>NW_006383008.1:6473627-6507303 GCF_000327345.1 Myotis davidii
GGGGGCGGGGAAGAAAACTTCCCTAGCGAGAATGATGAGAGAATTGCTTGCTCAAGGGCAAATTTTATGGAAAATCATGATCCACTGCTAACAGAGGGAGAAACCTTTCCAAAGAGTTAATGGAGCAGTTAGAGAAATTCAGGTTCAGTAAATCATGAGGACGGGGAGTATTGATCTGAACGTTCCGTGGATGAAAATATGGAGCTGAGCTGCTGACCAAACTATATAACAGAACAGCTCTTCCACAGGCGCCGGGGAGTTCAGTTGCTGAGTTGATGCTAGAGTTTTGCCCACCAAGTTCTCCCTCCCAAGCTGGTTCTCTTCAGAAATTCTGCCCACTCTATCCAGGGGGTTAGTAGACTCTGCACCTCATACAACTGCACCTCTCATCTCTGTAATGATTTCCAAATGCATAACCTGCAGCCCAACCTGTCATCCGAGTTCCAGGGGGGCATATTTCCAAGTCTCTCCAGGTCATTTCTATTCAGGCAACTCAACATCATAGCTAGTTAGACACTCATCATCCCCAATGCCCTCACCACCAGAACCAATGAGAAAACGAACAAAGCCACAATACAAATCACACAACTGCCCCAGCCGGTTTGGGTCAGTGAGTAGAGCATTGGCCTGTGGACCCAAGGGTCCCAGGTTCGATTCTGACCAAGGGCATGTATCTCGATTGCAGGCTCGATCCCTGGCCCGTGTCGGGGCGCATGTAGGAGGCAACCAATCAATGTATCTCTCTCATATTGGTGTTTCTCTCTGTCTCTCCCCCTCCCTTCCACTCTCTCTAAAAATCAATGGAAAAATATCCTCTGGTGAGGGTTAACAACAAAAAAATCTCACAACCATTCAAATGGTTTTCCCTGTCCTCCAACCTTGAAAACATGGAGATACCTGCGATTCCTCCCACTTCTCAGCTCCTCTTCCCAATTTGCCAATAATGTAAGCATTTAGCCTTGGCCAGTGTAACCCACCTCTCTCTGACTCCATTTCTCACCTGGAGAATGCAAATAACGAACAGCCGATAGGAGGACTGAACAAGGCCGTGTGTGTGAAGCTTTCAGAATGATACCTAGCACATAACAGCACGCACGAGCCATCATTTCCACCCGTACTGGCATTACATTAAAATATTGTTTTCATTTATTTCCCCTCCAGACTCCGCCAGCATCACACCAAGGGCTTCAGCACCTCGGCTCTACACTAAAGCCCAAACTGTTAGAGCCAGCCCACTCATAAGAGAAATAAGGACCAGTCCTTACTGTAAGTCTGCTGGGAGCTTTTCAGACATACAGATCCCCAAATCCCACTCCCAGACTTACATGAATCAGAAAATTTGGGAAAGTGCGCCCAGAATTTTCATATTTTCTCCCCAACAGTTCTCTGTGTCTTCTGATACGTAGTCAGATTTGGGAACCACTGCCTAAGACAGTCCTATTGAATATCCTCATTTTATAGACGAGGAAAATGAGGCAGAAAGAGAATCAACGACTGGGTCAAGGACACAGAGCGGGAAGTGACAGAGCCAGAACAGGAGCCTCGATGATTCTTCTCAATGCACACTGGCTCCTCCTGGCCTGGTGCATGTCACAGCTCTCTCCCTGCTCTTCTCTCCCTCCTTTGTCTCCTCCTCTAACTGCCTGGAAACATTACCCTCTATTCAACACCTACAGTGGTTCTCTAGGGCAGGGTACTTGGGGAGTGCAAGCCCTAAAAAAATAAATTTTGAGGGGCATACGCTATTTCATTGGAAAATGGGCCCTGTGATGTATAGTGATTTACTGATGGTTATTTAGAATAATGAATATTTCCCAGTGTGAAAATTCTTGTTTTCTTCGTTACTTGTGAATGACAGTTACCCCAAATCAACATGTCAGCACCATTTTAGAGGTTCAGTGTCACGCAGTCTTATGAAAGAAATAACTTACTAGTCAGTGTCAGTGGGAACATATGCCGACCAGGCTGCCTCCTGAGGCGGGACCCACCCTGACTCCAGGATAACCCCATAGGTATAAGTGTTGGTGCTCCTCTGGATAGCTGGTTAGTATCTTACAGGCTGGAGCAAGAGTAGGCTAGTGCCCTGATGGAAGAACTGGGATCTGGCTTGGACACCCCACCCAAATAGCAGTGCAGGCTCTACGGACTTCCTTCTAGGAAAGCAATCCAAATCATGGGGACCTCTAAGGCGTGGAGCAGTCCACCCATGGTGAAGGGCAGTATTGTCACATCAGCCGGTTAATAGATTGGGATGCTATGGAAGAACACTTCAGAGCCACTTTTCATAGCTTTATAAAGACGTCTGGCCAATGGCAGTATATGTTAAATAAGTAGGAACTTGAATGCATTAAAAATTAATAGAAAATGGTATGAATAATAAATCTGTGGTAGTGTATAAAATGATCAGACATTTCCTCCAGGTTAGACAATGTATTCCTAAAATGGTATGAGTTAAGTGACCTTATAGTCTTTTCACTGGTGGCCTGCAGAGAACAGAGACAAAGGAGATAATAAATAAAATCTGGGCTGGGGGAAGGCCATTCAGCCGTATAAGTTACTTATAAAACAACATGCCTCGGGGTCTTCCCCCATCCCTTCTTTCTCGGAGACATGCTGCATGGCCCTGAATCCCTGAGCCTAGACTGCAGATGATACAATCCCGTGAACCCAGCCAGGCTCCTAGGATTGAGAGACCCCTTAGGATGCAAGCCGAGCAGGTTAGGTCAGCCATCCTGGAGCCATGCCAGGCAGTGATGGGGCTGTAGGAAATGCGTGGATCTGGTCTGGCCCACAGAGGTTCAGGCAGGGGGAGAATCAAAAATAAGGTGATGTTTACCAAGGTCCCACTTCCATACCTCATTTTCCCCCCATGTCAAGCCTGCTCTGGGACTTTCAAGGAAAAATATTGTAATCCATGTCCATCTCCAGTCTCATGAGGTCATTTTCCAAAGGTTTGGTAGTTTCCCACATTTCCTTCTCATCCTGCCAGTATCCAATTACTTGGTTATCTCTCTCTCTCTCTCTCTCTCTCACACACACACACATACACACACATACACACACATACACACACATACACACACACACACAAGTGCTGGCACATTTTGGCTTGCAGAGTTTTAGTACATCTTGGCTCAACAACAAAAACCAAAAAAAAAAAAAAGAGCATTTCCTGGCAAATTAAAGACAAGCAGAGCCTAGTAACACAGGTGATGGGCGAACATTTACAATGTCTGCCTCCCCACACTGCTTCTTTGATGCAATTCTTTTTTGCCCTAAAGGAATTTCATGGTAATGAAATCTGTACTCAAAAATAAAGCCTTCCTAACAAGAGATATCTTGGGACTGTTTATTCTCTGCTGTGTAGCTGTGTGTGGCATGACCCTGTTTCTGAGTGTGTGTGTGAGAGTATGTGTGTTAGGGGGGTGCGGGGGTGGGGGGAAGGATGTTGCTATCAGTGGATGATCCCAGTCTGCTTTGAAAGCTGATCCCAAGGGGTAAAATAAGATATGGATCTAATTTGGTGAGATATTAAAATCTTCTGACCTGTCCTGTCTAACAGAATTCTGGTGCTTGTTTTTCATTATAAAGATCTGGGGTAACAACTTTATTCAGCGCTTGCATTCCTCCCCACCCCAGCCCCAAGTCAAAGATGCTGATTTACAAACAGAGGTTTCTCGAGTACTATTTTTAGAACAATGCTGTACCAGATTTATAAGGAGGTTGGGGGGAGAAACTACAGTCACTTCTGAGCAAAGTAGCATTTCACTGCATAATAATGAAGTACTAATTGCTCTTTGTCATCACTTTTTATGCAAATTGCCCTAGAGCATTTTCCCAATATGCATTTTACATTTTAACAAAGAAAGTGGAGTCTTGACAAACAAGAATTGTGTACCCAAGCAAAAATAAAAATATCAGCTAAAAAATAAAACTGCTTAAGGTGCATTCTCTAAGGATATAAATTTTTCTACTATATCGTCCCCATTATTAGATCTATTTGACCAATAAGATTCCTTTAAATCTAAAATAAGGGTTTATGTGTCAGGAAAAAAAAAAAGTTTATGTACAAAACTTGCATATTTTACTCATTCTGCAATTTACAATGGAAGTTTGATGTGGAAATTATGTTTTCAGCAAAATTTAAATAGAATAGGTCAAAATCTAGATCATCAAAGAAATCAAATGTTGTCAAGCATTTATCACAGGCACAAATCTCACGATGTAAACGTTTCAGTTATTCTAACTGGTTGCCATTTTCATGGAGACAGACAAATCATTAACAAAAAAGAAACATGATTTGGATGTTATAAATCCTTGAAGTGTGTGTTCAAACTCCAGTCTGGAGACCATTACTGGTCACTATCATACTTGACATCAGGCAATAGGGGATAAAAAAAAAAGAGGAATGTGATTGGTAAGTTTTCTGGAACCTTCAGAGATGTGTGAAATTCAAACCTGGCCTCCAGGTCATTATAAAGATATATTTGTGAAGATAAGAGGATAGAATATATTTTATTTAACAAACTGTTAGCCTTCTCCATATCATTTAAATCTTTAAACATATGGCGTGTGGGCTTCCATTTGTACTCTTGCCTCAGGCCCCACAAATATTAGGGGCAGGTCTACCTCTTAGAACTGCTCCCCCACTTCCAACTCAGAAGCTTCAATCAGATCTATGCACTCTAAAAATGGAATGCAATTGACTTTAAAGGCTGCTGACTTGGAGGGCCATCACCTACCTATGCTATTCAGTAAATCCACAGTTTGCAAACTTAGAAAAATTACAAGGTGCTGTTTATGAATCAGTAGAGGATTTCTTCCCAAATGCACAGAAATGAACGGTTGCCTTGTTAAATGACCATTAAGAATGTTATTTCCAAAGTAGCATAATTCCCAAAATAATAATAATTACACTGTAAGCCTGTTTAATTCCAGACTTCTAAGCCATTTGCAGTCTAAAGCAATTAGTCCACAGTCCCTTCTTCTGAACTGGATCCATAAGATGTTATCCACTCAGTTTTACAAGCATCCAACCCCAGGCCCAGAAGAGCATTGCCTAAGGTGATTGAATGAGTCAGGGGCAGGTGGAGTGCGGAATCCTTACTCATGGTCTCATTCTCTCCCTTAGACAGCCTGATTATGCAACGAAATACTGGTAAACATGAGCTTGTGTACCCGGGAAATGCACTGTGAAGGCCATAATGAATTACTTATGCTGTGTAGTATATGTATAAATCATATTAAAGCATGCTGAATAGTACATTATCATGCTTCTATTTTGCATTACAAAAGTAACTAATGTAAGCTTACAAAGTGTACTTTTAATCCATTATTCATTTCCGAAAGTAGTCAGACCTCTATTCAAGTAACATAAAAGGCTACCGGCATAAGCAAACCTGCTTTTCATTTTATGGAGATGAAAGAGCAAAATTTTTAAATTAATTTTAAATAAGTCAAGTTGTATTTATCAAAACATATCAAATATATACATTTCTCATTCAGATGGAGGAATTATGATAAATCATAACTCTCCCTACCCCAAGAATCGCATTTCTCAAGAGTTGAATCAATATCATGACTTTTATTATGTGTGATTCCCTGAGATTGTTAGTTTTACCTCACCTTTAATGTTTACATTGGGTCAAAATTTATTTTTAGTTTCCTTTTTCATTTGGGTTCAACTGTACACATTCTGGTTTTGCATAGGAACTACCTCAAGTAGTTCACATTCTTCCATAGTGTCTCCCCAAAACATAAGCAAGGAGTTGAGGTGTGCCTATCGGCCCTGATTGCCCCATCTAAAGTACCCCTCAAAGGCCATGGTTCAAAATCCAGAAGCCATAAAATAAAAGACGATAGAAATGGATTTAAACAAAATAAGCACAAAATACAAATGACACACTAAAAAAATGTTTGCAATCTAAATCACAAAGGGCCAAGCCCCTTAATGTTTAATGAATCAGAAATTGAGAAAGTCCAACAGCCCAACAGAAACTGAACCAACGATGTGAATAGCAAATTCACAAAGAAATACAAATGGTCTTTAAACATACGAAAGGTGTGCAACCTCACTCATATAAGGAGTCATTCAAATGAAAGCAACATGATGATACCATTTCAAATTGGCAAAAAGAAAAGAAAAGAAAAGAAAAAATCCCTATGTTTGATACTGTCATTGTTGAAGGTCTGTGAGGAAATAGTCACTTACACACAGTGAGAATAAACCTCATGGATGACAATATGGCAATCCTTATCTGTTACCTGCTTCGGTCCAGTAATCCCGCCTCTGGGAATTTATCCTACAGATAGAAACATCTACATACTAATAAAAGGGTATAGACACAATGTTATTCCTTAAAGTATTATTTGTAATAGCAGAAATCTGGCAACAACCTAAGTGACCATAATAGATATAATGGTTAATTTTATGTGTCAGCTTGACTGGGACAAGGTTGCCCAGATATTCAGCCAAACATTATTCTAATAAATACAATAGGGATTTGGTTAAATAAATGGTCATGTATGTATTAGAACAGGACTCACCTATAGAAAAACAAGTGGGATGAGCCCTGTGAGACCTCCAGGACACAGTAAGTGAATAACAAGGGTATATATTTCTAATTGTTTGTGTTTGCATTAAGAAACATTGAAAAACAAAAGTAGTAAATAAAAGTACCCTCTTCGGGGTCAGAGTGAACCAGGACATATACTTGTAAATGAATACTATCAATCATTTTGGTTTTTGAACCATGAGACTATAGCACTTATTTTTTAAAAAACAAATTTTAATTTAAAAATAAATAATAGTTTCTTTATCATATCACTCTAATTTATTTATTTTATTGCACTTATTACTGACTGAAGTTTTCTTGTTTAGTTATTGGTTTCCTGTTTCCTCCCCTCCAGAATAGGGGACAGCAAATTTATGGCCTACCAGGAGCCCAGCGCACGATTCAAAATTGCAGTCCGGCCCTGTGTCCCTCTCCGGCCCTTGAAGCAGCTGTGGCCGCTGCTGATCACGCCCTCCCCCAGCACAGGCTCATGGAGGCCCTTGCCACCCAGCCCCCTATGCTGCGCACACAACCACCTGTCCGGTCAACCCGTTATGGCGTCCCGGTTAATTAGCATATTTCTCTATTTTTTATATATGCCAAATCTAACCCGCCTTTTATTTTGTGAATAAAGTTTTATTGGATCACAGCCATGTCCATTCATTTATGTATGTCTAAGGCTGCTTTTACGATATAGAGATAGAGTTAAGTATTGTGACAGAGAACACGTGGCCCACAAAGTCTCAAGTATTTACTATCCAGCCCTTTACAGGAAAGTTTGCTGACCTGGGGCTAGAATGCGAATTTCTTCCTACTTAAAAGTAAGAACACAAATCCTACTTGCTCTCCACGGTATCCCTCATCACCAAGAAGAGTGCCTATTGCATAGTAGATGCTATTGGATACGGCCCCTGGTTAGGCTCCCAGGGAAACACACCGAGATGGAGATTGTTGCACAGATTTCTTGGTGCTCCTGCGATGGGATGGCCGAGGGAGGAGGAAGGGAAAGGAGCAGGGTCGGGCAGGGGGAGAAGGCAAGCCTCAGCGCAGTCGCAGTGGAAGGCCTGACCTCATGTGACCTGGTGGGGCGTCCTGCGGAGGGGTGACTCTTCAGAGCTCCCCAATGAGGCTTTGGAGCCTCACTAGGATCTGTCATTGATGGGACTACCCCGGGGAAGAGTTGTGTCCTTAAGGGAAGCCGCTTTCTTCAGCCACAGCTACACCTGATGCAGTGCCACCAGCGAGGGCTGTCTGCCTGCAGCACTCCCCAAAGCTGTGGTAATAAATCTGTACTCGCTTGGAGAGAGGGGAGGGGTGCACAACATAGCATCCATCGTGAGTACTAACTGAACGAATGAACAACTGTGTGAGTGTGCTTGTATGCACCTGCTCGGTGATATTTCCATCGTTTGGAAGTGCCGTTTAGTACATTTTATTCTGATGAACTTTCTTTGGGCTTTTCAGTGCTCATCTTTAGTTTGTGTGCTCTCAGACGTTGAGGCAATCATTAGAATTTAAGTAGTTCGTTAGAGATGCAGGTAACATCAGCAGAGGAATGGAGAAGTCGGGCCGGAAAGGGAAGGCAGCCAATCCACTGGCTGCAGCGATGCAGGAGTATAGATGAGAGCTGCTTGAAGTGGGGTTTAGGGGGGAGTTCCCACCCAGGCACCATATGTCACCGAGTGCACAAACTACAGTCGTTACCAATTCTACCTCATTCTGAGCAGAATTAATAGAATTTTTTTCTCTCCCTCAAAATCATTATACCAATTCTACCTCATTTTGAGCAGAAGTAATGGAATTTTTTTCCACTCACTCAAAATCATTACCTTTAACTGAAAGTTAAGAGCCAACACCTGGATGGAAAAGTTATATGGGTACCTAAATGCTACAAGCGCAGCTTAGTACAAACACTCCTTCCTAACCACCAGCTCAGATGTTCTCAAAAGGAAGGTGCAGGTTTGCCTTTCCTAACAACGTCCTGCTCCAGGAGAAGCTGACCAGCAGTTAGATTCATTTCCTTTCCTCTCCATGACCTCCATGCACCACCATCAACGCCAGAGAGGCTGACAGAGAAATCAAATAGTCACCTAGCATCGTCACCTCCACTTGGGAGACTGCAACCTCATCACCGGGCTTTTCAATCAGAAGGTAGTGATTTTCACATTTTTCTAGGAAGGGTGAAATACTTTCCAAGCCAAACTTAGGTTTTTATCCTTTGAATCTGGAGATTCTATATTTCTCACTTTGAAACAACAGTTCCTATGGGAACAAAGTATCAGTTTCTCTTAGCAACCACTGCAGCTTTTATAACATAGATAAACTTGGTTTCCACATGAAATACTTTCACTAAGAGCTTATTGTTACTGTAAAACCAAGCTTACCATAATAAAACTTAAAAAAAATTCTAAGCAGGATACAACATTACATCTATAGTGTGATGCTTATGTACAAAATAACATTTGTACAGAACACAAAGACTTCAAAGAAATGACTAAAACATTAACTCTTTATTCTTTGTGTCTGTATGTTCCAAATTTTTGTTTTGTGCACCAAAAATACTATAGTGAAAAAAAGATAACTCTAAGCAAAATGTAATTGGATTTTAAATTAGAGATGGAGAATGGAAGGATCCTAAACCCTAAATGGGGAGTCAGAGCATTCTTTTCTTGCTCTGGCTTCATGACTGTCACTGGATGGCAGGGTGCAAATCACTTAACCATGGCCTGCAGGCTCTTCCCGTGAAAAGTGATCTCTAAGTTTCTTTTGAACTCTAAAATTCAATGATTCCACAGTTTTACTTTCCCACACAATTATATGTGGGGGGTTGACCCAATATTGGAACAGTTTACAGATTTTGGAGAGCATGAAATCACCAGGGGAATAAGAGATAACAAAGTGCTGGCAAGGATGTGGCGAAAGGGAACCCTCTTGCCCTGTTGGTAGGATTGTAAATTGGTGCGGCCGCTACGGAAACCAGTATGGAGCTTCCTCCAAAAGTTAAAAATAGAACTACCATATGATCTAGCAATTCCACTTCTGAGTATTTATCCAAAGGAAATAAAGTCGCTATCTGAAAGAGATATCTGCACCCCCATGTTCACTGTAGTATTACTTAGAACAGCCAAGACATGAAAACAGTGTCCATCAACAGATGAACGGATAAAGAAAATGTGATTATATATATATTTAACGGAATATTATTCAGCCACAAAAATAAGGAAATCCTGCCATTCACAACCACATGGATGGACCTTTAACATAAGGGCATTCTGTTACGTAAAATAAGCCACATAGAGACAGATAACACTGTATGATATCACTTATATGTGGAATCTGAGAAAACCTAACTCATAGAAACAAAGGACAGGTCGGTAGTTGCCAGAGGCAGTGGGTGAGGGTTTAAATAGTGAATTGGTCACTTATGAGATTTATGATGTTGGACATAGTGAACCTCTCTGAGCCCTGGTTATTCATCATAAAAGAGAGGTAATAAAACCTACTTTGTGGAATTGTTGTGAAGATTAAGTGTACAATACATAAGATGTACCGGTTCAGTGTCTGCCTCAGATAACAGTCATTATTGTTATTGTTTCTGCCCCAATATGGGAAAACTTTGAAAAAATAAAATTGTGCGTCCATTTGGAATTATTTAAATGTATTTAAAGACAAAATTAATTTGGTTAAAAAAAAAACCCAACATTTTATTTTTCCATGGTAGCACTAAAACTGTTTTTAGGGCCACGGTGATTCCTTTGTGCTGAGAGAGTGTGATTGGGCATTTTCCCTTCAAGTATTTAAGAATGACGTGGGGCATATAGTCACCTTAGTAGGCACTACATGTTGACACTTAAGCTCTTAGCTGTTAATATAAATCCTGATGTACATGGCCTTCCATTTCCTTTACAACAGCTGCCTGAGTAGGAGTGATCGCCCTTGTCCTGGTGCCCTCGGGAGGATAGACAAGGTGAACATGTTGCTGTCATCGTGGGAGATTGTTTTTGAGCAAACACTAGCTTTAATTTTTCTACCCAAATCAAAATATGAAGTGTTTCTTAGCTCTAGATCTCAATTCCACATATATACACTTAGTTAAATACTAAGGATTCAGGTTTTGTGAAGTTTTATTCCCATATAAATTACTTCTATCATAATCACATGCTATTCAGTTAACAAAAGTCTATGTTATTGTATGCAGAAATCTATACACATGAAAACCCTTTAAAATAACGTTGGAGTCCCAGCTGGGTGGCTCTGTTGGTTGGAGCATCATCCCAGACACCAAAAGGTTCCATCCCCAGTCGGGGTGCATACGGGAGGCAACCTATCAATGTTTCTCTCTCACATCAATGTTTCTCTCTCTCTCTTCCTCTCTCTCTAAAATCAATAAAAACATATCCTCAGGTGAGGAATAATAATAATTACTATTATGATAATAAAAAACAACATTTAAGCCCCCTCATGTGAGGAGTTCGGGGTTGAGTGACACTGTCCTTCGTTTGCCCTGCTGAGTGAGAGTTGAGACTTGGTGAACTGGAACAAAACTGACAAGGGGCAAGCTTGCCATTTCAAGTCTCCCAGATTAAATTGATGTCTTGTTTTTAATTTCATTTCCTTTTTTATTTTTAAAAAAAGAACTTGTTATTCACATTTTGAAATTATGCTAAAATGTAAGTTAACTGTCCCAGTGCTGTCTCTCTGCCTGGCTGCTCACTGGATAAAGCACACATGTATTATCAAAAACAGCCCCTCCTGGGCAGCCCAGCACAACCCGCAGTGTTGGCTGACCGGGGCTCTAAAGGAATGAAGGAACCTTTATTGAGAATCGCCTACCCAGCATTCTACAAAACAACCAACCGGCTTTTCACACTCAAGGCCATTGCATGCACAGGAAAACAACGGCAGTGTAGCCTCTGTTTTAAGAGGAAAGTATTGGGGAAATGGAATTAGTCTGACGTGAGTGAAGATTCCATGCGAACTGCTCTGGTGCTAACCTTGACTCTGTTATTGAGGCTTTGTCATTCTCAGCAAGCCTTGGTGACTCAATTTCACCATCTATGACACAGGAATCATACACGCCGGCTTTATCTTCTGCAATTGCTGTACCCTTGAAAACTTGTGTGAACTGAATTGTGGAAAATAAAATTATAAGCTCTGAATATGGTAGAAAAAATTAATTACTTAAGAAACCTGAAGATAAATCCTCTGTCAAGTAATCCTTTTGTGCCCTATTTTTAAAATAAATTCAATTTTTAGTATTATATTCTTTAAAACTAGAACCCATTTAAAAAGAGAAAGTATGGTGACTTCCAGGGGTATTCTGTAATGAGTCATGCCCAAGGATCCCTTCCTTTTCCCCTTAGGGTTTCTGAATATCCACCGGCTTCCAATCTTTAGTTCCTGTTTCAGTGCTGGGGTGGCCACAGAGGGGTATGTAATTGCAAAGTGATTCTCTGGGCAATTAAAAGAATCCTCTGTGTTCTTGGGAGGATTAAGGGAATGGGAAATAGAAGTGAGAACTGGAGAGATGGGAGATAAGGAGCAGAGCTAGGACTAGGGCTGGTGAAGGGGTTTGGAGCAGAACTGGTAGAGAGCTTGACATGTCTGAGAAACTAAAAGATGAGTGTGGTGGAAAGATGGGCACTGAAGGCAAGAATGACACAAAGTTGGAGAGGCAAGAGCCCAATTATGCAGACCTTACAGACCGTGACCTGATGCTTACATTCTATTCTTACCTCAAAATAAACCCAGAGGCACGGAGGCATGGAACAGACTGACATATCTGAGGGGGGTGGGGGGATGGGAAAAGATAAACTAAAGAACTTATATGCATATATGCATAGCCCATGTATATAGACAATAGTGCGATGAAGGCCTGGGGCAGTGGGGGGCGGGGTAGGAGCTGGGCAGAGTCAGGCAGAGGAGGGGGATGGGATACATACACAATCTCATGATCTCTATTATTTCGGCTATAAGTGTATTCATGATTCTCTCTCCAGTTCTACGCCCTCTCCTGAATTCCAGACCTGCATTTCCAACCACCTGCTGTACCCCTAATGCACATCTCCTTCCTTTTCTTTCTCAAATCCAAAACTTGGGAACACGAGCTGTTTTTAAAATGTGCTTCCTTCTCTGTTGCTCCCCAACATCAAACCGTTTCTGCGACACTGCCTCTAATACAGCCGCCCGTCCTCTCCCCTTTTCTTTCCCTCTTTATCCCGGTCCCTCCCCTCCTGCCTACACTGGGGTCTTGTACCTTGCCCCCCCCCCCCAACACACACACACACATCTGTCTGCTCTCTCAGTCTATCCTGCACACAGCTTCCAGGCTGCTCTCCCAAAAGTGAAAAATCCCATTTTTTCATCCCTATGCTCAACAATTATCAATGGTTCCCTATTAATGAAGGAAATTGAGCACAAACGTCTATGTCTTGCATTCAAGACCCTCTGCCCCATAAAAATGGGGATATTTGAAGACTATTGTCCACGAAGGAGGCATGCCATATGAACATCTGGAGAGAAGAGGCAGAAGGGGGTGGGTATGAGCAGGAGGAGTCAGGCTCCTCTTCAAGAAGGCCTTCCATGAAACTTAGTTCATATCGAAGTCACACCCATCCCAGCTCAAAAGAAGGGCCTCGGGTAAACTGTCGTGGGTGCTAAAGAACAGCAATTGCTTTGAATTATGCTTTTGAAGAAACCAATACTACATTGAAGCCGTTTTAGTGCATTCTGGTATACATCTGGGCCCGATTCTCTCCGCCGCCTCATTGGGTGAGCATGGCTTGCCTCTGGATCAATACTGACTCTTCCAGACTGTGACAGCCACTGTCCTGGAATACTAAACGTGGCACGAGTGGCCCAGTGGCATCAATGCCCCTTCCAAACGTGCCCAGTTTTCTCCTGGAAGCAATCTCAGCAACAAGAGGCTAGAACTGAGTCATTTCTGATAAGCAATTAGCACATATCAAATCAAGGCATGTCAGTCAAGGTTTTATGCTGTTCAGAGAGATACAGCAGGGGTTACCCATTAAGAAGCATCTGTGAAAAACTTCTGCTATTATTATGGAAGCAGTGGGCACTATTCAAATGGAGGCAACTCAGCCATTTAAATAAATGTGTTTTGAGTCATAAAATGTCACTGTTGTACAGACCTGATTTTCCTATTAACGTGACGGAGATAATGTTAATGATGTTTAGTTACCGTTTTAGGAGCAGCTGAAGTCTTACTATGAACGGCAGCAGAAAAGGACACAGCGCTCTTATTCTGCAGCTGTGAAGCATTGTTCATCTGTGTGAAGTCAGTGGCACTGAAACCTACATGACAATCATCTAAGCCACAGAAAACATAGACTTCGATGGCATCACAAGGTGTCCCCTGGACACTCGTCTGCCCTCCCTTACTTTTCATGCCCTGCGAAGACAAAAAGTAAGTTTAATGGGGATGTAGGGGAGGTCTCAAGTCAATATTTCAGGAAACAGCTCAATTTTGAAGTAAGTTGGGCTGGAAGAAGCCACAAGGGCTTGGTATTGGGAGAGAAGAATGGTTTTAGCTTCAGTCTGAGGTTCTACCTTAAAGCCACAGGCTCTCTTTCACAATCTCCCTTCTCTCCCCCTCTGGAGGGCTATACATAATACAACTGAAATAACCATATCGTTTGTCATGGTAAGCACCCATCCTTAAATCACCTACACAGAGCAGACTAGAAGGAGAAGGCGTTTTCCTAGGGGAGAGGTGCCCACAAATAAGTGAGCAGAGGTCCTGGAGTAAGTCTATCAGAGGCCAGGGCAGGTCAGCACCACTGTGGGGCAAGCTTGGGCCAGAGCAACTACCAAACCTCAATGAGGGCGAGAGTGGCAAACAGAATAGGGGGGCAGCTGTGATGGTTAATTTCATGTGTCAACTTGATTGGGCTAAGGGATGTCCAGGTAGCTGGTAAAACGTTATTTCTGGGTGTGTCGTTGTGAGTGTTTCCGGAAGAGGTCGGCATTTGAATCAATAGACTACGGAAAATCTCTCTTCACTAATGTGGGTGGGCACCAGCGGGTCCATCGAGGGCCTGTGTAAAACAAAAGGGCAGAAGAAAGATGAATTTGCTCTCTCTCCTTAGGCTGGGACACCTATCTCTCCCTGTCCCTGACTCTGTAGCTCCTGGTTCTTGGACTGTCAGTCACAAACTGAATCACACCACCAGCTTTCCTCATCCTCAGCTTGCAGAGAGCGGACTGTGGGACTTTTCGGCTTCCATAACCACACAAACCAACTCCTATAATAGGTCTCCTTTTGTATCAATCAAAGCTCTAGGTCCTGTCAGTTCTGTTTCTCTGAAAAACCCTGGCTAATACAGAAGCTAAGTGAGTAACTCCCCACATACCCAATGACAGGGCCAGAGTTGAGGTTTTGCCACTTGGTAAGTGGTGACTATAAATAATAATGGATCGAGGGACAACTTATCTAAGGAGATTTACCCCGGTGCTCGGGCTGATGGGGGTAGGGGGCCATCAGGAGTCCCTGAGAAAGCTGGTCCGTAGTGAGGAGGATGGAGCAGAGGCACTCAGAGCAAAGTAGAGACCACACCGCCCTTGAGAGACTGATTCTAAGACTATTGACAGCGGTGAAATCCCTGCTTCAAAGTGAGTCCCTATGTTTCTTACAATAACCCCACACACATACCTTTTCCTCTCCTGGGACCCCTCCTTCCCCATCCTGGGGCCTGTCCTGATAAGTGGTTCACACTCTGCTAAGCTGGCATGTGCCAGGCTGCTCACCTCGGGTCCGAATCAAGTTTCAGGCGGGTTCTAGAGCTGAGAAAAGTGTGTGCTGTGCCAGCACAGCCCAGGGTTTGGTGAGCCTAAGTCGGGGGCGGCGAAGGATGTAGAAAAGATAGACAAAGAGAATAAGCTGGGTCTAGGGTGGATCTTCCTGTGCCTGGCTGAGGCTACAGAGAGAGACCCAGACAGCAACCTGAGCCTTTATTTTATAGCCAGAGGTAAACAAGGTAGTGGTCACCATAGTTACAATGTTCCTGTGAGTTTCACTTGTTTTGGCAGCACTTGCTGCATCTCCCACAGCCCATTAGGTGCCCAGATAAGATCTAGGGAGGCCATAAGGTCAAGCCTAATTAATTATGCTAAGAGGGCTGTGCCCTCTAAGCTGGGACTTGTTTGTGGCTTTGCCAACAGGTCAGTCCAAGGCTTAACCCTATAGCCACGCCCTACAAAAGTGTATTAATCAAGCACCACAGATGCTCAAGATGCTTGCTGGATGCCGTTACACTGCCTCTTTGACTCCTGTGACTACGTAAGTGGAGTTATAAGAGCAGCTTCATCAATGAGGAATCTGAGTTCATACAGTTAAACAGTGTGTATGGGGAGTTGAGAGCAGAGATTAGAACACAGGTCTTTAGGGTGCCACAGCTTGTGTTAGCTGTACCAGGCCACCCCGAGCTTTGTGTGTGCATGTTTCTAGGTTGATGGCCCAGTACTTACACCTACTTGCTGTGGGTTGTGAGTTGTACTCCCAAGGTAGTGCTCCTGGGAGTGGGAGAGAGGAGGAGGAAAAAAGGGGGATATGCAGCGGGGAATAACCGCTCAGAAGTGGAAGAAAGGAAGGAGAAGCAAAGCAGCAAAAGAAGACCAGCAGATAAGGTGTCAGCTGAGTGGGTGACAGAAGCCCTTCAAAGTGAACCAGTCTCACCTTGTCCCTAAAGCTCCCCACCCACAAGGCCACTCTGGTTCCTGCTCTCCACTCCCACCAAAATAAAAGGCACAACCAAAATCAGAATAAAGCGAGGCGCCACATCTGAGAGCCGCTGAGTCTAGAAAGCAATCCCTGGCATTTTGTCAGCAATGAAGTATGAGTTTCCGTTTTTAATTTTGGGAAATTTCGTATTGCACAACTTACTATTTCCCCACAGCCACCAGTGCTATTTGCCCTCCATTCAGTATCTGGACCAAACCCAAGCATTTACTGGCAGAGGCTACATTTACTGGTGTGGGCAGCACTGCTCACTGAAAAGGAGAACAGGTCCTGGAGCTGGGCTTTATGAGTTCAAGTCCTGCCTCTGATGCTTGATGGGGTGTGTCTTCAGGAAACCACTCCACTCCCCTGTGCCAAATGCCAACTCCCCAAGGTGCTTATGAAGATAAAACAGGGTGACTAACTCTCCTGGTTTGCCTGGAGTTGAAGTGCTTCCCAGGATGCTGGACTTTCAGAGCTAACACTGGGGAAGTCCTGGGCAAACTGGGATGAGTTGGTCACCCCAGGATAAAATAACATGTTGGGGGTAAAGGATAAGATAAGATAATGTGGGTAAAGCACTAAACAGTGAGTACTCAACAAATGTTAGCCGTGGATATTATGTGAACACACGGTGCATATGACTATTGTAGGGGTGTCGTTGTTTCCCCTGAACTTGGAGGTCTGGAAGGAGGAACCTGGCCTTTTCCTGAAAGTTGAGACCAATTTCTCCGAAGTCCTGGACTCTCCCGAAGCAGGGCATAAATGCGGGTGGCGTGCCTGTGTGACAGCGAAATCTGTACCCAGAGAGAGGGTGATCCATACTCCAGACTCCTCTTCTGGCCTGGAATAAAGTTCCCCTCGCTCTCCCCTCATGCCCTCCCCACTCTGTGATGGGCGCACCCAGACCATGCTGGCTGTCTGGCTGGTTCACAACGGAGACCTACATACAGAGCTTGATCGACTAAGTGAAGACTTTTAGTCTTTGAAATCAGATTTCCCCCAAGAGTTCCAATTGAATTTCTTTTCTTCCTTTTTTATCCTCCCTCCCTTCCTTCCTCCCTTCCCTTCTTTCCTTCTGTTTTTCCTTCTTTCTTCTTTCCTTCCTTCTTTCCTTCCTCTCTTCCTTTTCTTTTCTCATCTTCTTCATATTCATCTTCCTCTTCAAGAAAAATTAATTTATTGTTCCATTTATTTATGCATTTATTGGTTGATTCATGCATGTGCCCTGACTGGGGATCAAACCTGTAACCTTGGCATGAGCTACAGGGCCAGGGCTGCCAAGTGAATTTTTGAACAATGAAAGGGCCATCCCTGAACACTCTAGATGGCATGCTTGGAGGTTCTGATTCTTTCAGACTCTTCAAACATTTGGTCCCTGAGGGGCTTGTGAGTTTCCTCACTGCCTGGTCTCAGATAGAGAAGAGGTTTTACATGGACCCCTTTAGTGTAGGGCTTACGTACTTAGGGATCCTCTGTGTGATCATGGGCAGCTTACCCTCTTTCAACCTCTGCTCCCACAGTTTGCCAACTTGAGATAAGAATTGCTAAACACTTACTTTTTGCTAAGCAACTTATATACAATATCTTTTAAAAACTTTTTTAATTGTACAATTAAATGTTTTGTTAATGTAATTCAATTAGTTGTGACTTAATATATGAAGGAATTCCATTTGCTACTGACAGAAAGTATCAAGATTTTCAGCTACAAATGTTCAGTTCTCTTATCAAACATCTGTGATAATTTTGAGTTTATAACTTGTAATATTTTAATCAAACTAATACAAATTGCACTTAAATAACATTTTGATTTATTTTTTAGTCTATTTTTTCTTTATTTATTTGAAAGTTTTTCTTTATATATTTTGAGGATATTTTATTACATACATAAAATTTTTGAATTGTTATATATTTCTGATAAAATTGCATACAATATCTTTTTTTAATATATTGCATTGATTTTTTTACAGAAAGGAAGGGAGAGGGATAGTGAGTTAGAAACATCGATGAGAAAGAAACATTGATCAGCTGCCTCCTGCACACCCCCTACTGGGGATGAGCCTGCAACCAAGGTACATGCCCTTGACTGGAATCAAACCTGGAACCCTTCAGTCTGCAGGCCGATGCTCTATCCACTGAGCAAAACTGGTTAGGGTGACATACAATATCTTAATTAATCCTCAGGATAAACCAAAGGGGCATGCATGCATTTTAGGGATCCCATCTACATTAATATAAAAGAGAAAGATGCAAAATGACTGTACCTTCACGACACCCGCCAGCCAATCAGAAGTGAGTATGCAAATTAACCCAACAAATACTGCAGATTAATTTGCATACACAGGCCTCGAGTGGCCGGGGGGCAGGGCAGGACACAGGTATTCAGCACTGCCCCAGCCATTCCGGGCCTCTGGGCAGCATGGGAAGGCAGAAAAGTGATTTGGGCTGGAGCGAAGGCAGAAAGGCAGTTCCAGCCAGAGTGAAGGCAATGCCAGCAGCCAGAGGAAGGAAGGCCCATTCTTGCACAAATCTTCATGCATGAGGCATCTAGTATTATATAGCAATCTGAGGCACAGAGTGCAATAACTTGTCCAAAGTTACACAGCTTACAAGCGGCAAAATCACATTTAAACTTGGGCAATCTGGCTACAGAACTCAAAGTTTCAATGAGGTGTATTATGACTATGTCCCCCTCACTGAGCTATGAGACAAAGTAATACATACAAAGACACTTAGCATATGATAAGCACTAAATAAATATGAGGTGTTACTTTTTTAAGGGAGGAGGGCTGAAAAGATAGTCAAGGCAAAATCTTCATTCACATACAAGAATGGACAGTGAGTCTGCTAAACAAGCCCGGCACTATTTGAGATTTGAACAAGTTCTTATTGAACGTGAATTCAGTGACTACGGCTCTCAAAGGAAAGTTGGGTACAGCTGTGAGCAAAACCAGACACTGTTTCTAAACTCCTGAAGATAAAAACTGAACAAATGGTTCTACTAAAAAAAAAAAAAAAAAAAAAAAAGGTGGGGAAATAAATGGACAATCCAAAAAATGAAATTAAGAAAATAATTTCATTTACAATAGCATGAAAAGATAAAATGCTTAGGAATAAACTTAGTTAACTAAGAAGTCAAAGATGTGTGTACAAGAAAACGACAAAGCATTGCTGAAAGAAATTTAAAAAGACACAAATAAATGAAAAGACATCCATGTCCATGGATTAAAAGATTTAATATTGTTAAGATAATACTACTCAAAACTATCTACAGATTAAATGCAATCTGATAATACTACTCAGATGGTCTACAGATTAAATGCAATCTGTATCAAAATCACAATGGGGTTTTTTTTTTTTTTTTAGAAATGGAAAAATCCATCCTAAAATTTATATGGACTCTCAAGGGACTTCAAAGAGCCAAAACAATCTTGAAAGAGAAGAACAAATTTGGAAATCTCACACTTCTTGATTTCAAAACTTATCACAAAGCCACAGTAATCAAAACAATGTTGTACTGGCGTAAAGACAGATATGTAGTACAATGGAATAAAATAAAGAGCCCAGGAATAAACCCTTGCATATATGGTCAAATGAATTTGGACAGGATAAAAACTCCATTTAATGGGGGAGGGCACAGTCTTTTTAACAAATAGTGCTGAGAAAACTGGATATCCACTTGCAAAAGAATAAAGTTGAGCCCTTACCTTACACCATATACAAAAATTAATTAAAAATAATCGAAGACCTAAACGTAAGAGCTAAAACTATAAAACCCTTAGTATAAACATTGCAGGGAGCTTCTGGACATTGGATTTGGCAATGATTTATTGAATATGATATCAGAAGCACAGGCAACAAAAATAAAAAATAGATAAATTGGACTAAGTCAAAATTTAAAACTTCTATGTATCAAGGGACACAATCAACAGAGTAAAAGAGCAACCTATAGAATGAAAGAAAATATTTTGCATATCTAATAAGGGGTTAATATCCAGAGTACATAATGAACTCCTACAACCCAAAAATAAATCAATAAACAAAATAACCTGATCCAAAAAAAAAATGTGTTAAGGACTTTAATAGATATTTCTGCAAACAAGACATACAAATGGCCAACAAGCACATGAAAAAATGCTCACCATCAAATGCAAATCAAAATCACAATGAGTTAACACCTCGCTCTCATCAGGATGGCTACTATCAAAAAACAAACACAAAAATAGTAAGTGTCAGTGAGTATGTGGAAAAACTGGAATCGAGTGTAGTCAAATTCATAGAGAAAGAAAGTAGAAGAGTGGTTGCTAGGGACTGAGAGGAGGAGAGAAAGAGGAGTTGTTTAATGGGTATAGAGTTTCTGTTTCGTAAGAGGAAAAGAATTCTGGAGATGGATGGTAGAGATGTTTGCATAACAATGTGAGTGGACTTAATGCTACTGCATTGCACACTTAAAAATGGTTAGGATGGTAAATTTTATGTTATGTGTATTTTACCAGAATTAATAAAATAACTTGAAAAGGAGAGTGGAATAAAATTGTAATGAATGCTGCAAGGGATTCAGGTCCAAGGCACACATAAAGCAGATCTAAGCTGAGAGCAGGATGAGGAGGCGGCTCCTAGGTTAGGGCCACAGGGTGGGGTCTGGGTGGAGGGGGGCAAAGGGTGAGAAAATGGGGGGCATCTGTAATAATGTCAACAATAAATATTAAATAAAAATTTTAAAAAGAGGACAGTATTTGCAAACTCCTGTGAGGTGAGGGAAACTTCATTCACCTAGGATGCTTTATTAATTATGGACTAGGTACAAACACTTGTTTTCACCTTGTGTCTGTTTTTTGGTTGTTGTTGTTGTTATACATAACTTACAAAGACTGCACAAATCTAAAAGGAACAGCTTAATAAATCTAGTACCAACACTTTGAATCAAGTATCAAAAGAGGTATTGTCATGCTTCCTTTTCCCCTTCTACCCTCTTCCCCTGGAGGTGGGTGCTGCAGAGACTCAGAAGGGAGCTGGTCCAGATGGAAGGAGAAAATACTATAGCCCATGATCCTGAATTGAATCTTGGACCAGAAAGGAAAAAGATGCTGTCGGGACCATTGGTGAAATTTGAATAGGGTCTGTGATTGGATGGCAGTGTTATATCAATGCTAACTTCCTGGTCTGCATGCTGCATTGTGGTCTTGCAGGACAGTGTCATTGCTCTTTGAAAATATGCTCTGATGCATTTAGGGGTTAATGGGCAGCATGTTGAAAACTTGCTATCAAATATTCAAAAATAATAATAATAATGAGTGTGTAGGAGTGTGGATAGATAGATATCTATAGATATATAGATAGGGAGGGGGGAGAGAGGACACAAATATGTTAAAATATTAATAATTGGGATTCTGGGTGAAGGTGATATGAGAGTTCTGTGTAATACTCTTGAAACTTTTCCAAAATTTTGAAATTATTTCAAGATAACATTTTTCAAAGCTATTGTCTATGTTTGAAATGAACCCACAGGCGAGGCTATAGGTAACAGAGGTTGAGACTAGAAATGAAAATGGACATTTTGTCTTTCACTGAATTTGAAAAAGAAAAGTTTGAGGGAAAAGAATTTTTAGTGTTCCATTAATTCTCTCTCGAGGGAAGTAAGCTACCCTGCAAGTAACCCACTTGTGGCTATAATCAGTTCATAAAGAAGCATTCTGGTTTGGCATCTGCTTTGGTTAGCAAGAACTGGTCATCAGATCTGAACATACAGGTCCCTTCCCTGGGTCATGGCCCAGCACCAATCCTGAGACACATGGTGTACCAACCCACCTCCCTGACACCGCCCTTTCTAGCTTCAGAAAATTAAGGATGAAGGAAACCTACCAACAGGATCTCGCCTGCAGTGACGACAGACCTGGGCAAAGCTGTAAATCCAGACGGTGCTGAAGTGAAACTGGAACAAACACCGAGCGCCTCGATGTCTTCATCCATCTGCAAAATCAGCAAAGGCCCGTTCAAGTCTGGGCCTGACCCGCCGGTTCCCACACGCACCTCCTCCCTCCAGTGCGGCGCGGTGCTCCTCGGTGTGTGGTGCTGTGGGAGATTTATGTGGGAAGCACCTTGGGAAAATGGGGAGACAGACGCGGCCCAGCGCTCTGTGATTCACACAGGTGCGGTGCTGGACGAGCACACCTGGGGACAGGACAGCTGTGCTGACCAACACAGCTGTTACCGGCGTTCAGGTTGGATGCCCTTGTGTGATTATATCACATAAACAGCTTTATTTGTTTTGTTTTTTTTAATAGATTAGAAACTGTAAGTATAGTCTTATACATTTGGGGGGAAATGGCTATTAGAAACAGTGAATTCAACTCTGTGCCCCTCAAAAAATCAGAAGCTGGGTTGAGAAAAAAAAATTAACTTCAAGTATATTTTTATTAGAATAAAATCAAGGCTTTCTTTTTACAGTAATTCCAAAATTGTCATATTACTTCTGTCTACAGCCAAACTTTCTCATGTTTCTTAAGCAAAGTAACGATAGCTGAACACAATCAGTTTGTTGACTACCACATCTTTTTGAAGTGGGCAGAATGAAGCAACAGTGATTTCAATGTTATTGACTTACTTAAGAAAAGGGGAGGCATCACAATAAGCTTGGAGGGGGGAAAGGTAACATTGCTAGAGTTATATTTTTACAGGGAACAGGAAAGCAATATTGTTATTACAACTACTACTATTATTATTGCTTATCTAAGCTTTACACTCATCCCCTCCGTCCCTGTGTTCCAGGTGAAAAAAAATCCATCTTTCAACCCCAAATTCCTTACTCTCATCCCTAACTCTCATTCCAGAGCATCAATATTTGAGCATCATCTTATCTTTGATTTTCCTATATTCCAGTTTTCAAGTTTCATTTTTCAGGGTAGAGATCTAGATGATCCTTACTCTGTTCCCCAAATTACTAGTATGTTTGATTTTCAGAATACCAGTAAGCACAAAACATCTGCCTTTCTCCTGCCTCCCCCCCCCCGCCCCCCGCTTGGCTACCCCTTGTTGGAATTGTGGGTTCTCACCCAGTTTCCTCCTCCACATCCAGTGTCTCTGCTGTTCTCTGCTCCATTCCCTTATCTCCAGCCTCTTCCTCCACTCACATTCCTATCTCCCAGCTTTCTCCATCCCTCCAGGGACCCACTTATCCCATTCATTCTCCTCCCCGGACTCCCACAGTGAGTCTAGAACTCCCTGATGTCCCACCAGACTTTTCTTGGTTATAGGATGTGTTTCCAGGACCCTCTTCCTTGCTCTCCTTGATTTGCCAGTCTCCATTCCCATCTTCTTCATGAACTCCTCTCCCTTTGCCCACCCCGCAACATAGCAGTTCCTCAAAGCTCCAGCCTTGGCTCTCCTTCCTTTTCATATCACCCCTTACCAGAGTGATTTTTAGTCTGTCTGTCCCAGGATTGCTTCTTCCTTCTGGTCCTTCCTTTCTCTCTCACATGCAAATGACTCCCAAGGCCTGATCATCGCTCAATCCACCTTCCTCTTCTGGGTCCCAGCCCCACTCACTGCCATGGTTTGGGCTCTTGTCTCTAGATTTCTGGTATTTTCTCCGTCCTCTTCAAGCCCCTTCCCATAGCTAATGCTGTGTTCTTCGAAAACCAAATCTGTTTATGGTTCTTTGACAACTGGAAACCAGTCAGTAAAAGCCATCCAACTTTTTAGTTTGATGTAGTCCCATTTGTTTATTTCTTTTGTTTCCCTTGCTTAAGGAGATACTAGTATATCCAAAAAGAGATTGCTGAGTGATTGTTAAAGAGTTTACTGCCTATGTTTTCTTCTAGGAGTTTTATGGTTTAAAATCCAACATTTAATTATTTAATCCATTTTTGGTTTATTTTTGTATATGATGTAAGAAAGTCAGCCAATTTCTTTTTTTTTTTTTGCAGTTTTGCCAACCCCACTTATTATCTTCACCCCATTGTATAACCAACCTTTCCTCCTTTGTCATAAGTTAGTTGACCATATAATTGAGGATCTATTTCTGAGCTCTCTATTGTATTCCATTTAACTATGTACCTGTTTATATGCCAGTACCATACTGTTTTGGTTATTGTACCTTTGTAGCACAGTTTAATATCAGAAAGCATGATACCTCCCACTTGTTCTTTCTCAGAATTTCTTTGGCAATTCAGGGTCTTTTGTGGTTCTATATAAATTTTAGGATTAGTTGTTCTAATTCGGAGAAGAAACCCATTGGTATTTTAGTAGGGATTGCATTGAATCTGTATGTTATTTTAGGTAGTAAGGATATTTTAACAACATTTTTTTATATATTTTTATTGATTTCAGAGAGGGAGGGAGAGGGAGAGAGAGATAGAAACATGAATGATGAGAGAAAATCATGGATCGGTTGCCTCCTATAGGCCCCCTACTAGGGATTGAGCCCACAACCTGGGGATGTTGCGGGAATAGAACATGCGACCTGTCAGTCTACAGAACAATGCTCTATCCACTGAGCCAAACGAGCTAGGGTTATTTTAACAATCCTCCCAACCTATGAGCAAGTTATATCCTTCCATTTATTTATAGCTTGTTCAATTTAAACTTTTTAGAGTACAGATTTTTCACCTATTTGGTTAAATTTATTCTTAGGCATTTTATACTTTTTGATGCAATTATAAATGGGACTGTTTTCTTAATTTCTTTTTCTCATTTCATCATTGCAACAGATTTCTGTACATTGATTCTGTATCCTGCAACTTTACTGAAGTCATTTATTAGTTACAGATTTTTGATGGAGTCTTTAGGGTTTTCTATATACAGTATATATCATCTGCAGATAATGAGAGTTTTACTTCTGCCTTTCCTATTCGGATGCATTTTATGATTGCTTTAGCTTAGGATTTCCCATAACTATGTTGAATAGAAGTGGTGATAATGGGCATCCTTTTCTTGTCCCTGATCTTAGATAAAAGGCTTTCAGATTCTTGCCATTGAGCATGACATCAGCTGTGGGTTTACATATAGCTTTATTATATTGAGATATGTTTCTTCTATACCCATTTTGTTGAGAGTTTTTATCATAAAAGGATGCTAAATTTAGTCAAATGCTTTGTCTGCATCTATTGAGATGACCATATGGTTTCTATCCTTCAGTTTGTTAATGTGATGCATTGAATTCTTTGATTTACAGATGTTGAACCATTCTTGCAACCCTGGAATGAATCTCATTTGGTCACGGTGTATAATCACTTTTAATGTGTTGTTGAATCTGGTTTGCTAATATTTTGTTGAGAATTTTTGCATCGATGTTCACAGTTTTTTGCACAGTGAAGAAAACCATAAACAAAAACGAAAAGACAACCTACTTAATGGGAGAAAATATTTGCAAATTATACATTTAATAAAGGGTTAATACCCAAAATATATGAAGAACTCATATAATTTATAACAAAAAGCTCCAAACAATCCCATTAAAAAATGAGCAGAGGAACTGAATAGACATTTCTCCCAAGAGCACATACAGATGGTCAACAGACATGTAAAAAGATGCTCAACATCACTAATCTTCAGGGAAATGCAAATTAAAACCACAATGAGACACCTGTCAGAATGGCTACCATCAATAAATCAACAAATAACAAGTGCTGGCAAGGATGTGGAGAAAAGAGAACCCTCATACACTGTTGGTGGGATTATAAATTAGTGCAGCTACTATGAAAAACAGTATGGACACTTCTCAAAAAATTAAAAATAGAGCTTCCATTCAATCCAGCAATTCCAGCTCTGAGTATTTATCCAAAGAAAAAAACCACCAATTTGAAAAGATATATGCATCCTATGTTCATTGCAGAATTACTAGTAATTATCAAGATATGGAGGCAAACTAGATGTCATAACACATAAATGGATAAAGATGATGTGGTATATAAGCAATCAAATAAACAAGGATGAAATCTTGCCTTGTGCAGCAACATGGATGGACGTAGTTGGTAGTCTGCTAAGTGAGATGAGTCCAAGAAAGACAAATGCCACTGATATGTGGAATCTAAAAACACAAAACAAATGAATAAACAAAACAGAAACAGACCCATAGATGGAGAGATCCAACCGATGGCTGCTGAAGGGTAGGGGATATAGGAATGGGAATCCAAAAATAAAATTTGCCAATTTGCTGAATAAAATGGATAACTGACTGTCACTATAATTTACAAAAAAAGAAAGAATGAATGAAAGAGAGAAAGAGAAAGAAAGGACATTCAGCCAGTCTTTCCTGTGTCTCTGGGGAACTGTGAGCACACACGATAAACTGAGAGCATTTTCCTGCAGTGAATCAATTTTAATCACATATTTTGAATGTAGAAGAGTAATTTTTAATCCTGATAGTCACAGATTATTAAAAAGGATTTTACAGTAAAAGCAACCCATATACATTATAGAGAACAATAGAAGTTCAGTTGCATTTTGAACAGGAGAATTCAAACACATTTTGTGCATAGAGAAGGCAATTTGGGGCCATGTTCTGGATCCTAGCTGATTAGCATTCTATCTTCTCTGCCATTTTGAGCACTTTCCTGGAAAAGTTCAAGGGGCATTATGCCCTATGGATAAAACTAATCGTCACATTTCTGGTCCATGTCAACATTTTTAGTCCCATATTCTGCTATTTTGTGTGTGTGTGTGTGTGTGTTTTGTTTGTTAATCCTCACCTGAAGATATTTTTCCATTGACTTTTAGAGAGTGGAAAGGAGGGGGAGAGATAGAGACACATCAATTGATTGCCTCCGTTATGCGCCCCAACCAGGGCCGGGGATCTAGTTTGCAACCAAAGTACATGCCCTTGACCAGAATCGAACCTGGGACCCTTCAGTCCCTAGGCCGATGCTCTATCCACTGAGTCAAACTGGCTAGGGCTACTGGCTGTTACTTCTAACTATCTATAATCCCTGCACTTTCACCACTCCAACTTTCCCACCTAGAATGATCTTCCAACCTCTTCTTTTAACAAAACTTCCTCATCCTTCAGAATGTAGCTCAGCTGTCACCTCTTCTGGGAAACCATCTCCAAACTCTCCAAGGCTGGCTAGTTGTTGGATGCCCTTTGTCATTCTATTTGGGCCTGTAGTGTGCTGTGATGGCTTGTTTACCTGTCCATCTTCCCGGCGAAGCTCCTGGAGTATGAAGGTCCTGTCATGCATGCTGTGTCTCCAGAGGCTGGAAGAGTGCTTGTACATAGTCTGTGTGTGCTCAAGGAATGTCTGAAAAAAGTGAAGACGGGAAGAAAAATGGTTGTTTTCTAACAGGACTTGGTCAATGGGAGGAGAAAGAAAGGAAAACCTTATATTTTGAAAAAATAAATCACCATAACAATGGCCCTTCTTTGCTGTGGTACTAGTGTTCCTTGCTAGCCAGCAGGCAGGGGTGCCCATACCTTCAACTTTTGACCTATCTTCTTGCTGTCATGTCTTACTCTCGCCCAACACTCCAATACATGGATGCTTTGGTCAGACCAAAGTCCAGCCTCTGGGGATCCTTTTATGTTGAATGTCCAGCCACTTTTCCTCCTGTCTGAATCCTTCCCAGCTTTGACATTCAACTCAAATTTCACCTTCTCAGTGAAACCTTTCCTGGCTGTTCCAACCCTCATAAATTTTTTTCCCCTCTTAACACCTACAACACTTAAGTTCTTATTAGAGTTTAATTACACACATCTTGAATTTTATAACTTTTATTGGCTTTCTTTATTACAGAAGTAATACATTTATATTAGAGGAAAAAAAATTTAAAACCAGTTAAGCAAAAAAGAAAAACCACTCATAAGCTCTTCATCTTGAGAGAACCACTTTAACACTGTGTATATATATCCTTTCAGACTTTTCTCTATGCACACTTAGACAATTTTCCACAAATGGACTCATGCTTTTTTGCAAATTCTTTTAAAAATTTACTGATAAAACGTTAACATGCCAATATACATACTTCATTAACATCATGTTTGATGAATCCATGGCATTCAATTTTAAAAACATGCATTTTTATTGATTTTTTTAGAGAGAGGGAGAGAAAGAGAGAGATAGAAACATCAATATTGATCAGCTGCCTCCTGCATGCTCCCCACTGGGGATCAAGCCCACAACCTGGCATGTGCCCTGACCTGGAATCGAATACAATCGTGACCTCCTGGTTCATAGATTGACACTCAACCACTGAGCCATGCCGGCTGGGCTATGTCATCCAATTTTATACATGAATCACTATTTATTTAGGTAATCTTCTACTGTAAGGTATTTAGACTTTTTCACTTCTTTTTGCCATTATACAAAAAAATCTTTCTATACATTCTTTTTTCATTAGTATAAATTCCCATAAATATAATTTCTGTGTAAATAATTTTAAATCTTATTAATTATGAGCAATTCATCAAATAATTAATAAAAGGAATTAAATATAAAATTGTTGGTTTGTCAGTTTGCTTATTTATATTAGTTTTGCCTACCACCTAGAAATTTTTAAGTTCTTTGAAAATAGGATCCAATGTTTTCTCACCAGTACATTAGATGTTCAATCATGCATGTTGAAGAATTAGTTGATTTTGCATCATTTAAATTTTTGGATCAAAGTGGCGCCTATTCTTTATTGTAGAAGCGGGTCTTGAGCTATGTCACTACAGATAATTATATGAGAACATCCTTCTTGTTAAAAGACTATTTTCATCGTCCTTCTTAGGAACTCGTGTGATCTTTGAGGGAGATAAAGGTATGGAACAAATAAGAAAAAATAGGTAGTTGAAAGGGCTGCCAGCCCAATTTAGGAATAGCTGAAAGTAAAATTGTTGTGTGAGCCTCGTTACACTGGAAAATTACAATGCTCTCTAGTACGGAATACCCTGATTATTTTTCAAAACTTGCGTGAGATTTTGCACAAGAAATAAATTTTCATGGCAGTGACTTGCCTATAGATTCTAGTAGTAACCCTCAATTTTCTCTGTGCTGCCCCGCAGCCCTGCTTGCCCCTGTGCTAGTTGAAATCTTTTCTCTCTCCCACAGCTTTCCCTCCTCCACCATCAGCTGATGATCTCACTTCTTAGTCCACTAAGAAAACAGAGTCACTCAGACAAGGACACCCCACATTTCCCACCACCACCATCCAGCCTCCCCACCCATCCCCACGGTAACTTCCCCCGTGTTGCTAGGGATGAACCAGTCCTCCCCCTTAAATAAGGCTCACTCTCTGACTCCAGTACTTCCCTCCCCTAGTTATCCCTCCTCTTTACATCAACTGTTTTTCCCTCTTGACAGGACTATTCCCACCAAGCTCTAATTTCTCACAGGACCCTCTACCTAACTCCCCATTTTCTCTTTCATAGCAAAGCTCCTCTAAAGAGCGGTCTACACCCATTGCCTCCATTTCCTCGCCCTCTCTCTCTCTCAAACCCACTCTAGCAGGGTTAGTCCCTACCACTCCTTTCTGTCAAAGACATCAAATTTAAAAGTCAGTGATGTGTTTTCATCTTATTTGACCCATCCATCAGCAGCATTGGCACAACCAATTACTCTCCGCTTCTCAAAACATTCTCTTTTCTCTTCTTTTCTTCATCTTCTGGCCTCAAAACGTTAGAGTGCCCCAGATCTCAATCCTCAGATTTCTTCTCTTCCCTACCCATGTTCCCAGATTCTCTATGCTGATGACACAGATTTCTATCTAGTCTGGATTTCTCTCCTGAAGTTCAGATTCCCATGTCTAATTGCCTGTTCAACTTTTCCACTTAGATGTCTGATGGGCATCAGAAAGTTACTATATTCAAACCCAAACACCGGAGCTTTCCCCACATGCCTGCTCCTCCTCATATCAGTAAGTAGGATCGCCACCATCACCTGATCAGACCAAAATCCATAATTTCCTTTGACTCCTCTTTCTCTCATATCCCACAGTTGAAGTAGTAAGTCCTGTCTGGTTTATTTTGAATATATATATCTAGATTCCATTTACAGTTATCATAGTAGTCCAAATTACCATCACCTCTCTTTTAGTCTATTTCTATTCCTCTACCTGGTCTCTGGGCTTCCACTCTTGTACTTCCATCCACTGAACACACAGGATGCTCTTTTAGGAGTCAACGCCAGGTCATGTCCTTTCTCTAAAGAAACCCAGATAAATGTCTTCCATTTCCCCCTAAAATATAATAAGCCTCTGGTATCATTTCCTGCTGGTCATCTTCTAGCTCTTCTGCATTAAACACAGTGACCTCTTTGCTGTCCCTGGAGCATGCCAAGTTTAATCTACCCCAGGGCCTTTGCACTTGATTTTCTTCATACCTAAAAAGATTTCTCCCAATATAGCTACAGAACTCGTCCCACAACTTCCTTCCTATCTCTGCTCAATGTCCTCTCCTCAGGGATGTCTTCCCTGACCCAAACACTCCATCTAAAAATAGCCACACCCCTGTCACTCCTGAGCTCCTTACTTTGCTTTCACAGCTCTCTTCACCTCCATACCCTACATGGTATGTGATAATATATCAGATAGATAGATAGATAGATAGATAGATAGATAGATAGGTAGATAGATAGGAAAGGCTTACTATCTGTCTCCCTCTTCATCCCAATGTCATCACTAACTTAAGAATTCTACATCCTACCTTGTAGAACAGCACCTGCTACATAAGAGGTGGCTCAACAATTGTTGAACAAATCACCACTTGAAATTATTCAAATTTCATCAGTTCTCCCAAGTGTCACCAGTGCCATACTAGCTGAGGTTTAATGGCTAAGGTACACTTCAAAACCTCTGGGTTTTAAATAATAAGCCTCAGTTATAATTCTGAGGAATTCTTCCAATGAGTAAAATTCAGTTTCTTCTTAACAGAACTTCCTTCACTATGTTGGCTCCACCTGGCTTTGGCATTCTCCCTCTAAACATCCCACTCTGAGCTCTCTCATTGGCTGCTAACTTTGCCCTGCTATGTCTTACTCAAGGTACCACATTTAAAATTCTGCCTACTATTCTGCCTGCATCATCCGATACTGTTAACAGGATGCTGGGGAGCAAGAAAATTGAAGACTCCAGAACTGCTTGCTTCTTTTGTCTTCCTCTCCTCCTCTTGTTGTTTCCAGGATATTTTAATTTTTCCTATTTTATAAAATCAAGGCGATTTATAGAAATAAAGTTTACGGACTTCAATGCTATCATACAAAGTTATCATCTTGGAAATTATATCCTGCTTAGAAATGTATTACAGATGAAGTCCATGTTCTGGACCAGCAAACACATGTAATTATGCAGGAAAAGTATATCGGAGAAGGTTGACTGTTGCAGGCATGGGAAATAAGTTGACCTCTACTCATGTTACTGCCATGAATGCACAGAAGGAAGGATCTGCATCTGTTTCTCATTGTAAATGCCTGAAGTGCCCAGAGCAGCACCACAAACCCGGGAATGGCCAGCAAACATTCTCGACTAGGGTGCTAAGGCTGACTACAGCCTCCTGTCTGGGGTCACACTGGTAAAACAGTGTCCAGTACTTGACTTACCACCCTAAGTTCATATCATTCTGAATATGTTTTACAGGATTTAACTCAAATAACCCACTTCTAAATTTGAAAATAAAATGAAAAAATTAACCCCCTACTGGACTTTAAGCTCCTCTAAGGCAAAGATTTTGTCATATTCCCAGCCACAGAGTCACATGACTGCAGCCCTGGATGTGGTCTTTGAGGTCAACTAGTCCTAATTCAACCTCCTTGAATGAGTAGGTAATACAACCTATCATGGTTGCATTCGGGGTTTTTTCATCTCTAGTTGCTGTCCCATCTCAAACTTAAGGATTTCAAACTGAAAATGCTCCAGTTTGTGTCTTTGGCAAGTGAACTGAAATGACCACATAACCTTTGTTATATCCACTTGGGACCAGAAACAAGGTGGCAAGGTCAGCTGGCAGCAGCATCGCCGACCCACTCCCCCAATGCTGATGTGCCCAATTCCACTCACAGCCAGGCAGCTGCTTGAAAAGAAATGAATTTACATGACACTCTTAGGGATCTTTTCAAGCCTGGCTCTTGTGAGAAAAACATGTAGTGGTGCTTATTAAAATGCATAAAGTTATCACATTGACACCCACATACTTACAAGAATGATGAATACGGAAACATCACCATCCATCAGATTCTAAGAACTGGCCTCACCAGGGCAGACCAGGCATCAGTATTCTCTGTCCTTGTCAGGAGGCCAGACAGGGACCTCAGAAGCAGGGTGCTCCATCGAAAAGGGCCCCAGACCCCCAGCCCGGGCACCCAGCTCTGAGACTTTTCCTCACCTGAAAACTGGAGAGGTGAGCAGAGAAAATCACCCAGTGGGGGTCTAGACCAACACATGGTGGCTATGCTGTTAAAAAAAAAAAAAGAGCTTGACCCCTCAGCTTCCTTTTCACCATCGCTTAGCTTTCCACACTGACACTCAAAATGGGGCCTTTTAAAACTGTCTTCACACGAAGGTGGTTCAGAGCAACACTTCGGCTGATATCACAGGGCTCCCAGGGCAGCCCTTCACTGCTTCCTCAGCACATGCCAGTGCCCATTTTACAGGGGGGATTTATGATCCTTCTCTCAGTAGAGCGAGTCAAAGTTTTATAATATTCATTAAAAATCAGCACCGCACGTAATAATATGGAATACTGCCTGCACACAGGGGGGCCGAGTTATAGGTGTTCAGGGAAACGCGGCATAATTTCCTGGCCTTGGCGGGGTAAATGTGCAGGCACCAGCATTATACTAACACAACCGTCTTTTATTGCAAATGTTCGTTCAGTCTAAGCCCTAATTACTTTCTGTAAAATCTTAACCACCATCAGGCTTTCTTCTGACAGGACAGCCACACGATGGCCTTCAAGTGCAGGATCAACACCCCGGCAGCCTCCAGAGCGAGAGGCAGGAGAGAGGCTGGACCCCTGTAGAGCTGGAGGCTGAAGCTGGGGAGACGGGCTTTGCACTGACGCTCGGAAACTTCTTGCTCCCCCTCTAAAAACCCTGGTGTGGGGGCTTAGAGGCGCCCTCGGTGGGGCACACTGAGGCCCTCCACCAGCATCCAAAGATCCCCATCCATATCGGGCCAGGAGCTACTCTTCTTCGCCCCATCACCACCCCAAAGGGTCAGCTTTGTTGGGGGCCGTTTTGCATCTTTTCTTGTCTCTCCTGGGAAACGCTAGACCACGCAGCAGCCCTCGGTCTGGAGGTCTGGCTCCCTTTCCAGAGTGTTGTGTGCCCAGAGCTCTGCCCGCTTCGTACGTGCCACACACCAGCCCTCACCACACCACAGGCCACACGACCCCAGCCCTTGCCTTTCAAGGCCCCCCGAGAGTCCCGGGCCGGGCTGGACGGAACCAGATGGTCAGCTGGGCCCGGAGCAGGGGGCT
>NW_006383008.1:6509204-6524341 GCF_000327345.1 Myotis davidii
CCGCGATTTCCTCGCGGGGCCGGATGGCCTCCAACCTGCCTGCCGCGTCGGTGCCCGGGACTGCTCCGTGAGCACCGCGGCCGCCTGCGCTTTTGCGCTCAGCTGTCAGTTGCCGCGGGGTATCCGGAACCCCTGAGACTGGCGGGGCATCGAAGCCCAAGTTTAGAGTCCCGAGAAGAGTCGGGTTAGGTCCTCGCAGCGCAGACCTCGGACCACACGCTGGGTGGAACCCCTCCTAGCCAATGGCCAGGTTATCGGAATGCGTCCCTGGGCAGGCAAACCGAGAGGCTCGTGCCATCAGAGAGGGACATCTTGCAAGATCCTGCATGAAATCAAAGTGCAACACACACCCCCTTCTCTCTCCACACACACTTGAGTCTACAAGCCCCAGCAGCGCAATCTAAGGAAAGGGGTTTACCAGGGGACACCTTTCCATCTCCCCCTGTGGAGTCGCCGCGTGGGTCTCACCCGGTGGGTGCTCTGGCGCCGAGCGCCCCTGGAGAGGGCGGTGGGCGGCGCTCATGGACTACCCCAGCTGCCCACGAGAGGGGACTCTAGCGAGCTTCTCGGTGACCTCGGTCTGGCCGAGGATTTGCAGGAACTCGGACCGCGGGAGGAAGCTGGCAGGGCCGGGTGTGTGTCTATGAAAGCGGCCGCGCTCCCCTGACTTCGTGGGTCGCGGATACGCGGGGTGTCCCCAGACTCTTTCGTGTGTGGGCGAGTTTGACAACTTGGGGGAAGTTGGAGCCCAGCGCTGTCGGGATGGTGTAGTCTGTGGCCCGAGAAGGTGCTCCTCGCAGCTCGGAGACCCGCGGCCCCTGGGAAACCAGCGGGACGAGGCTACTTCGCCCCGACAGACTCCCCGGGGACCCGCAGATGGCGAAACGCGGCGCTCCTCGGTTTTCACTTTCTGTCTGGTGCGGCCGTCCCTCGCTCTCCGTGTAAATGTAATCTGTTGAGCCTAACCAAGAAGGGTAATTGCTTTAGATAAAAATCCTTTCCTGCCTAGTGGGAACCTTGGCGGAGATGATGCCTAATGAGGTATTTTGCGTTTGTCTGTTGAGAGTAAAATTAGAGATGTTCACTGATAGCGGTTTTCTCCGGTCGCCAACATGTAGCATGTAGGACAGGCATGTGGAGCTGCGAAGGCTCCGGCTGACATGAAGGAAACTGAGCGGGAAAGCTGCGGCTGCTTCGGCGGAGAGGGCTGTTCTGGTGAGACAGAAAAAGTCTCGCTTAAAATGTGAGATTGCCCCACCCAGCTTCTCCAGCAGCGCTCCAGTAAGCGGCATTTTTTATTCTTGCAGGTAATAATAAACGGGAGTCAAAATGACATCTTGTTAGAATTAGTCTTTAGTCTGTGAGAGCGATTGCTAAATTACAGTGTTGCCTTCAGACTGCTCCAGTGAAAGGTCTGCCAGCATTTCCATTATAAATTCAGTTGTTAGGAGTTTATAATATCACCACAGAACTTTGAGTGGCTGAAATGTTGTGTGTGGGTTTTTGGGTTTTTTTTCCCTTCTAGTGTTCTGGTTTTAAAAATGCACTGGGGGAAAAAATGCATTGATTGCCCACTTCCATCCTATTTGCTATTCCGGAAACTTCAATATCATTCAAACAGGAGTCCCAGAAATGGAAGGCACAATCATGGAATAAAGTACTTTTGTTAACGCATACTTTATTTGTGTAGAGCAGTAATTTCATTCTGGATTTTGGAAGGCTTTTAGGTTTGCCATTTGGTAATCATAAATGTGTTGAGTTAATTCTTCTGGTATCTGTCGACTCTGCAGGTGGATTGAAATGTCAGTTCGTATTGTATATGCCAGGGTTATATTGAGAAACAGTCTCCTCATATATGCGTATGTCTGAACTCATCGCTAAATTATGAACGCTCCTGTTAGTTACTTCTCAGTTCTTTGTGTGCTGCCTGTGAGGATCTGCCATAGAGAAGGAGTAAGGCAGAAAGTGCGGGAGGGAATCTGGACACCTTCCCCTCCCCCCACTCACTTTTCAGTATTACTAGTGGCTGGGAGGAAGCCATTTATTCTTTCTATTGAATTATGCCTTTAAGTCAGTGTCTTCAGGCAAGTCCCTCACCTCTGGCTGCTGTGTGAGGGGCTTAATTATTTGCAAACTGCCTTGAAATCCCTGGATGAAAGGCACTGCCTAAGTGCAGAGTATTGTTATTCAGATATGGAATTTAATGATCCATTACAGTTCATCAGGAAAATGCACTTTGCAGTGATGGTAGGAAATGTTTCTACCTGATAGAGGGTAATAATAACTGCTTAAAAGTAGGTTCGGATTACGGATGAGACAATTAACTCTAGCCATGTGCTCTTCAATTTGTTGCAATTCATTTTGTGATCAAAGTGAGTCACAGAGAGCCAGATGGTCAGGTTCATGTTCAGATCTCTCCTCGACCAGCCCTTCACTTCTGGGCCCGCTGTCTGCACAGCCGAGGGGACTTATTCATTAGTGCTAGTGAATTTGTGATCAAGGCTCCAGTGATGCCAACAAAAGGGCTCAGATCAATCTGTATTGTTGGGAGCAGTTTAATTTTACTTGGATTAACTTGTGCTTCGGTCCCTGGTATGGATCCAGCCTTCACCAGGGAAGAGAGAGTTCCCAGTGGCTCTCCATCCAGCTCAGCTGTGCAGGGGACCACTGCCCTACTTTCTGTACCTCAGATTTCAGGGGCTACGGTGTCTGCCTTGTTGTAAGTGCTGGCTGATGCTGACTGAAAGACAGAACACTTCGATAACTAAATACCCTTCCTGTTTGGCTGAGGGGGTGGGAAGCAGGACCAGCTTCATGGGCCTGTGACCTGCACCATTGCACAGAGCCCCTCCTCCCCCTCATCTGCTCCGGAGGACCTCACGCTGGATTTAATCTTCTGCTGTTGTCTTCTTGAAATCTTTGATAATTCTTGAGCCTGGAGCCCTTCATTTTTACCTTTCACTGGTCCTGGTGAGGGAGGGGGCATAGGGTGGAATGGCAGGTAACCGATACTCTGTCCCAGCTTCTTTCTGTTGACTGTTGCCAGGCAGGAATGGGTGGGAATACTGGCTTCGTGTTGTTACATTGTCTGATTTTTTTTCCAAGGGAAGCTGGATATCTAGACTTTTATGTGGAATCCCCTGATTTTTTAAAATACTGGATCAAAAATGTTAAAATGCTGGGTGAGAACATTTAATGGGCTAATACATCTTACTGTTTAATTTTTCTGTAGGTAGCCATTTTCTAAAGGCCTGGCACATAGTAGATGATTTTGTAAGTCTCCACCAAGTGAATGATTACAGCTATTGGGGAAATTGAAAGATATAAGAAAAGCAAAACTTGAATCAATATTGAGTCCCACTCAGGAATTGATAGCTTTCTTTTTAACAGAGAATATGAGTTGAAAGACCAAAAATTAATACCAGGGGTGGCACCATGGGGTCCTCTGCAGGTAAATCATTCACTGCTTTTAAACCATCTGCCCTCTATTTAGTTGTTATAGACCAGATGGGGTACGTTGGCTATTTAATGCCTGAGGATCTCCATGAAAATTTGACATTTGAAAACACCCACTAAAATAATAGCCATGATTTATTGAATGCTCACCATGTGCCCAGAAACAGTGCTAACAACTTTCCCGACTTGTAGCTCATTGACTCCTCACAGCAATGCTGTGAAGTAGCCATGGTGCCCGTTCTGCAGAAGAGGAACCTTCTCATTTTATGTTGAAATGAATGTCATCAAAATGGAATGAGTATTTTCTTGACCAGTTCTCAACCTGTGGGTCGCAACCCTTTGGGGGTCAAATGACCCTTTCACAGAGGTCGCCTAAGACCATCGGAAAACACATATATAATTACATATTGTTTTTGTGATTAATCACTATGCTTTAATTACGTTCAATTTGTAACAATGAAATTGGGGGTCACCACAACATGAGGAACTGTATTAAAGGGTCGCGGCATTAGGAAGGTTGAGAACCACTGGTCTAAGGGATATTTGTCATCCTATATGCACAATCTACCCCTGAGGTAAGTAATGACTGGGCGTGGGGTAGAGACCATAGCATATAGAGAACCTCATCCCTACCCTCATGTACAAGAAACAGAAAATAAAAGATGAACAGATTGGTCAAAATCTGCAATTTAGACAGCAATCACTACTTCTGCCTCCCTGTGCCTCTCCTTTCTCTATCTGGATAGCTAAGAAGCTCCAGTGACACCTGACCCTATCAGAGATACCAGCAACTCAGAAGTCAGGGCTGGCTGCAAGAATTGGCATTTGCCCGGAAAAGGAGCTAACTTTTGGCAACCCCTGGAGCTGTGTTAGGGCAAGCAGCACTCTGGCCTGGGGAACGACGACAATTGCTCCTGGATTACCAGTGACAGCGTGTGACCTATTCCTGTCCCAGCTTTAAATTTTACATAAATATTTACAAATTGTTCAAGGCCCACCTGAAACCTGATGTGAACTAAGCACTTGGTAAACTCAGTAAGATTGCCCAGAATATTACTCATTTTTTGGTTGGGTTTCTGGGGCGACATTTAGTAGAAAAGTAGTTCTTTCTTTGTCAATTCAAGGTTTTTCATTTTCCTTTTCCCGTCCTTTCTTGTTAATTTCAAATGTCAGTCTACCTGAAACGGAAACCTAACCTTTCCATCAGCATGCTGCTCAGCTTCCCTGACGCTGGAAGTATCCTCAGAGTCACCACCATGTCCTTTTCAAGGACCATTTCTTTTCTAAAGAATATGGGAATTGAACCTTGTCCTACTAGTGGCACTGCTTCAAAATTCAGGCAGGAATTTCTCCTTTGTTTTCCTTGAGCTATTTTTTTTCCAAAATAATAAATCTCCCCAATCTGAAAGCATTTCACGTACTCGTTCATTGTAGTCATTGGAATTACAGCCAAAATGTCTCAGTCTTCCCCAGTGACTTCATAATCACCATTTCTCCAGCTATTCCCTGGTTAACTTCTCTTTTGTTCCTTAGCCTGATAATAAATTGTCCTTTGGTTCTGAGATGTGTGCCTTTCCTCCCTGACCCTTTTGTGCCTCTCCCGAAGGATGAAGGTTGTAGGACACACTGTGATGCCTCTGAGAGCGGGCGCTTGGTTACAAGCTCCCTCCCATCCTTGTGTCAGTTTTCATTTTCTTCCGAGCACGTAAATCGTGCACGTCCCAGGCCTTCCCTCCTTCTTGTTACTGTCTTCATTCCTTCCGGAGCCTGCAGCTGGCTCCAGGTTCGTCTCGGAAGAAAGCTTTTTGCGTTTCCAAACCCTCCATCGGTTCCAGTCTCGCATCATCCTTCTCTGTCCCCTCACTTTCTGCAGATGCTTCAGGAGTTTCTTCCGGACTCTCTGCGAGTCTAACCCACAGATGGCTTAGCCAGTGATGGCGAACCTATGACATGCGTGTCAGAGGTGACACGCGAACTCATTTTTTTGGTTGATTTTTCTTTGTTAAATGGCATTTAAATATATAAAATAAATATCAAAAATGTAAGTCTTTGTTTTACTATGGTTGCAAATATCAAAAAATTTCTATACAGTGGGGCCTTGACTTATGAGTTTAATTCGTTCCGTGATGGAGCTCGTAACTCAAATTACTCATATGTCAAATCTTAAAGTGAACGAGTGAGACACGTGATGCTGGGCTGATGTTGTGGCGTTCACTGTGACGTTCGCTGCGCCAACTAGCGGTGGGGTATCTGAAGCTGGCTCGTAACCCGAATTTTAGCTTGCAACTCAAAGCAAAAAATCGGCCGAGAGATGGCTGGTATCTCGAAAAACTCGTTAGTCGGGACACTCGTAAGTCAAGACCCCACTGTAGGTGACACGGCACCAGAGTTAAGTTAGGGTTTTTCAAAATGCTGACATACCGAGCTCAAAAGGTTCACCATCACTGGGTTAGACTCTCACCTTGGAGTTTAGAGAGGAGAGAGCCCAGCTTGCTTATTTCCATTCAGTAAGTAGGAAAGCAAAGAGAAGGAACACACTCAGCAAGGGTCCTTAGTATCCCAGTATCCACAAATTGTTGGCTGTTTTTGTTTCCTTCCCATCCTGTGTTCTCTTAAGCAGCGGAAGTTAATGGGTACCACCAAATGGGCCGCGTGTCCAGAAATTCCATTCTTCAGAGCAGTGGTTCTCAACCTTCCTAATGCTGCGACCCTTTAATACAGTTCCTCATGTTGTGGTGACCCCCAACCATAAAATTACTTTCATTGCTACTTCATAACTGTAATGTTGCTACTGTTATGAATCGTAATGTAAATATCTGACATGTAGGATGTATTTTCATTGTTTCAAATTGAACATAATTAAAGCATAGTGATTAATCACAAAAACAATATGTAATTATATATGTGTTTTCTGATTGTCTTAGGCGACCCCTGTGAAAGGGTCGTTCGACCCCCAAAGGGGTCGCGACCCACAGGTTGAGAACCGCTGCTTTAGAGGCAGATGCCTCATTCATTCACTAAACAAACATACACTGAATATCTCTTATGTGGCAGGCGTGGTGTTAGCCAGTCGTGGGCTGGTGGGGAGCAAACCCAGTCCTGGTCCCTGCCCTCAGGAAGCATACCATCTAGTAGGAGGGATGACGTTAACCAGAGAGCACCAGGTAACCCATTGCATGTTCCCTGAAGGAAAGGTTTCCATGCAGCAGAGGGTGTAATGGAAGCATGTGAACTGGTTGGGAGGTTGAGGCAGCACTCCATGAAGAATTGTAGAGTGAGCTGCCATCAGGGCCCATCTAAAACTTAGGGCTTCCTCTTTCTCCATAGCTTCCTAATCCTATTAATTCACTACTATCCTTGGCCCTTTGGAGTATTGCACAAACCATGATATAACCCTTTGGGCCAGTTTGGCAAAAAATGATTCTTGTATACAGAGTCCAGAATTGATTTATTTACCTGTGTCTTTAGAGCCTGATAGAAACAGAACTGTTAATTGCCAAGGATACTGTTTGCTTTCATACTTGGAAAAACATGCCGGTTAGCCCTCTGATTGTGAACATATTTAGGGTCGTTTTGACAATGTGGAATGACGAGAGGCTACACAGACATTCCCTCCCAGTTGGCTGGTATGTTAAGACCCAGGCAAGGATCTTCTGTGAAGTGTGAGTCCAGCTTCCTCTGCAGCCCCTGCCTCCCCCAGGGCACGAGGGTCTCGAGGTTCGGCAGACCAAGAACGATTTTTTAGGCTATTTTTAGCACAATTTAGGAGTGCTGGCAGTGTCTGTTTAAAACAAATTGACTACTGTATGTTATAACTAAAACGCCTGCATTTTCTTGTTCTTTGATGATAGCTAACCTGTTGGGAGCTTCCTGTGTCTTCCTCAGATTAACTTATTCAGTCCTGGAAACAGTCCAGAGCTAGGTGTGATCATTAGAAGCCCAGGGACAGATGTCGCCCAGCCAGTGGAGTGGTGGAGCTGGGATTGGAAACGAGGTGTGTGACGCTGCAGCCTGCTCTGTAACCACCAGCCCTATCCGCCCCCTTTCCTCTTCTTCTCTGGAGGTTGAAGGCTCTCCAGCAGTTCTCAGAAGTGGAAATATAGGCCAGTTCACCAAAACATGGGCTGTTTTGTTGATGTCTCTCTGAAAGATAAAATAATTTCTCAGTGACCCAGAGTGAATGCGTCTCCTATCTTTCACACGTCTCACTTTCTAAAATGGCATTCCTCAGGTCTAAGTGTCCGTTTGGGGATCAGAAAGTGGAAGTGATGACATGTAAAGACAAAAGAAGAACTAAGTAGAACATGAGTCCCCTGGCTCTGTTCCCGAGGTTTTCCTGTAGTTCAGACTCCTTCCCCCTTGTTACGTGAAAAATGTGTTTTTTGGTTTTTTAGGTTTTTTTCTGATGAGGCAGAAAAGGTGAGAGAAACCATTCCTATAATAGGTTGATTAGTCTACTGCGGAGGAAGAATTTCATTCAGGCTCAATTCCATTAGAGCTCCTAATTAGAAATATCAGCCACTAGGAACAGATAAAAGCAGGTAACCTTTGCTCTCATTCTAGTCAATTTCAGGAAGAGATTATCTTGCCAGATTAGCATGTTGCAACTCTCAACCAGAGATTTGAATGGTTTTAGAGGACTCAGCTTTGGCAGTGACCTCAGTTACCTCGAGGTAGCGGGGTCACTGTTTGGAATGCTGACTGAGCTCTGTTCTGGGCAGACACCCTCGTCTTTAGTCAGGAGGCATTTTTCTTGGGAGCTGCTGGAACATTAAGTGTCCCTTTGTAGCTCAGTTTAGGAAAAGATCAAGTGCATGAATGTACTGTGCTTATTTTTCAGTACTTAGTTCAACTCTTGGAGATGGCTAAGTGGAGGGATGCTTAGAGTGTCACTGTTGCAAGTTTTAAGTGATTAAAAAAATCAAGCAGATGAGTGCATAAAGATATCAGTGCAAACAATGATGAGCTTAAATTAAAGCTGCTGATTTAGTGTGAGCATTACTTGCATTGATTTGTGGAATGTCTACATGGGTTCAAGATTCCATATTATGCAAATGAATGAGTCCTGAAGAGTCAAACTGGGAAAAAAAATCAAATGAACTCTAAAGGATATTATTGCCCATTCAGCCAGAGGAAAGTGTAAACACACTTAGATTTAACTCCTAGTTTTCATTTGCCTTCTTGGGAAGATCCGCATCAGGGGTGATGATCTCTGCTGCAGTTGAAGAAGCCAGGCAAGGTTTGCTCTCAGTTCTCCCAGTGGCTTCTTTCTGTCCTTACTTCTTCGCTCTGCTCTTTGCTTCCTTTTGACCACCCAGTGCCCTTAACTAGTGCCCCCCCCCCTTCCCTTTCAAAACCTATCCCAGGAAAGGATTTTATGAAAAAAGTTTTACTAGGGTATAAATAATGGAGCATATTTAGTGAATTACTTCTTTGTGAAAAATCAGCATATTAATAGGAGACAAAGCCAAAGGAATAAAACCCTAAAAATGGGAAATAGTAGAATGCCACACACTGGTAGCCTGGTGATGGGAGAACATTTCTGAATGAAGAGAGGGCTGTTTATAAAGCCAACCTTGGACAGAGAATATAGGCAAGCAGATTAGAGGATATAAACCACTGTAATATTAAAGGTATAAAGGGCAGATGCTTTTTAATGTAATGATATGTTTGTTTGTCAGTGAGTATCACTTTCCCCTTGCCAGACACTGATCTACTCACATAAACCTGTATGGCAAGATTGTGTGTTATTTGACATTTAAACAGAGCTTCAGGGGAAGTCACTGGGTCTATAATTAGGAATTTTTGTCTGTTAGTCAGTAGCAGTGAACCTGAAATACTCTATTATCTTTAAATGTTGAATTTTAAAAAAAGGGGGGGGGAGCAGTGGCTCTTACTTATCTTCATCCCCAACCCACAGTTTTATTGATTAAAACTTAGTTGATAAATTAATTTCAAAATTGGCATGCCCCATCCAGTGGATGTTGGTGACATCTGAACATTTGCAGAGGTTGATTAATAAAACCATGCTTATTTTAGGTAGAAGTGTTGCCTGCTAAATAATACCCAGTTGTGGGGAGTCTGAACTGCCTTTCATACTACCCTTCGCCCACCTCAAATGTCTCCAGCAACCATGCCATGTTGAGTTGATGGCGCCATCTAGTGCTAGTCTCTGGAACTGTCCTAATGGACTCCCTAGCTCATGCTTCCTCTGCTGTGGGTCAGATCACTGAGCTTCTAGCCTGATAAGAATCTCCCCTCTCCCGTCTGTGGGAGTGCATTGGCTAGTGGGGGACTTCTCTCTATTCCTACTTTACCTGGTCTTCATAGTTTAATTATCTCCCCCATGCCTTCCTTCCTGCCTGACCCTGTTTCTTTCTGTTCCTCTCTGGTATCCCCTCTTTGTAGCCCCTTTTCCTTCCCTTTCTTCTCTTCTAACCTGTTTAAAAATTTTTATCTTTAGCCCTAGCTGTTTCGCTCAGTGGATAGAGCATTCGCCTGAGGATTGAAGGGCCCCGGGTTTGATTCTGGTCAAGGGCACATGCCTGGGTTGTGGGCTCAATCTCCAGCGTGGGGCATGCAGGAGGCAGCCGATCAATGATTCTCTCTCTCTTCCTCTCTGAAATCAATAAAAAGATACATATTTTTAAAAATGTTATCTTTATTGTTGAAAGCATTACAAATGTCCCCTTTTTTCCCCATTGACCCCCTTCACCTCACACCGCCCTCCCCCCAGGCCTTCACTGCACTATTGTCCTTGTCCATGGCTTATGCATATACATTCTTTGGTTAATCCCCCCCCCCCACACACACACACACCCATCCCTCTGAGATTTCTTATCAGTTCCATGCTTCTATGTCTCTGGATCTATTTTGGTCACCAGCTTTCTTTCAACTCTTAAAAATATATGTTTTTATTGATTTTAGAGAGAGAGCAAGAGAGAGGAACATTGCTGAGAAACATCGATCAGTTGCCTCTTGCATGCCCTCTTCATTTTTCCTCCCCTACTTTTGATCCATTTGTGGTGGGGAGGGAAATCACAACTGATAAATATAAAGATTGTTCTAATGATATGCTAAAGCTGGGGACGCCATGCATTTTAAAGTGAAATTAACCATTAAGCCCTGTTAAAGAACCAGAGTGAAGCTAAAGACCTAGTCCACAGTCTCATTCAGAAGACCATCCCCTCATCTTCCTCTAGTTCATTGGTTCTCAACCTTCCTAATGCCTCGACCCTTTAATACAGTTCCTCATGTTGTGGTGACCCCCAACCATAAAATTATTTTCGTTGCTACTTCATAACTAATTTTGCAACTGTTATAAATCGTCATGTAAATATCTGATATGCAGGGTGTAATTTCATTGTTACAAATTGAAAATAATTAAAGCATACTGATTAATCACAAAAACAATATGTAATTATATATGTGTTTTCCGATGGTCTTAGGCGACCCCTGTGTTCGACCCCCAAAGGGGTCCCGACCCACAGGTTGAGAACCGCTGCTCTAGTTAGACATTTTCTCAAACAGGCTATCAACAGTGTTTTCTTTAGTTTTGGAACTATTGTTAGAGTATCACTTTTTCTTTTTAAATTGCAAATTTAACTTCTCACTCATTTTAAAATTTGAGACACTTTCATGGAATATCCTGGGACATCACGTCATTGGCATGGCGTCGTTTCTATGGGAAAATGTGTTCTGAATTCCAGACAACCAGTGTTCTTGCAGATTTTTGGATTCTGTGTTAAACGAGAGAACAAAGATGAAAGACTCATAGGATAAAGCCTGAGATGTCACCACTCCATAATGTTTGTGGATCTGAATTAGTGTACAGGTTTCAGTCTCCCACATCAAACAATAAATTTTAAATTTCCACTTATGTTAAGCATCTTGGTATTGTGGGTTTGAAAGTAAGTCCCCTCTGAAAAACAGGAACTGTGCTTGTCTGTTACCGGTTCTTGTGGTCGATATGGCAACTATTTTGATTTTTTAGAAGGGAGGAAAAACAGTCAAATCCAGTTAAAATTAAAACCAGTTAAAATTAACTAGCTTGTGAGATTCGAACACAGCTGTTCCACACATCACAACACAGAGTGAGTTGTTTGTTTATTACCACGATTAATGACTATTTGTTGCTTCTACTACTGCTTAAATAGTCACATAGATTATTTATATTTTTGGTTTAACCTTGGAGAATAGGAACTATGCAAGGGTAGAGAGGCTCCTGTTTGCTAATTTGCATGTACCTTGTTTTTGTTTTTGCCCGGTAGGTGTGTGCACCTTCTATATGCAAGAGTAATTTAGCCTGTCAGCAGTTTCCTACCAGAAGTGCTTGCTGACTCATGCGGCTGGTGCAGGGCTCCGCTGGCCTGACTGGCAAATGCCCACAGTGCCAGCGCTGCCCCGGGAGAGCACCAGGCAGTGTAGCCGCTGGAAGGCTATTTTCAGATCTGTGGTCACTGCTGAGCTGGGTTCCCTTCTTCCAGCAGCCAGACACAGCCTTCTGGTTGCAGGGTAGACACTGGACGTATTTCTGCCTTTGTAGAGGCTGCATTAGAATCAGCACTTCTGGAGCTCTCTCAGGAAAATCGATTTTTACTTCATGCTAAGTTTCTGGGACTCTTTAAGAGGAGAAGGGAAAGGAGAGGTAATAAGGGAAAGGGAATGTGCTGTCATTTTCTTCTTAGCACCAGAAGGAACTTTCATGAACTTTTAACTTGGGCTTTCTTGGTGTAACCGAAACCTGACCCACTTCTCCCCGGGTGAGGAGAGTGTGTCTTGAATAGGGAAGCGGCAGAGTGGGTGCTGAGTGGCGAAACGGACATTGTTTTGTGTGGCTCCAGTCCTTAAGTAATGACAGCTTTGGTTGGTATCCGTTGCAAATTATTAAGGTTAAGAAAAACAAACACCTGACCTCAGGTCATTTTAAAGCTGGCATCTGATTTCAGAGATAGTTTTGCTGTTGTTTCTGGAGTTCAGTTCTGTTTATTTTCATTGGTCAGTGTGTTTTGTGAGATTTCTCATTAAGCTTCCTTTTGTAGTTACAAATTGATCAAATCAACCTGAACTGTCTTGAGAAGTGAGATCAGCTGGAGGGGAAAGAAAGCTTTGCACACCCTGAGGAGATCTCCTTCTTGGTCTTTTTCTTTTTCTTTTCTTTCCTTTTTCTTTTCTTTTTTTTTTTTTTTAGCTTCAGTAAGCTTTCTGCAGCCCCTTTTTGACCAGTAATAAAGAAAAAGCCAACCACAGTGACTGTGTAACATGATGTTGATGGAAGTTCTTGGTTTCCGCCGATACAAATGACTCATCAGTATCAATAGAATTGTGACTTCTAATAATAACACAGTGCAAGACCTTCAAAACATGTGGTTTTAGCCTGAGCTGTTAGTGAAAGGTTGGAAAATATTAGTTTAAGCATTTTTTTTTTCTGATCTCTTGATTTCATCCAAGTATAAAGTTGTTTTTTGTAGGTGTGATGATCACACTATTGTTTTTTCATCTTACTGTTTTTAGTTTCGTTATGACTACGGAGCCAAACTCGGATCATTTCATCATTTAGAAATCTGTGCAGTAAGCATCTCCTGACAGGGATGTGTTTTGAGGGAAATGTGGCTGAAAAGCAAATCCTCCCTGAACAGAGAAAGGAAAAAGCTGGTACAGATGACAGTCCACGGAGCGGCTTGCCTCCTACACAGCATCTATTGCGGAGGGCTGTGGTATTGCTGACTGGCCCTGTTGCCCTGTGAGTCATTGCCAGAGGATCCCAAGAGGAAGGCGCACAGAAAATTCGAGTCAGAGGAAGAGGCACGGTCAAGGAGCAACCATCACAGGAAGGAGGGTGCAGGCTCATTTCCCCTGCTGAGCCTCACAGGGGGTTTAGGTGTATGCTCATACGTTGCAGCCTGTTTACTTGCGTCTCCATATGGGAGCATTCTTCTGTGTGTGTTTTTTGGTTGTTGTTGTTTGTTTAGTTTTGGTTTGTTGTTCTTGCAATTTGGCCAGACCATTCAAGATCATTATCTTAGCTTCCTACCACAGCAATCTTACCCAAGAGCCTTTCCCTTTTGCATTCTGTAGTGAAAGCAACCGAATTTCCAGAACATGAGACCAAAAGATACATTTACATTCATAAAGTTCTTTTCTTTCGAAACACTTCAGCTTTAGCAGTGTTCTGTTACTTGTTTCCTAGCTACTAGGGCCAGAGGCCTTTGTGTCTTACTTGCTATGTTAGCCTTGACCTGGGAAATAAAGCTTTAAAGGGAAGCTGAAAATTAGCATTGTGTACCCCGAGAAGGAGTATAGCTGCCAAGAAGGACTCCTTGTGGTTAAGTGGGCCCAAATTCATAACCAGAGGCTAGCAGCCATTGCTGATGGAGGCCTTTCACATGTACTGCATCTCAGGGAAAAGTCACAGACTGAGCTACCAAGCCTCCTGCGCTGTATTTCTGCCATCCGGCTCTTACAAAGGAGTTCTTGAAATCATCTTTCAACCAATGGGCTGAGATCTGCCCCTTCCAGTCAGAACTGTGCAACCATATCCTCATCTGTATCTGCACTGACCAATTGTAATACCTGATTCTGACCAATCAGGACCATAATATTTGGACCAATCAGAACTGTATGATTTGGATTACTCATTTGCATAGAAATGGACCAATCAGAACCAGGGCAGGCACTTGTTCTGTAAAAGATGGCCTCCCCTTTGTCTATGGGGAGTGGACTTTCGGTTTCCTCCGGAGGCTACATTCCTCTGGTTTGCAGATTCTTCACTCGAATAAAGGTTCTATTTTTGCACCTCGGGTTGGGGACATTTGTGGACAGAATTTCGTTCAAATTTTGTCAGTCTTGCCTCTTTCACACTTTTAGATGGATTTTTGTTTTTTAATTTTTGTCTTGCCATCACCTCAACATTTGGGATTTTTAGTGCTCATCCTTCCCTGTTACTCTTTTTACCCTTGTGTCTTGCTGCCTAGTAGAGTTCCTTTTCTGGGTGTCTTTTTCTTTTCCCTGTCTTGCATTTTTTTTTCTCTGTTTGTTCTCTTAGATTCTGTTGGCTCCTGCCTGCATGCCCACACATTTCTCACCCCGTTTTTGGACAGATCTGGACATGGGCACACACATGCACTCACTATAGAAACATACATGTGCACCCAGACGATGCCCCTCTCTGACCCCCGTCTCTTGCTCATGGAGATACCCCCATAACAGCTTCAGCTGCTACTGTTGCCATCCCCGCCAGCAGCCAGTTGCTAGAAGGGGTCATTGAGGTGGGCAAGAAACCAGAAGGAAAGTCGGACTAGCTTCTGGCCTGAGACTCAGAATGCATCCTCAGAAGGAGGCTGGATTCTGCGGAACCAGGGAAAGGCCCAAGCGAGGCCTGGCTTCAGAGGCCAGCTTGGGGAGGAGGCTGAGCTCAGGGATAGCAGCAAAGGAAGACAAGGTGTTGAGGTGGTTCTGCCATCCAGCCTGGAGTTGGAGGCCCTGACTTGGTCAGAAATGCATTTGGATGGCATGGGGGGGGGGGTTAAGGAGAAATTTGGGGGAGAAGGAGGCTCAGGACCTAGAGTGGGAAAGAGGAATAGGGTCTTTGAACTGCCCTCTGGATATTAAAATGTTCCAACAGCCTGGTAGGTCCATGTGAACAGGTGAGAGAACCCACAGGACACAGTGAGGGGTGACTC
>NW_006383008.1:6524374-6554969 GCF_000327345.1 Myotis davidii
AACTGCCTTGGTGGAGTTCAGGGACTTCTTTCCTTTTCCAGGCACCCCACCCCTTCCCTCTCCTCCCTTTTTTCTCTGTGGATTTCATACCCTCTTACATGCTATATGTGTTGTTTGCTTGCTTATTATCTGTTTTCCTTCTGTGACTTAGGCTCCAGGAGCTCAGGGGTCATTTTTTCCAGTGTCTGGCACTGAGTAGATGCTCAATAAATATATATTTGTTGAATGAATGAATGGATGGATGGATGGATGGGTTCATTGACTCTCTTTAAAAATCACCTATGCCTTCTTGCTGACCACAGAAGTCTAAACTTCTTTTTGGCAGAACATTTAAAGCTCTTTATAATCTGTTCCCATCCTACTGTTTCAGATATATTTTTCACCGATGTTTTCTTCATATTGAACTTCAGTTTAATTTCTCTTGAACCAATTTATATTTTTATTTTGTACAGTTTCCTAATGCATGAGATGTATACATCGAAATTCTTTTAATATATCCTAAAATTATTTCTTGGAGTCAGCAAGATTTGTAGGACTAGGCAGCGTTAAAAGGAGTTAGATCTAGTATATGTCCTCAAAATATCGTGGGATTGGCTGAAATGGTCCTTAATTTCCTAGTTGACACTCTTTATGATTTATAGATGTCAGGTTCATCGGCTTTTTTGTTCCATATCAATCATTGTCAGCACAATGTCCCTTGACCTTTATTTTTATTGATTTCAGAGAGGAAGGGAGAGGGAGAGAGAGCTAGAAACATCAATGATGAGAGAGAATAATTGATCGGCTGCCTTCTGCATGTCCCCGCCTGGGGATCGAGCCTGCAACCCGGGCATGTGCCCTGACCGGGAACGGAACCATGACCTCCTGGTTCATAGGTCAACACTCAGCCATTGAGCCACACCAGCCAGACCCTTGCCCATCCTTAAGATGCAATGAATGGAGGGATATGGAGATTCTAAGTGCAGACTTATGAAATGCTTTTATAATAGGATGAAAGGTTTAAAATGTATGAGCAGTCCTTCACTTTCATTGTTTGAAAATTATATGAATAGAACTTCTGTTCACTAAAACATGAAGAGAAAACAAGCCCAAAGTAGTTGAAGAAATTTGTGGCACATATATAGGACTGGCCCAGAATATGTAAAAAAAATACGTATACATCAATAAGAAAAAGCCTGACAACACAACAGGAGGATGATATACTTAAGCACTTCATCAAAGAAATTTAAATGGCTAGTTTAATAATCAAATACATGCAAATTAAAATAACAATAACACACCACACACATTCTTTGATTGGCAGAAATTTAAAAAACCTAACAATACCGTGTGTTGACAAGGATGTAGATGGATGGGAGTTCTTGTATAGCTGGTTGATACAATTACATTGGAAAACAGTTCACTATTACCTAACTAACACAGTTGAGCCTGCTAATAACTTAAGCAGTGTTACTCTTAAGTGTGTGTATATATATATATACATATATATATATATATGAAAAATTCTTAGTCATGTGCTTAAAGAAACATGGACAAGGATATTCAAGGAAGCATTGTAAGAGCAAAAACCTAAAACAATCCAAATACCCATCAACTTTAGATGGAATACAACTCTGGAATACTATTTGGTAGTGAAAAATGAGCTAACACATGTAGTGGAGGTAGTGGAGAGAGAGCATGCTTGGTGTTTAAGAACACGGATTCTGCCTGTGTTCAGGATTTGGTTCTGCCACTTATTTTGTGACCGTGGGCAACTTTCTTAACCACAGTTTTCTCATCTGTACATTGGGGAAAGTAATAGTGTCTACCAGATAAGATTGTTAGGAGGATTAAATGAGTCAATATTTGTGACATGCTTAGGAGAGTGACCAGCATGCAATACCTTCTGTGAAAGTGTTTGTTAAACAAATAAAAATGCATGCATCAGCATGGATGAATCTTACACACTTAATGTTGAATGAAATAAGCCAGACAGAAGAATATGCACATGATCCCATTTTTGTAAAGTTCAAAAGCATGCAAAACTAAATGGATTATTTAGGCTGCATATGTGGATGGTAAACTAATAAGAAAATTAAGAGAATGATTTGTCACAAAAAATGAATATCGCCGTTACTCCCACAGGTGATGGAGTGAGGTATGGGGAAGGGGTTCATTAGGTTTCCAATCTGAATAGTAATCCCAAGGATGTTGTTTTTTAAAATTATGTTTTAAAGCTGCATGTGTTTTTTGCATATGTGTATATCTATGACCTATTAGGTAATTGCATGCTGGTCACTCTCCTAAGCATGTCACAAATATCAACCCATTTAATCCTCCTAACAATCTTATCTGGTAGATACTATTATTTTCCCCAATGTGTGTGTGTGTGTATATGTGTATATATTTCAGAGAGGAAGGGAAAGGGAGAGGGAGACTCAATGATGAGAAAAAATCATCAATTGGCTGCACACCCCCCACTAGAGATCGAGGCTGCAACCCGGGGATGTGCCCTGCCGCCCAGCATGGTTCTTTGGTTCTTATGGGAAGGTGACATCTCCCTAGGACCTCATGAAGAAAGCTGTCCTCTTTAAATCGGTCAGTGCAGTGGTTTTGCTCAATTATTCTCAGGCCTGGTTTGTCTCATGTATGGAATACTGTGCCCTGTCCTAAGGGGCTATTTGGGAAAGAAAGATGTTGACCATAGAGGGTCAAGATGTTTAGGGATCTGGAACTGGCCAAGGAAGTTGGGATGTTTAACATGGAAGAGGTGATGTAGGGAGATAAAGGGTGTCTTCTATCATTAGATGAGGAAGCAGACTTTTTCTGTTGCTCCACCAGTAGACCCTGCATTGTCTGTCGGTGGAGGCAGGTTTTGTTTCTAGTCTAAGCTGAGGCCATGGGACCTCTCTTAGCCTTGATTAGAGCCTCGCTAGCTGACATGTAGTCCCTGGACCAGCAGCATCAGTATAACCTGGAGATGGTTAGAATGCAGAGTCTCTGGCCCACACCACACCTACCGAATCACAATCCCCATTTTATCCTGATCCCCTGGGATTCACATCCACACTAAAGTTTGAGAGGCACTGGGCTAAATGTTTCTAAGATCCCTCTTCATAATTTTTAGGATTCAATTATATTATTTAGTAAACTGAAGATTACCAGTTCATTTGTAATACCAACTTAAAATGCCTGGCTATTGTTAATTATAATGTGGTTGTATATTTGAAAGTTGCTAAGAGAATAGGTTCTAAAAGTTCTCATCACAAGAAAATTAAATTTGTAACTATATGTGATGACAGATGTTAGCTAGACTTATTCTGGTGACCATTTCACAGGGATGGGTAAAAGTAGGTTTACAGTTGTGAGTACGTGAGTTTCTTTTTGCATTATTATTTATTATTATATTATTTTCCTTATGAACAACTGTAAGCCTACTTTTGCCCAGCCCTGTATATGCAAATATCAGATCACTGTGTTGTACATCTGAAACTAATAATATGTCAATTACATCTCAATTACAATTTTTTAAAAAATAAATGCCCGAGTATATGTGCATAAACCCAAATAAGTATTTGTTGTTCAATTAGTTAAAAGGGGATTTGTCCATTCTCCCCCTAAAGTAAAAGTTAGGTTCCTTATGTATTTGGGCAGCTTGTAGCAATTAGAATATGTGTTTTTTTTCTTTTTAACATATAGTACTAAATTATTGCTTAAAATTGTATTAATTTCTTCAGGTTTTTTTTCTTCTCTACTCATTAAAATTTCCTGATTAAGATTAAGATTAAGATTTTGAATACCTGATATGTATACTCAAAAGTGATATTTAAATAATAATAACTTCTCATTATTCATTGATTTTATACTTAGCCTGTTTTGTTTTTTTTTTTTTTTTGTTTGTTTTTTTGCTTATACTTATTCCACACTTTGACATTATGGGAACCTTTGAAGTCTGAGTATTTTATAATAATTCTCCACAGTAGCCCTTATCTTTTAGATTTTAGATCTGAGATTAGGCAAGTAAAAACAGTTTTATCTTTTTTTCCCCTCAAAATACCATGACTAACTTGAGCTCATCTCTTTTTTTCCTTAAATATTTTGCTACTTATCCTTTTAAGTTCAGATGGAATCCATGATTCATTTCATATTCCCCCTTTATGTAATTAGTCATTTATTCTTTTGATGTTTATAGTAAAACTAACGTTTAACATGATAGTCATGAAATTCCAAAATAAAGAAGTTCTTAAATGACTTGCAGTCAAGATATAAAATATGGCAAAAATGAATGGGGAAAACTTATTATGAATAAAAGATGTTCTTTAAGGCCATGTAACCATGAGTTACTTGTTTTACGAACATATTTCCATCTCTGTTTTCTTTAGGCTTATAGGACAAAGAAACTTTGCTCTGATAGGTGGCTTAGATAATATTTGGTGTATGTATGTAGTCTAGATGAGATAATGTATGACAAATGGCCTATAAGGCCATTTTCATAACTTTTGTGCATTGTAATTATGTTTTAATTTTAGTTTAGCAGGGCTTTATAGGACTGACTTTTAAAAAAATCTTAATTCTGCTTTAGTGAGAGTCTTCCCATTTTGATTTCTTAATTCATAAATGATTATGAACAAATGAACCACGCTCCATCTTAACAGTAACTGGCTGTAAGGTGGAAGACTAGACTTTTTTCTACCAGCTTATTTGCTTGCTTAACTTGTTCATTCATTCATTCACTATGAATCTATACCGAGCACTTTCTGTGTACAAAGCTCTGGGCTGAGTGTTCTGGGAAAGATGTCAAATAAATATGACAACGTTAAAAAAATTTCGTAATTTATAAATTTACTTTTAATGTAGCATTTTACCAAATTTTAGATTATTAGATCACCATTTTGAATATTGAGGAAATAGGAGATTGATGTTGAGCTTCATAAAAATTGCTTGAAGTACAATTAATTTTTAAGCCTGAGATTTAGGAAGATTATTACATATCCCTATAGGGTTTACCTGATCTTAGTTTTTTCCAGAATGGTTTGAAATCACATTTTTCAGTCTAAACCAGGGGTGAGCAACCTTTTTGTGAGTGCGTGCCAAAACCAGCAAAATCTCTGACTCAAAATTCTTCTGTGTGCCAACTCTAATTTTTTGAGAACATGTTAAGCCTGCTTGATATCTCTTAAGGTGTACGTATGTGAAGCACCTTGAAGAAATAATAAAATTCATTCGAGCGACAAAAACACAGTATATGATGATGAAAAATACATTTATTTTGTAATGTATACATGTACACTGATAGTCCAACAGAAGACTTTATGACTCCGTTTGATATTATCAGTGGGACTTTTGCTGCTGCAACACTGATGACAGAGATTTTACATCAGGTTTATATTTTGTGACCTTCAGAGATATGCACGAGCTACTACTTTCATCCATCAGACTACTCCTATTACGAGACAATTGTAAATGAAAGATTATAAGAGAAGGTTTTGCGTGCCAGCAAAAGTTCCTGGCGTGCCATGTTTGGCATGCGTGCCAGGGGTTGCCCACCCCTGGTCTAGACTCCAGTCTGTGCTATCCAGTTTGGAAGCCATTCACTTGTGCATTGTGGCTTTTGAGACTTGAAATGTGGCTAGTCCATATTGAGATGTGCAGTGAGTACAAAACATATGCTGATTTCAGAGATATAGTATACAAAGAAGAAAAACCATTTATTTAACAATTTTTCAGATTGGTTGCATGTTGACATGCTAATACTTTGCACATGTAAAGTTAAGTAAAAATGTTATTGTTACCTGTTCCTTTTTTACATTTAAATGTGGCTACTAGACAATTTAAAATGGCATGTGTGGCTCACATTATGTTTCTGTTTGGAAGTGCTGGTCTAGACTGTCAAGTGTGGAGTGACAGAGCTCTCAGAGAAGAGATCAGAGCTTAGCAGAGCGCTTTAGAAATGAGATGCCACCGACAGGATCCACTTACTTGAAGAAGTCCCAGTCTGCACCTTTGCCCTACTTTCAGAGATGCTTGCTTTCCTGAACCCACAAAAAGAGCATATTTCATGTAACAGTGATAAGCATTTGTATATCCTTTTTGCTAAAAAATTCACTGTTATGTCATTTAATCTTTGCTGTTCGCTTCATTTTATAAGAGCGAAAGCCAGAGAAGCCAAGATTGCATAATTAACAGTAAAATCTTGAATTTGAGTCCAGCTCCTTAGCTCCATTTTGCTATGCTGAGCCACTCTAATTTTCACACCTATAAATCCATTTCTTGAGAGAAACAGCTAATTTCATTTCATTTGAAATTTAAATTTAATTATATTCTACATTGAGAAAAGTATATACATCACAAACATTCATCATACTGATGAGTTTTCACCAAATGAATACTGATCTAACCAGACTCAGGTTGTCACAGAACATGACTAGCACTCGCCCAGAAATCTCTCCTGATCCCTTTTTAACTACCCCTCCCATCCAATACTCTGACTTTTAAAAAACATAGATTTGCTTTACTGTTTTTAAACTTTACACAAATTGAGTCATATTGCATGCACTATTTTGTGTTTGGCTTCTTTCATTCAATAATATGTTTGTGAAATCCATTTATGTTGTTGTGAATAATGGTTGATATTTTATTCTCAGCACCAAATTGTATTCCGTTGTGTTAATGTACCACTATTTATCCATTTGTGTAGTTTTCAGATTGTTTTGGTCATTATGAATAAATAGCACTGCTGTTGAACATTCTAGAACATGTTTGTGTGAACCCACATGCATTTCTGTTGGGCGTACTGGTATATGTAGGAATAGAATTACAAACGCAGCTTAATTATTAAGTTATCTTGTATTTGAGGCTGACATTTGGCTTTGTGAAATTCTTTTGAAGAAAAGAAGTAAAAACTTCACTTTTGATACCTCAAATACTGTACCAAAATAGATATTAAGGCAGCCATTACAAGAGGATACAAGGAGAAGGCATTTTACTGCCTTAACACATTTCAGAAAGGAGAATGAAGAGGAAACAGTAAACTCCTTCATCAAGATAGAGTTTGAAAGGTTAAGATATTGAAATACAGGCATACTTTGGAGATATTTCAGGTTTGGTTGGTTTCAGACCTCTGCAATAAAGAGAGTATTCATAATCTTTTTACTTCTGGAGGGTTTGCCTTCAATTTGTAAAATACACACACACACACACACACACAGACAAACCACAAAAAATGCAGCAGCTGTGAGGCACAATAAAACGAGGTATATCTTTACTGAATTTGTATCACTCAGATTTCTCTTACAGTCACACTTTTTTTTCCTCCAAGAGAAATTCTGGCAAATGATAGAGAAAAATTAAGATGAGATTGTTACCAAGATGCCATTATCCGTAGAATAAGGGATGAATAGCAGGTTGTCTTTACTGGGGGATGAAGAAATGGAGGTGAGGTACATGGTTGGAAATTACATCCCAAAATCTATAATGAAGGCCACAGCGTTCAAAATTTTAATGAACTTTCCTCCATCCCTTTCTCTTTTGTTTAGGGTAATCTGCAGGCAATCGAATCTGCATTCTTGCAAAGAAAGCAATTATAGATTCCCCAGCCAGTTTTTAGAAAAAATGTTAAGGCACCTGTTTATCCAGGGGCATCCTGTGAGGGAAGTGTAGTTCCAGGATTTGCCAACACAGAGTCTACCTCTGTAGTTCATTAACATGAATGATGATCACGTATAGATGTGTACTTTGTATTTAGATTTATAAGAGTTGTCTAACTTAAGCACACTGGGCAGAGGAAGAAATCTTGCCGTTTCCCGTGCTCGGACTCAAGATGGCCCTAGGCAAGACACATGGGAAATGGAAACAAGGCAAGAAATACTCTGATAGTCCCTTTGGCCTCCGTGGACAGAGAAGGTTGTTGCCATTACTAGTGGTAAATTAAACTTATTTTTCAGTGGAGAATGTTACATTAAATTAGGACATAGCTCTCCTGGAGGGAAAGTTTTGTACCTGTATTGCTGTGGTGGCTATCCCTGCATTTACAGAAAGCCCCTCCTTTTATTGTGAGGTCAGCATGATTACCCCATCCTCCAAATACTGGCTGAACTTTGGATTATGGGTATATGTTGAAAAATCATATTTTCTTTAATACCTGTTGATGATTTCTTTAGGATTATAAGTTGTGGGTCCAAAATTTTTCCTTATTTAATTTTTCTTCTTGCTTTCCAAATTAAATATAAAATGAGAGCATGGGGGAAATCAAATTATTTTTAGGTTATATCTGAAGAGCAGGTGTGTTCTCCCATGATTTACAGTGCAGGTGCATTTTTATTTAACTGCTTCAAATTACGATTAAAATATTATTCAAGTGGAACAAAGCGAAGTTTAAAAAATTACTTGAAAACAGTTGTTTTAATTTTTTTCTGTTTTTTTCTCCACTTGACTTAAATAATGTGAATTTCTGAAGCAACCCTCTTCAAAGAATACTGCTCCCAATGTATGAATTACGTTCATTCAATGAGACGCAGCCTTTTCATCTGTAGGACAATGTGAGATCCCAGGCCATGAGTCTTTTCTTTGTCTAGCCTGATTCTAAGGCGGGAGCAGTCCTCTCTGCTTTTTAACATATTTTCAGTTGTCATTGAACACCAGGGGGAGGAGAACTACAGCCCACAAAGTCCCCACCCTGGCCCCTCTACCCTCTACCAGAGGATTTGCTGCTTCAGCCTTTTAAGTGCCCCCAAAATTTCACGTTTGGATTGTGCACTGGTGTAGCCAGTTATCAGGGTTGTGTGGGTGTGCTTAGAGGGGTCCCCCTTGGCTTAACTTCTTGCCGTGGTAACAGAAGCTAAATAACACAGGTTACTCATCAGGAGCTGAAGATTTTCCCCTTTTCGTATTGATGCTTCTGATACAGTTTTATACGTTGGCTGACTGTGTGTGCGTACTTTGTGGCTCCAAGATGCAGCTGGAAAGTGTGTGGGGGTTGTCTGCTTCCTCTGAGGCTGCTACAGGTGGTCAGGTGGGGGCGGCCGTGATAAAGGTACGGCGCCCACTTCCGGCAGCTAGTCTTGTGAGTGCTGTAACCCACTGCCTGAACCCGAGCTGCACTTCAACCTAATTCTCTCCTGGGTACTTCATCTTTTACTGCTTCTGATTTGCCTGTTGAAGGTTTATGACTAAGGTTGTGGTTAAAAATTCCCTTTTTAGGTATGAAAAATCTTTCAGGTTACTTTGTGTTGCAATTGCTTTTTCTTCTTTTGCTGTGGACTTTCTGCATTTTATAAAAATGAGTCCCGAGTTTAAAAAAAAAAAGAATCTTAATATTATCTAAGAGTTAGAGAAAGGTTAGGTGGATAATATATTCCCTCATTGGAGCAAAAAGAAAAATCAGTGTAGGTTCTTGGCAGATTGAATATGTGTTAAAATGTGTTTTATGATTTACATTTTATGATATGGAAAAGCCCATTTCAAAATATTGTCATAGACCCCTCAGATTTGGACTGAGTTTATTTCTTCGGCCCGCCATGCACCTACGTGTATTTAATTTCTCATAGTGCTGTCCTTGGAGCTGGGAGAATCCTGAGCTTCCCTTGGTGGGTTTACAGTCTCGCTGGAAGGGAACAACATTTACTAATATACCTGATGAAGTGATAGGGACTTGACATGACCTTATTCAGTCTTTGAGAAAACCTTCTGAATGAGATAATATTATAACTTTTTCAGAGAACGAAGCTGAGGTTCAGAGACATTAAGCACTCACTTAGGGGAACCCATTGTCAAGAGTCAAGCCACTGGCTCCAACACCAATGCTCTCTAGGGTGTGGGCTGCCTCTCACACTTGCTAATTTAAAGAACAGCCTGAACTAGGGACATCCAATAAGTACTATAGAAGTTCAGGGGCAGGATCGATGGGGTGCAGTGGGAGTCACCAGAGACAAAGACACTCTTCCCCCCCCACCCCAATATCAAAATGCCAGGGGTGGTGATTGAAAGATCAAAATGGCAGCAGCAAGTTTGCCAGTTCGGAAGGAGACCTGATCCTTGACGTGGGTAGAATTTGTATAGAGCTTCCAGGAGGAGAAAGGGCCTCCTGCATAGTAAAAGCTGAATGCAGACAGGTGTGGTAACAAAGGGAGAATGGGCACACACGTTTAGGAGACACTGTATAGGCCGATCTAACTAGGAGCCATCAAAAGTTAACACTAAGCCAGAATTATTCCAAATTCATCACATCTCTCAACGCATCCTATCTTCACAGCAGGCCTCTGAGGGCGATATTGTGATTATCAACTCTAGTTCAGGGATGAGGAGGCTGAGGCGCACAGCCATTCAGTGGTGGCACTGGGGTTCAGAGCCGGGCCATCAGGCTCCAGAGTCTGAGCTTGAGGGGACTCTGCTCCATTTACCCCTCATTACTAGGATATGTGGGTGTTGATGAGGGTCCTTGAATTGCTGGGGACAGTGATGGAAAGATAAAAATGGCAGGGGTGGTGATAGAAACGTCAGAATGGCAGCAGCAAGCTGGCCCATTTGGAAAGAGGAAACAGGAAAAAAGAGAAGCAGTTACTCTGAGCCAAACAGGGCCTGGTCAGGGCAAGTAGGTAGGTGAGATTTAAAGCATCAACATGCCTTGAATGCTTGGAATTGAAGATAAAGAAGGAGGCTCTAAGATTGCGAGACTGGGTGGCTGGGAGGACAGTGCTGCTATTGAAGAAATGAATGGGGCAAAGGGGAAGCTCTTTTGTACAGGCAGTAGCACCAGGGCAATAAGTGAAGGCTTTTGAATGGGTTAAATGTGCAGTGGAGGCACCACATGCTAGAAAAACTGTTCACTGGAGAGTTGAAAATAAGGGAGAGTCCAAGGGAGAGGTGATTTGCAGGGAGAGATATAATGAATGATTTCTGAGAGGGATTGATGGAGGGACAGAGCGGGGGAGGGGAGGAAAGGGACACAGAGGGGAAGGGAAGGAGACAGAGAAACTTACGCCCTTGGGAAGTGCCCTTGGTCAAGCAGAGGAAGGAGAAAGGAGAAGGGAACCATGAAGGAAATGGGAAAAGCAGCTAACCATAGGAGAGAGGATAATTAAAAGAGAAAATAAAAAGCTGCTGAACAGTGTCAAATGCTGCAAAGAAGTCAAGGGGAACAAAGACTGAAAAGGGCATTCGATTGGACAAAGAGGAAGGCCATTTGTGCCCTGCAGGGGAGGCCGGTGGAATGGGGAGGGGAAATCCATCCTGACTCTACAGATTTCGGTGTTGCTGAGTTCTTCCTCAGTGGACCTTTTTTGAGTGCTTAGTAAATACCACTTAGTTGAGTGATATTGCAGTTAGTTATACTGAGCTACCTTACCTAACACTGTCATTCACATAGCTCCCCCGTTCTGACTATGGAGGTGTTTAATTGATCGCCACCTATTGAAGACATCATTTTGGGGTCAAGTTGATGAGCTCTTGAAGCAGAGGTGAGGTAGAAGACCATCAGTTTTGGACAGTGCTTTAGAAGTTCATATAGCACACCAACCCCCCAGGGCCATGGGCTCATTTGTTTCTAAGCCTCTTTTTATTACACTGATTGTTACATGGCATCCAAATGATATTATAAGATTCCTTTTTGTTTTCAGGTTTCTTTGTCATGTAAAGTCTAACTGATATGAAAATAGCAACAAAAAAAAATGTTTCCTAACTTCCCAGAAATCCTCAAAATACCACAATGTGTTGTAGATCCAATGCCTGCTTACCCTTTGGTGAGAATCCAGGACTCCCTTATTTCAGCCCACGGCTGCGGACAGTGGCACTCACAGTTGCTTTTATTAAAGCGGCCAGATTTGGAGATGCACCCCACTTTTGCATGAGTTTAAACATTTTAGGGAGGAAAGAAGAAATTTGCATTAACAAATGATCGTTGTTGTTTTTTTTAATTTTAGCTTTTGGCTAGAAGCCTATTTGGTCCTTTGTTGTTTCAGCCAGTTTTTGTTGGTAATGATAACTTGATGCATTCTGATTTTAGAAAATAGGTCGCCACGTAGAAAACTCAGAAGACTTAGGAGAAGGTAACTTATTTCTCTCCCCTAGGCCCCTCCCCCCAGCAGAGAGTACTTGTAAGTGAAACTTAAAATGGAGTCAACTCAGGAGAGTCAGACCACCACCTCCTGCTCCATCAGGCCCCCTTGCTTCTCTTTCTTACTATCTTCTGTGGTCATTAGCATCTTGACTCAGAAGTATGAGAGGGGAGAGAAATAAAAATCAAATTAACTTTGTTTCTTAACTATAATTTTAACAAAAGTTAAAGTGTCTCTGGTTGAACCCTTGGTAGGTAGTTTTTGGAGTTGTCTGGGGTCTCATTTATTCTCCAGTCTTCACTTGTAAATAAAATTTGGAGTTCATTGTTCCTAACAAGAGAACCAGCTTAACCATTTACTTAGAGTAGTTAAAAATCAGTTCTGATTACCAGAAAGTTTTCATCTAATCTACTTGGTATATTTTTATATTTGATTATCTTAATAGAGTCCAAATACGTTTAATAAAATTTAATCTTCCATTATTAAAGTTCCTAATATCTTACATTGCTATATTTTGTCATTAGGAGCATCAACTCTCATTGTTTAAAATTGTGCTTCTCTGTTTTGTTAGAGTCATGAACTGATAATTTTATAAAACACAATAAAAATTAATTAGAAAAATGAAATTAAAAAGTCATAAAAACACATGCCTGATTCATTTTTAAAAATTATTATATTCTATGGACATAAAATTACTCTGGCAAACTGCTATATATGTCTCTAAATATCTACTCCCAGTTTCTGGATTGGATCTGAGATGGGTCTGCAGGTCCGACTGTGTGGACAGAATAAAGTTTAGGAGCCTGAAGATGAATCTCAACTAACCTCAGGACATACCCTCAGAGTAGGTTTTTGGAGGACTGTCACTATATTTCTTGCATACATGTTCATCACTCATATAAGTCAAATGCAGAAAAAAATGCTGTTTATTTAAACTTTGTCTATTTTAAAAAACATTACAGGACAATAGTGATTATTGCAATGTTTCAAACAGTATACAGATGAATATAGAAAAAGTTCATTGTGTTTCTCTCCAGTTCTCAGATTATTTCTTTTTCTTGCTCTTTATACACTATATACACAAACATATATAATAATTTTTCCTCCTTCTATAAAATAGAATGGAATCATAAATGATACTCTGCAACTTTATTTTTTACTTAATAGTCACATTTTTCCTTATCAACAAATATAAATCTAATGCCTTTTGAAAATATAAATGTAATGCTTATTACGTTTACATTTGTACCATAGTTTATTCACTTATTTCTCAGGTGATGGGCATTCAGGAGCATTCTAGGTTTTTACTACTCCCAACCACACTGCAGTTAAAATTCTTATACTTATATTCTAATGTATGTACTTTGATATTTGAAGGATAGATTCCTAAAAGCTGAATCAAAGATAATACCAGATGGTATTTCAAAAAAGTTGAAGTACCTGGTTGCCTCATGCAGCTAGGTATTGGGAATTTTAAAAATTTTCCCCACTTCGATGGATGAAAAGTGATTCCTACTTGTTTTAGTTTGAGTATCCCTGGTTACCAGCAAGATTGCATCTCTTTTCATATGTTTAAAAACCTGTTGTATCTTTTTATTTAATTTTGAGGAAACAAACCACAGCAGATTTCATTTTATCATAAGGTCTTTACCAATTTTTCTGTACACGATGCACTCTGTGATTGGAGTTTATGTTTGTTTTTGTGGGACGGAGGAGATAGGAAGATGACAAAGATACAGTGTTTTGTTTTGTTTTGTTTGAGATGGCTTAGTTCTCATTTTCTTTCTCTAACATTTTTTTCTTCGAGATCAGCTGACTTACAGGAAATCCGTCTGTCTATTTGCGTGTAATGTAAAAAGAGCCCAGGGTGGAGCACCTCTATGGCTTGGCAACACTGTACATGGTTATTCAAGACTGCCCAAGGACTGTGCATTCATGCTTGTACACTTTTTATTGAAGTCAATTCACATAACATAACATTAACCCCCTTAAAAAGTATACAATTTAGTGTTCAACCCCCACCTCTCTAGTTTCAAAACATTTTCATAACCCCAAAGGAAGCCCCAGACCCATTAAGCAGTCACTTCTCATTCCCATAATTCCTCATGCCCTGGAAACCACTACTCTGCTTTTTGCTTCTATGGATTTACCTTTTCTGGATATTTTATATACCTGGGATCCTATCATATGTGATTTTTTTTTTTGTATCTGACTTCTTTCATTTAGCTTAATGTTTTTGAGGTTCATCGTGTTGTAGCATGCATATATCAGTACTTCAGTCCTTCTTGTGAGTGGGAAATATTCCATTGTATGCCACAAATATACCACAGTTTGCTTATTGATCCACCAGGGGATAGACATTTGGGCAGTTTTCACCTTTTGGCTCTTGAGAGTAGTCACACATGTAAAGTTAGACCCCAGTTAGTCATACAGAAGGATGGACAAAGGACAAGAAGGCAGCTGAGAAGAGCCTTTCAGTGGCTTTTCTAGAGCTTTCTTCTCTCTTGGTGATTGGTCATTTACTGGATCTGTAGAAGGCTAGTTCAGTCTTGAGGTCAGATTGAGGATTAGTGTTCATTGGCGTTAAGATCTAGGTTAACCTGCAAGCAACACAAAACCTCCCAATTGATCACATCCTATTTATTTATTTATTTATTTATTTATTTATTTATTTAAACTTTTAAAAAAAAATTCTCACCTGTGGATATTTTTGTCATTGATGAGAGAGAGAGGAAGAGATAGAGAGAGACAGACAGACATTGATGTGATGTTTCCATCAGTTGCCTCCCCTACACACTGTGCAACCTGGGAATGTGCCCTAACCGGGAATCAAACCCATAACCCTTAGATGCTCCAACCAACTGAACCACACCAGCCAGGGCTACATCCTCTGGGTTTAAAAAGGAATTTACTTGCCACATCAGAGATTATTTTCCCCATCCAGGCACTGGGTTGCTTTAGCCTTAGTGGGTTTATTGGCTAGAAGGTGATAGTCACAGCTGTTCCCTTTATGGTGGGTACCTTCAGCTCCAGCTTCTGGTTTGGAGCTTGTGGAATGTGACCAGAGGGAGGACCTTTGCCCATGTTGTGCTTGACATAGATGGATTCAGTTCCCAACTGAGCAATCTTGGTCAAGTTTTGTACCTCCCAGTTCTCTCCTCTGTAAAATGGGGTTACTGATACGTAGGTAGGTCTTAGGGTTGTAAAGAGAGCTAAGTGGGAAGATGTATAGAGAGCACTGCTACAGTGCCATATTACTAGTGTTTCATAAATGTTCTTTTCCTTCTCAGAGCTTCTTTGTCCTCTCCTCTCTAATGCCTACCTACCTCACTGTGTGGTAAGAAGAATAAAATGAACTGGTATGTATAGATTGGTTCCTAGCTCCACACCTGCCACATAAGTAAACACTCAATGTAGATAGATGGAAAGATACCTTACCTTGCAATTTGTGTCTCTCGTTGGAAAAACACCATCCAGTTAATTACAAGACATTTAAACTGCTCTAGATGGTACAGATTTCACCTGGGTACATTGAGGTGTTCTGTACTTTTTTGTCTTTATTACCATAGCCATGTCAGGCTAATTAAAATATAATAATAGTCTTGATAGATAGATTCTAGCTAAGATCCTGATGTGTGAGTTAGGAATTTAGCATCCTACTAGCACAAATACATTAAAGAAAGTTATGTTAATGTCAAATTATTGCATCCCAAAGAAAATAGCCTGTGGACAGTGTGAAATCATCTCTTTTAGAAGCTGACACAAGACCTGGACTTCAAAATGGTCATTTAGTGCCCTGTTTTGAGTACTGGTTTTGGTGCTGCTATTTCAGAATCCTGTTTTAGGGCAAATGGAAAGTGATTTTATAAAAAACAGTTGAAGGGGAAAGAATTCTGCCACCCTGCCTCTCAAACTGTGTAACAAGCATGCTCTGTAAGGTTGACATAGACCACCCATCTCACCTGATGTGAGGGCTTGTTTATCATGCTTCTTGTCACAGGTGCCAGGGTAATTGAAGGAGAAAGATAGTTCATATTTTGTCAGAAATGAAGTATTTCTGTAGTTACAGTCTTTAGTTTCTCTGACCAAACCTATGCTAATTATAATAGCAGATTGCTTGCATAAAAATTGCACAAATAACTATTTGAAAAAGCATGTTAGACTCAGCTGAAATTTTGAAAGGATTTAAGCATATTTAGAGTACAAATATTTTAAAATTAGTAGGTCTGACATTCAGTTATTTATTTGGTATGTGTCCCAGGTCCCCTTAAATCCTCACTGATTTCCTAGACACTTCCCAGGAGACACTGGTGAGCACTAGAGAGAGGGTGAGTGGACCAGATCTCACCGGGAGATAGAGACCAAGAGACCCTGCAGCCCCAGCTCTCTGGGGCCTTTTGGAGGAAGATGCCTGGATTATGGGTACATTCATCATGCTTTTCACCTCCATCTCACAAGTCAAATCACAGCCACTTCCAGAATGTGCAAATTGAATAAGGTTGTGCCTGTAGAAGACAATCAATGTGTCTTTTATTGGTCCGGACATATGTTTAGAATAACTTCCCCCAAGTTTTAGATTTGTGATGATAAAGACATGCATTTACAATTTGAAAAGCTCGTACTCATTAAAGTAATTCTTTTAAAACTTTTGATTTCTTTTGAAAAAATTCAAACCTAGAGGGAAGATGAAACAATAATATAACACTTCTACTCCCTCAGTTTACATTCACCAATTATTAACACTTGCTATTTTATTTCTCTATGTGTAGTTCTGTGTATATGTATTGGGGAAAGGCGTTTATGTTTTTAGAACCATTTGAACGTAAGTTGCATACCTCGTGACATTTTACCCCTAAATGCTTCAGCATCATCTCTGGAGAATAGGAACATTTTCCTACGTAACCATAGTACTATTATAAAGGAATTCTTCATTGAAAACTGCAGGCAAAGAGCAAAGAGCAAAAAGGGCAGACATTGAACAGTACTGAGACTGAACTTGAAAAGTATAAGGAGAAATACAGGGAGGGCATTAGAATTCCTATTTGGTTTGTTAAAGAATAAATGTTGTATATACCACTGAACCACCCAGTTGATGCAGAATTTCCCCAAATATTTATTTAGTTCAGGGAGTTCCTCCTGGTTTTCTGAAGCCATTTAGTGTTTTGACCAGGGTTATAAGCTTTTAGCCTGCAAATGAATTTCTTTAGCATCATCAGCCTCATACCTGAGAAGAGACATCTACTTTGACTTGAGGTTACGAGCAAATTCTCAATGCCATTGCATTGAGAACATGGGCCCTTCAATGATTACAGTCAAAACTGTTTCCTAATGGGTAGTAGGAGTAAACATGGAAGTCCTTTCCTGACGTTTTATTTACGTTGGAGTAAAAGCTGATGTATTAGGACACTATTTTGAGAAATAATTTTATCAGCCTGGCAAAATGTTAAGCTTCATGTCATCACAGACCTTTTGCAGATTTAGGCCTTAGGAGTCAGTTCAAGGAAAATGCTACTCTTACGGAGCTGAACATCAGGGACTCAGTCAAGTGGATGTTACATATAAGCACCACTGAATTGTGTATTTTAAAACAAGGATATATATTTTCTTGATACCATTAGCTCATAGAACATTAAGTAAATTAAAAGCTTTCTTTGGACTGGTTCCCTGAAAGCATCTATCTTGAGCAGGATTTAATATTTTAAAAGAACTGTTTGGGGATTTTTTTTTTCCAAATAAAAAAAGCTATTTTCTCTAAACTTTGAGATGGAAACATGTTAAGACATCTCTCTGAATACAGAAGTGGGAAAAATAGGTTTAATGCAAATAAATAGCAAAGTAATTAATAAATAATGCAAGAATAAGCTGTTTCATGTACTCACAACTGTAAAACTACTTTTGCCTATGTATGTAAGTACATCAAGCATCATCATGTCAAGAATGAGAAGAAAGCATGTTCCCTTTATTTTTATCTAGTTATTTTTAAAGATTTTTTTAATTTATTTTTTTTAGAGAGAGGGGAAGAGAGAGGGAGAGAGAGAAACATCAAAGTGAGGGTGAAACATGATTGGTTGCCTCCTGTTATGCCCCCTACTTGGTATCGAGCTGGAAACCCAGGCATATGCCCTGACCAGGAATTGAACTGGCAAACTTTTGATGCACAGGATGACACCCAACCAACTGAGCCACACAGGCCAACGCAAAAGCACGTTTCCTTTTAATAGCAGTATATGTCATAGAGATGTTGGACCTATGATTTTTCATGAAAAGGTCCATTTTCAGTAAATTCTTGTGTTTACCCAGTGCATTGAATTTGTTAACTGGCCTCCTACTGATCAGGCACGTGGGAGATGCATCCCAGAGAGTTCGAAACTGTGTATTTTATCTTTCATTTCCTTTTTTTCACTCTTTTACTATTCAGTGGCCATGGAGATTTCTAATTTTAAATTCCTATTTACATATCAAATTTACAAGCTATAACTTTTAGAATAATTTCTGTACTGTGTTCTGTGAACAAGTTACAACAGCATTTAATGTAAAATGCATGTGTGGCTTCTTGGGTATCAAAGCCATGCTTTCCCTTTGCCTAGCTTAACAGTCCCCTGTTTCCAATTTGTGTTAGAAAGTTCTGTGTGAAATGTGAACCCTGCTTTATACAATTACTGAGAATGAATGCATGTCCCTTGGGATGATAGCCCTTGAGCTATCTTTGTCACAGTCTTATGTAGAATATTGGAATCTTTCTCCTCTAATGCCAAGTGCTTACTTTTCACATGTAAATTGAAGATGTCACTGCTTGAACTTGGCTACCAGTGCGTGCATATAATGTTGATTAGCATCATAATGGTTTTTGGCCACTCTGTGAGAATTTTGTTTTTAAGAGGCACATTTTATCATGCCAAACTCAAGATAGAAGATTGGATTTGTTCATCATTCATTCTTTCAGTCAGTAAACATTCATTAAGTGCCTACTCTGCATTATGCTGTTCAAAAAGGAACAGGATAAAATTGCTGTCCTGGAATAAATGTGGCAGGTGCCATGACAGATACAAACAAGATACAAAAGCCACTTGAGGAGTCTAGGGTGGAAGTGTGGGGATGGTTAGGGGCCCCATAGAAAGATGAGTTAGTCAATAAAGACATCACTGAATAATGAATCCTACACTAAATATTGAAAGAATGTGTTGTAAATTCTCCCAGAAGGAGAAAGATGGAAGATACATTCAAGGCAAAAGGTATGTGCAAAACCATAGAAGCACAAAAACACAGATGACAAAGTGTAAAATCAATATGACTAGAGCATGGGGACATGGAGGAAGGATGGGCTGAAACATAGTTGGGATTATGAAGGTTATGAAGGTTCTGATTATGAAGGTTCTTATATACCAGCGGTTCTGAACCTGTGGGTCACGACCTCTTTGGGGATCAAACGACCCTTTCACAGGAGTCGCCTAAGACCATCAGAAAACACCTATATAATTACATATTGTTTTTGTGATTAATCACTATGCTTTAATTATGTTCAATTTGTAACAATGAAAATACATCCTGCATATCACATATTTACATTACCATTCATAACAGTAGCAAAATTATAGTTATGAAGTAGCAACGAAAATAAATTTATGGTTGGGGGTCACCACAACATGAGGAACTGTATTAAAGGGTCGCGGCATTAGGAAGGTTGAGAACCACTGTTATATACTATTCTAAGGAGATTGGCTTTATCCTGTCCACAGTGAGGAATCACTTCTGGAATTTTAATGAAGACATGATTAAATTTGTGCTTTAGAAATATTGTCTTAACAGTTATATGGAGATGTAACAAAGGAGAATGATGACCAATTACTATGCTCCTATAGCAGTCCACAAGAAAAGTGATGGGACTAAAGGTATAGAGATTAGCAGATGATGGTGGTGAGAGCCAGTTAAGAAGTAGAATCTTCAGAACTTGTTTTGAAAGAGCATAAATAACTGAGGCAACTCCCAAGGTTCAGGTTAGGATGAGTGCCTGCGTGACATTATCAGTGTATGGGTGCTCAATTAAGTCATAAGACTTGGGGATGAGAGATGGAGAATAGAGAGAAGCAATGGTAGAAGCTCTAGGAAGTGGACATTTAAGGAGCAGACCAATAAAAAGAAGCCTTAGAAGAAATGATCTGTGGGGAGGAGGAAAACCCAAAGATAGGGTGTCCCAGGACCCAAAGCAGTAGTTTTCAGAAGAAAGGAATGGTCAGGAGTGTTAAACACTCCAGAGAGGTCAAGCAGGGGTTCTGAGATATGTCAGCTTATGGGTTCATGTAACCCTAGTGAGAGCAGTTGTTACACAATGAAAAAGAAGAAAGGAGACAGTCCACTTACACCGCTCTTGGAAGAAGTGTAGGTGTGAAAGGAAGGAACATTTTTTCATCTAAGTTTTTTTGTTTTGTTTTTGGGTAATCTTAGTTTTTAAGGTTGAAAATCTTGAACATGTTTACATACTATAGGATAAATAGAATCCAAAGAGAGGAAGAGGAAGGAGATAACAGAATAATGTCTGCAAGAAGATCTGAGGACATAATAGCTAGAACACAGGGAGAGATTCGTCTTGGGCTAGAGAAAGACCAATTCTTCTTAAAAGACAGGAGGAAAGGCTAGGTATTAGGTATGGACCTAGATAAATAGAAGGAGGGAAAGGAATATAGGACTTGAAAGTTTGAGGAGTGTGGTGTCCATGAATATGAGCTGCTCTGATCTGCAGCTGGGAGCATAGTTGACTGATGGCCCAGCTGCTATTCCTCTGGAACCCCCTCTGCACTGGTGCTGAGGCCACACTTAGCCCCTAGGGTCCTTACAGTCAATGGCCGAGCACAATGAGGGCTTCTTTTGCAGATTCATTCCTGTGGGACCTAGGACCTTTATAGTATGCCACGTTGGCTTGAGAATTCTTATTGACTTGACCAGACCTTTCTTGGAACTTGCAGTCTGAGACTCCCTGTTCATTCCTCCTTTCTTTCCTTTTTCTGTGCATAGGTGTGGTATGAAGGATCTCTTGCTCCTTTACCCCCAAAATCTTTTATATTTCTAATCCTGTCTTGGCGCCTACTTCTTGGTAGACCAATACTAAATCAAAGAACATGGTCTTTGTGTATTATTAAGATGGTGCTAGCTGCTGTGGAAATAAACCCTCAAATCTCACTGCTTTTAAAACAAGAGGAGGTCCTTATTTGCATGAGGGCCAAATGGGTGTTAATGAAAGATAGGTAGCATTCTTCCTGGTAGTCCTTCAGGAGTCCAGTTACTTCCGTTTTGTAGTTTCTCCATTTTCAGTGTATTGCTTCCACAGTTACTGGACTTGTTTGTATCACATCAAGAGAGAAGGAAAGAAAAAAAAAAGGAGGAGGAAGAAAGAACATGGAAGATTCCCATGGAAGGTTGGTTTTTAATGGACCAGACCTGGAAGTGAGCATAATCACTTTTGCTCACATTTCATTGGTAGAACTCAATCACATGTGGCCAACCAACTGCAAGGGAGCCTAGAAAATGTGATGTTTCCTATGTTGAAAATGGGAGGGCCAGCTGAGTAAGGGGACCTAATGCTATGAGGTCTGCATGTATCAAATCCCATAATTATATGATTCCCGTCCCCCCACCCCCCCGCCCCCGCCACCCAAGTAACTTGTGAAGGAGCAGAAAAAGCAGGTGGTTGGGTTAGTTCAGATTTTGAGGTTGTGTTATTCTTTCAAAACTGAAGAGTTTTAAAAGGAAGAATGAGATAAGTTTCTGTTGGTCAATGTCTTTTCAAAGTTTTGGTACATTTTGGATCAATGTGAGAAAGGCCTAGTCACTATATATGTCCCTCTGGTTCCTGGTTTTACTCCTGCACCTGGACAGCTGGCCGGGATTTTCCTCTCCCTCTTTCTTCTGAGGCCAAGCACTCAGTCAGAGAGTATGACTGACAGAGAGAGGAAGATGATTTTTCATACTCTGTGAAACAGCTGATCCTTCATAAGAACCATTTACCTTGCACCTTTCTCCATCATGGATGAATGAACTCTGCTGCTAGCTAGTAACCGTATTTACCTGCTCTGGTAGTATGAAGTACTCATTGCAGGTTTTGCTTTTCCTGATTTTGCTCATGGCATTTCTTCTGCTTAAAGTTGGCTTTCTTCTCCATCTTTTCTTCCCTTTAATCTTTGCCAATCAAAATCCTGGACAGACATCCTGTCCTCTCAGGCTTAAGTCAGATAATACCTCCTTCATTATTTCCCCTCATTTACCAGAGCTGAGCACCTCTTTTCTCCTTGGCCCCCATGAATCTTGGCTTCACCATTCAGGTGCCACTCGGATGCCTTGTGAGTAGATGATTGTGTATGAGTCTTTTACCCACTAGTAAAACTTGTTGATGATAGGACTACAAATACCTCGTGCCACCTGTCCCTGTCACAGTGTGTCTTATACAGAGTAAAATTTTAATAAATAATTTTTGAGTGTCAATGAATAGATTTTTATGATTTTGGAGAGGCAGTAGTACACAGATAATGAGGTTCAATTTGGAAAACCAGTCTGTGTGGCCACAAGTCACATGAGAAATATAAACTATTTTTAAGACCCCCTCAAATAATGTGTTAGAAAGGAGGGAATGGTTTATATTGATTTCTTACCTCTCTACTGGTTATAGAGATATAATTTGTCTTATTCATGGAGCTAGACAGGAGATACGTTATGGTTTTGAAATCTGAATTCTATATCCACCCACCTAATATTGGGTAGATAGAGAATAAAAGCCAGTCAGTTGATTGGGAACCCACTGTTTTTATAATCTTCACTTATTTTAGAGTGTTAATGGAGGCAGATTGAGATTTTGCTTGGCTGTAGGGAGTATAAGGTATATTAATGCTCAAGAGAATAGTTTTGAGTTTGAAACATTATAACAGCTCCTTCAGTCCTTTTAAAATGTAAAATACTTGTAAGTGGAAGATAATGAATTGACAGGAGACTTCTTTATACAGCTAGACTAGATCAAGTTGTTACTTTCCTATAAATCCCCCAGCACATGGATTTTTGCTGGCTCCATTTTTGTTGTTTCTTGTAGGTTAAAAGTCCAAGAAAAAATAGTTCTTAAGTAAGGTATTACTCTAAATATAAAATACAGACACCCAGTGTAAGGAATACCCTTCCTGCTCCAGGTCATTTTTATTTTCTTACAGCCAAACATATTGTGGGTTCAAAGAGGTGAAGAGCAATTAATAAAACCTGGCTTGAAATCACCTTTCCTCTATTAAGTATAAGGACATTACACCTTTGGGTGGTCCAGTGCTTATACACAGCAGAGTATTTTATTGCTGCTCTTACAGAACAACAGGTCAGTCTACTTCATTTTATAAGTGTGCTTTAATGTATCGGGTTTTTAAAAAATATTTTCAAGTAATTTAGAAAAGATCTAGGAAGTCTCACATACTCAGTTATTTTTCACAAACAAATTATGGTCTGTATTTAATTGAATCTGTCAGTAGGAAGCATTTATTTCTATTCACCAACTGTTCGCCAGGCTCTGTTAGATATTGAGATTACGGTCTGTTGACTTGCTTTTCTCTAGTTTTCTAATGTCTTTTTGGATTTTCTTTTTCTGGCCCTAGATTCTTTTACTTAAGCTCTTTTAGCTGCTTGTGATTTGCTGCTAAATTACCTGCATTTAAATTTTTATAACGTAGATATTTGAAAGCTATATTTTTAGGATTGTAAACAGTAAGACAAAATATATATTGCATTACTGTGCACATACGGTCTTTTGGAATAAGAATTCTTTGTATGTTAAAAGCAACTTGTCCAATGGTAGCTTCTAGAAATAGTTATCTGTGATGTTTTTATTTATTCCTATGTACACATTGTGTGTTTGACCACAGAAGTCCTTTATGATAACTAGGGCCTCTGTGTGGTCAGTTTCAGAAGAAATATGAAATATATGGTGTAGCTACATCTCATCCATAAGATGTATTAAAAATACTTTGACATCTTCATTTCAATTTGTGTTGCCCTTTTACTCACTAGCTTGGCTAGAAAAGAAGAACTCCTGCAATGCATGATGAAAATCTCCTGGTGTACCTCCAGGCACTTCTTGGTGTTTGATTTCATGAAGAGTATGACACTTTCCTCCCATGTAATTACAGACTGTTAGAGTGGGCAAGACCTTAAACCTCTTCAGGTTCAATACTATCCAATGCAGATGCCTTGAGATCCTTTTTTCTGCATAGTAAATAAGTCTATCGATTCACGTAGCATATCTTAAGTTATTTAAATAAAGACAACACCATGACTTTTGTAAGTCATCTTTTACCAACCTGGTTATGCTCAGTTCCTTTTAATATTCCTCATAGGATATTTCCTTCATCATTGTTTCTCCCTGCTCTGAACATTCTCCATTTAATGAGAAATTGTCTTAAAATGTAATGGGCAAAATTTCAAGCTGTTCTCCATGGGTAATTTGGAGCTAATTGTGGTGGGACTTTTTGGCTTCACTGGTCCTAAGAACAGTGCCTTTAGTAATGCAACCCAAGAGGGTATTTTAGCAGCCCTGTCACACTGCCTCTGTTGAGTCAGGAAGCCACTGGGCCCCTGTGGACTCACTGTGCAGAACCTTATATTGAAGATTAATAGACTTGACCATATACAGTTTGGTCCATTCTTAACCTTGCAAGAACTTTTGGAATCCTGTTTCTGGCCTCCCTAAAATTACATTTTGATACCAATGTCTTTTGGGCCTTTACTTTTTTTTCAGTCATTAACAAAAATAAATTAAATGCCAACCTCTGTCCAAGGCAATACCTACTTACTTTTGCTTTGGATAGAGTCTTACTGTTGATTATGTCTTTTGGGGGAGCCAGAAGAAGGCATGCTTTCTGATGATTCCAAATTTTACTTCTAAGGAAAGAGATTTTTAAAAAGTTAAGCTACGTAGGAAATTTAGATTTTATCTGCATTGTCTCATACATCTTAGGAGACCTAAAACTATCAAAGGGAAAAGCATGGTTTTTACTGGAGCCAGTTATAATCTTTCCTTTGGGGGCTCATAGCTGTACATAGGATTACAGATGGATGATTCTAATAGTCTAGGTTTGCCCAGGACTATCCCTTTAATCCTTTGTCCTGGATTAATTGATAACATCCCCTTTCACTCTTGAAAGTGTCCCATTTAGACGATCCATTACGTATTCACACTAAAGCTCTGCCTTTGTTGAGACTTTTTAACATAGATGTTTTTAACCACCTCTCTTTAGTTGGGGTCAGACACCCAAGGAATTTTGATTACAGCAAGTGAGGTTATAGAGTCTTCACCAAATTTGACTGGAAAGAGAAGCTGTTTGGTACCCAGTTGTGTTAATCTTGGTATTATTAAATAAGGGTGCCTGGGCAGTCTTACAGCCAGTGCCTCATGTTGATTGGGCTTTACGGTCTGTGATGTTTATGTTTGTCCAGGCTGGCTACATCATTTTTGTTACAACATAGTGCTGTTCACACCATAGTTGAAAGTTTGATGCTAAAGTATTGGAACATAATAAATTCTAAGTAAATTATTTCTTTTTTCTCCACCTTTCCCTTTTTCATGTCCGTATGAAACTTATGGATTTTACTTTCCCATCCCTAGAAAAACACCAGTATCACCACCGTCACCTTCCTGTATTAGCACAGATTTATACCACGCATCCTCGTATCGCTTCTGTAAGTGGCAGAACAAAATTAACTTCCCATTAAAATCCCAGCAGTTGTTACAAAGGCTCCTGTCTGGGAGGTGTTTCTCACGTGTTGAGGGGAAAGTTGCATCTTCATTAGTTACCCATGACTTAGTCCAGGTGTCATCTTCTAAGTTAGGAAGAGAGGGGGCAACCTACCACAAAACGCCTTGGTGATATATTTGGCTTTTAAGGGAGGAAAAATTCTGAAACCGAAAGAGTTTTCTTTTTTTATGTGACTAGCAAAATAGTGTTGATTAAGATGAGTCAAGCAGGTGCTGGGTATGCGCTAAGCTGTTTAATGATATTCAGAGGACTGAAGGGCTATTTTTAAATGTTTCTATATTATCTCGGCCAAGTGCTGGATGAAAAGTACAAAGGGCTAAAAATATTTACAGTTTCAGTAATGTCTGTTTTAAAAGAAACCACCCTGTGTGATATTTTTCCATTGGTAGGAAAAGAATATTATGGCTAAAATAGAAGTGGTAAAAGCAGATTGTTTAATGCTTAGGTTTTTAGGGGAAAAAATGACCAAAAGGACAGTAAGTTGGGTTAGAAATCATTAAGATTTTTAAAAACCAAATTGAAGAATGAAGACAGGTGATTACTATTACTTTTACTATTACTGTGCTTTTATGACGACTTTTACTATTCACATATGTTTAACTATAGTTACAGTTGAAAATACTATTACTTATTTTCAAAACTTTTTATGTATAGTTAAGAGACAGGTTTCTGGTGTCAGATCACTTGTGCTTGTACCTCAGCTCCATCCCTTGGACATGTGATCTTGGGTAAGTTGCTTAACCTCTCTTTGCTTCAGTGTACCTATCTGTAAAACAAGGCTGAAAATAGTGCCTGCCTTCTAGGTTTAAATGAGACATAACTCTGATTTGAGTAGAACTTAGTACATGGTAAATACTCAGTAAATATTGGCTGTTTATTTTTTACCTTTTTAAAAGGATTTTAATTTTTTAATTGTGGTAAAAAAACACACCCACAAGATAAATTCTTAACCATTTTTAAGTGTACAGTTCAATGATGTTAACTGTATTTACATTGTATGACAACTGTCTAGAATTTTTTCATCTTGCAAAACTGAAATGTTTATTTATTTTTTAAAGCTTTTTCCTCCATAGCTCTATGGGCATAACATGAGAATGCAAGCTCCTTTGGGACAGGGATTTGAGACTGGTTCACTGCTGTGTCATCAGTGCCAAGCCCAATGCCTAGCCCTTAGCAGGGGCTCAGTCAGTATTTGTTGACTAAATGGATGATGGATGGAAGGATGGATGGAGAACAGTGAGGCTTTATTTGACATAGTAGATGTGTTTTTGAAAAATTACTTCTTAAGCAGTTAATCCATTTTTATAAGTGATCTTAAATATACATGGAAAACTATCTCCTTTATAAGGTGACCGGATTTTTAAAACAAATAACTATTTCTTAACTATTTATTGGGAGAAAGGAGTATAGTGTATACACGGTGAAAGGAAAAAAGGATATGTTAAATGATTTGTCTAAAATTGGAACAGGTTCAAGCCTGTTTTACTTTCTTTCAGATCTGGCCACCAGACCTACTTTTTCCTTAGGCATATGTGAATCATCTTGTTCTTTCTTTTAGAAATCAAAAGTTCAGGTCTAGATCAGTATTTACCAAAACTGGTGGAACACTTCCTTTCCACTGAGAGTGTACATCACCTCTTTTTGAATCTTTTAAAAAAATATCAATTGAACATCGTCTACAAGTGGCCCAAAATCCGTGGGTGGAGAGAAAGGAAGAACATGTCTCTCATTTAAAAACCTACCACTTATAAATTAAAATATAGTCTTGTTCAGTGGCATTTTCATTTAAATGAACTATTCTGTTAGGATAGATAAGGTGAATTTTGTATAAAACACTCATTGTTACTTTTTATTACTTAACCTTAGATTTTACTTTTATGACATTAGAATACCTCAGTAACATTTTATTTGTATTTAGGTATTACTGTTAGGCAGTGAGCAAAAACTGTGGCATACACAGAGGTCCACCTCCCTGTCCCAGGAGAGGGGACCTTGCATTGCCGTGGACTCTGAAGTCCTGGCAGCAAGATGATAGGAAGCCACACCACCAGCCCAGATTTCTATTGGGACTGCTCCACATACAGCACCTGACAGTAATCAGGAGCAAGAGTGCCTCTCTCCTTTCAGCTGATGATACTTGGCAAGCCCTGCCTCTGTTCCCACGGCAGAGACGGTGGCCCATCTTCCAAAATGTGGTTCTTGAGTCATTTCCATTATGATTCCGTTGTGAGTCTTTTTCAAAAGTGATGAAGGAAAATGATCTTACCCAGTCATTCTTTCCCATGCCACAGGACAGTGTACCTCTGAAACGGAGACCATGAATCTTCTGAAAGGCCATTGTATCTCTCAGTTAATATTTTTTTAAATATTTGAATTCTCTGAGAGCAGGAAAGTAGGTAAACTCTTCCCAATTTTTTTTTTCAATTCCCTTTTGATTCCACACCTAAAGAGGAACATACAGTGAATAAAAGGCAGTTCCACGGTCTGGACCCTGAGGAGGATAGTAGTGGAGCAGTCAGCTCGTCCTACTCCTCATCTGTCCTAGCATGGCTTCCTGCAGGCAGAGAATCCAGCATCCTCTTTGGAGCCTGCAGTGATCTGCTGACCTGGCCGCAGCCATGCTCTGGGCCAGTCTCACTGGGCCCTTTCCCCTTCATTAAGCTCACACCAGCCACTCCGACCAGGGGCCAGGCTCTTCCAGGAGGCTGCTGCTTCTACCTGAAATCCCCACTGCATCCCCACTTTTCATTTTTCTAACTTTTGCTCGTCCTTCAGTCTCATCTTAGTATCACTTCCTCTGAAAAGTCTTCCTTGATCCCCACCCTTAATGAGCACCCTCAGTTGTTCGTACTTCCTCCTCTTCTATCTTCCTTAGCCGTATTAGAATTTCAATTGTATATATACCTCTGGGTTGTATATTGAGTTATTTTCACTCTCATTTGTCAGTAAACCCCATCAGGGATCCGTGGCTATTTTGTTTGCTTTTTGTAATAGCCAGGTAACATTTTGAAGCATAAGGTAGATGATGGTGAGTAGGAAGTTCTCAAACTGAGAAAGTAGGTAGGAGCTATACTTGAAAGGAATGAAAAAATCCTCCGAGTTTGGGAAAAGATTATTTTAAGTACCTCAAATAATGAAGTAATGATCTTAATATTGCTGTTAGGTAGCTCTTAATAAATTAGTACCTGACTGAATGCATTGAGTGCCTGATTCACTGGAGCAGTCTTGTCTGTGTGAGAATAAAAAGTCGGGCTTTTCAACAGCATCCATGTTCTTGTTCCAGCAGAGCATGCAGGTCAGTAACTTATACATGGTCTTGTTTAGCATTTACCATAAAAGTAAAACCAGTAAAAACATTTTTGTGGTAACCTGCATTTCAAAGCCCTTTTCACATTTGTAGTATCAAAAACTTGACTCCTTAGGTAAGGGGGAGAGGGGGAGTTTGAAGAGGATAAAGGAGGTAAAATATAGAGTGATGGAAAGAGATTAAGCTTTGGGTGATGAGCACACAATACAATACAGATGATGTATTATAATATTGTACACTTGAAACTTATAAATTCTTTTTTTTTATCTTTATGGTTGAGATTAGTACAGATGTCCCTCTTTATCCCCTTCCCCATTTCCCCCGCTCCACCTGGGTCCCGCCCTGCCCCAGGCCTTTGCCATCCTATTATGTCCATAAGTAATACATATCCTATATAATAAAAGGGTAATATGCAAATCGACCAAACAGCAGAACTACTGGTCACTATGACACACACTGACCACTAGGCTGCAGATGCTCAATGCAGGAGCTGCCCCCTGGTGGTCAGTGCACTCCCACAGAAGGAGCGCCACACAGCCATAAGCCGAGCTGATGGCTGGCGAGCGCAGTGACCGTGGCGGGAGCCTCTCTTACCTCCACAGCAGCTCTAAGGATGTCTGACAGATGATTTAGGCCCACTCCCTGGGCCTGTCATCAGTCAGACATCCCCCGAGGCCTCCTAGACTGCTAAAGGTTGCAGGCTGGGCTGAGGTACCCCCACCCCCACCCCCAGTGCACGAATGTTGTGCACCGGGCCTCTAGTATGCATGTAAGACCTTTGTTTAATCTCTTCCTGCCCCCACCATCCTCCCTTCCATCTGAGAATCATCATTCCGTTACATTTCCATGCCTCTGATGATATTTTATTCACCAGTTTAGTCTGTTCATTAGATTTCTTATTTATTTTGATTTTTAGATTCAATTGTTGATAGATATGTATTTGTTGCCATTTTGTTGGTCATATTTTTTATCTTTTTCTTCTTCTCCTCTTCTTAAAGAATATCTTTCAACATTTCATATAATGCTGGTTTGGTGGTGATGAACTCCTTAGGTTTTTTCTTGTCTGTGAAGCTCTTTATCTGACCTTCAATTCTAAATGATAATTTTACTGGGTAGAGTAATCTTGGTTGTAGGTCCTTGCTGTTCATCATTTGAAATATTTCTTGCCACTCCCTCTGGCCTGCATAGTTTCTGTTGAGAAATTAGGTGACAGTTGTCTGGGAGCTCCCTTATAGGTTACTAACTGCTTTTCTCTTGCTGCTTTTAAGAGTCTCTCTTTGTCTTTAGCCGTTGGAATTTTAATTATGATGTGTCTTGGTGTGGAGCTCTTTGAGATAATCTCTTCTCTAATAATAAAAGCACAATATGCTAATTAGACTGGACAGCCAAATGACTTTCCAGATATCATTCCGGATGTCCTTCTAGACAAAGCTGCGATGGCAGGGGCCAAGGCAGAGGCAAGGGCGATCAGGCAGGCAGGGGGGGGG
>NW_006383008.1:6555195-6581046 GCF_000327345.1 Myotis davidii
TATGTATATTTATAAACTGGTATGTTCTGACACTGACCACTGGGTACACTGGCTCTTGGGTCTCTAGGAAGGTGCAAAGTCAGCCACTGTCTAGGGCTACCCAACAGGAGCTACAGAGAGATCTGCAGATTCCTCCTCTTTGTATCAGGTTTGGAAGTGCCCAGATGAGGCCCAGCTGTGAATCAAGACAGGCTGGTGCTGGTGCCAGGTCTTGGGCCTTTTACTGATAGGTTTCAGGCTCCCTGACCCAGCTGCAGCTTGTTTGACAGATTTTAGCCTGAGCAAGGATAGGCCATTCATATGCAAAATCTGCTGCACACAGGTTGGGCAGGGCTGCAACTTGGATGGGGCGGGTACTCAGGGAATCACCAGGGTGGAGCAAACAGAAATGGCTGCCAGTCAGCCCCAGGACCAGGAAGGTCCCAGCATAGGAACAATGACTGCTGCAAGCACTTCCATCTGGGAGAAAGCCGCCCCTGAGTTCCTGCCCCAATGCCAGACAACCCAGTTCCTCCTTATATGTGTCTGTGTTCCCCAGAGCCTTGCCCTGGTGCTGGAGCTCAGAGGAAGCAAGACCTTGTAAATTCAGTTTGTGTGCCGGCCTTCTAAGAGGAACAGCTGGGTCTCCAGCAGCCTCTGTGTCACTGTGCCCTAATCTGCACCAGTTTTTATAGCCCATAGTTATGGGGATTTCTTTTTCCAGCTCTGGGGCCCTGGGCAGGGGATCTGGTGTGGGGCTGGGACCCCTTCCTCCTCCAGGCAGCCTCCATAGAGACAACCCCCCTTTCTGATTAAAAAAGCGGCACAGGTGGGTGCTAGACCAGCTCCTTCTGTGCCTCCGCGTCTCCTACCAGTCTCTGTGTGCTTTCTTCTTTACTTCTCTATCTATAGGACTTCCGTTCAGCCAGCTTTCTGGCGGTTCTGGATTATGATTGTTCTGTATTTTAGTTGTAATTTTGATGTAGTTGTGGGAGGCAGCAAGTACAGGTGTTTGCCTGTACCACCATTTTGGTCTCCTCTCACTTACAAATTCTTTTTTTTTTACAAATTCTTATTAACCAATGTCACCCAGTACATTTAAAAACTTGACCCTTAATAGATACCCTAAATAGACAAATATGCTTTCTGTATGTATTGAAAGGGAACTTTCATAGAACTTTAACATCAAGTTTCTTGTGATTACTGACACATGCTATACCTAACAATTTCACTGCAAATTTTCATTTTCCTGATCAAATTCTGTTTAATTGCCATATTGGTGTTTGAGCAGAAGTATTCTGCTTTATGGGGTATCTGTGTTCTCAGAGATTTTGTTATAAAATATGATTTTATAAATCAGATTGTACAATAATATATTGGGTCACTTTTTATTAAATAATCCTTCAATAAACTCATTTATATCATCTAGTAGTTCATCTTTTATAAATTCAAATTTTAGTAAGTATACATTTTTCTTGAATTGGAGGTAATCCTATAAACAATAAACTAAGTAAATGATTTTTTTCAATCTGTATCTTTAAGAGAATGTGCTATTTTGTTTCAGGTGAATGTGTGTTAGTTCATATACTACACTACTTCAGATAGTCAATAGGGAGGGACAGGGGCGGGGGGTTTGGGAGGGATTGCGGAGGGAGGCAGAGAGAGCTCAGCACCAACATAACTGACTTTTTCTTTTGTCTGGAAGCTTGTTGAAACCTGCCTTAAACGATTCCTTGCAGAAATTGAAGGATGAACCTGAGGTTTTCAGATTATTTGGAGGAGATCATTTTCAGTGGATGGCAGTAATATTAAACTGGAACAATTATACTTAAAGAAGATATTTTATTGTAACTTTTAGAAATTGATCATTTCCACGGTACACATTATAAAAATACAGTTACTTACTCTATTTTATGCCTATTTTGTGCAAATTATTTGAAGGGCAAGAAAGTATGGTAGAGGCACAGACTAAAATCAGAACCCTGGGGCTTATGTACATTTAAGATGAATTTGAACTTAGTTGTTCCTGCTTCTTGCCATCCTGGGTTGCGTAAAGGGCCCCCTCTGTTCATTCTGTTCCAGCAATAATCACTCAGACTCAACCTGCCAATTTGACCCTTCAGTTGAACTTCTGTCTTTTCTTCCCTTGATAGCTTCTTTAGCTGTCATCCATCCCACCCCCGTGTGTCTCGTTATTCTGTCACTGCCACCTCCTGTCACAGAATGAGGCCTGGAGGCCTTTGAAACAGATTCCTGAAGAGCGAGCCTTCGTAGACTTTTGTCAACTCTTTCTGTTTCTACCTCCTTTTAAAAAATTTAAATACTAATTTATTTTATTTTGACTTTTCTTATTTCAAATTCAAATTATTTCAGGTCACCTCTAGCTAGATCTGAAGTTCATCTCCATAGCAATGGAGGTCACTAAATTAGTGCATAATAAAAATGAATGTGTAAAGGATATGCTTACCTACTTAAGAGAACAGAATACTTTCAGCCAGAGTCCACTTACTTTAGGAAATGCATTATATTTTAAAGAGGAGTTTTCAGTGCTTACATTTTAGCAGTTTATTTAAAAATCACTAAAAACTATTTTTAAAGCAAAACTTATTTTAGGCATTATTTATCCTTTATAGTTCTTGCTTGCTTAATTTCAATGGATTGAGGAAGATTACCTGGAGCTAGAAGGGGCTTGTGAAAATGGATGAGCTGGTTACATTTTGGAGGCTGTAGAAATCAGGCAGTTTGCTCAAGGGCAGATAGGAACAGCTTCTGGGGGAAATCAAGGCCAGCAGGTGAAACATGGGTTGTGCCAAATACAGTACCAGACAGACTTCCCATAGCATAGGCAGCATCTATGAGGCACAGCCCAGAGCACACACATGGGCATGGTTATGTGTATGTGCACAGGTATGTGCATGGAGAGGGCATCCTGACAGGTGGGCAGTGTACACACTAGAGACTCCAGAACCCACTGATGCTGGTCTGTCCAAGCAGGCAGCAGTGTCTATCCACCGGAATTTTGGACCCACCCCATTACCCAGGAGCTCCTGCGAAGGAGGTGGGAGAGATCACAGAAGAGCCCCTGCTTGCCTTTTTTTGAGCTTCAAGTCCTGATTCTGTGAAATGGAAGAGATAATAGTAATTACCTAAGGGGATGGTTTTGAAGGCGAATTAAAAGATTATACATGAAGATACTAGAATAGCATCTGGTACATAGTAAGGACGTAGTAAATGTTAGCTTTTATATTTACATGAAAGTAATAAAACCATTTCTTTTTAAGTATTCTAAAACTGCGTTTTATTGTTCCCCAATTCGGTTATTTGAGTCAATGAAATGTTCCTACTTTTTAGGAAGATAAGTTCTGAAGGGTTTTTTGCGGGGAGGAGGGGCTGGAAAGGGAATTATTTCAGTAGTAAATTTGTTCATGACAAAGAAAACTATTTTTTTTAATATATTTTATTGATTTTTTACAGAGAGAAAGGGAGAAGGATAGAGAGTTAGAAACATGGATGAGAGAGAAACATCGATCAGCTGCCTCCTGCACACCTCCTACTGGGGATGTGCCCACAACCAAGGTACCTGCCCTTAGCCGGAATCGTACCTGGGACCTTTCAGTCCTTAGGCCGATGCTCTATCCACAGAGCCAAACCGGTTAGGGCTAAGGTGGCCTCTGGTAGACCTAATAACCTGCCTACAATTAAGTAGGTCTTGGCTATGAAGCTTGCTCTGGTGTATTGTTGGTTGTCTGTTAGTTTGCTTTCATTCTGTTTTGCTGGCAGAGAGCATATTTTCCCTCATAATAATCATACACCATAATATTAGGAGAGGTGTAGAAGTAAGGGATGAACAAGACCATAAGTCTAGTCGGAAAATGTCTCCAATGAAAAGATAAGGCTTTCTTCTGCTACCAGGACAAAACTTTTATAATTTAAAACCAAAACAGTAACAAAACCAACAGCTCAACAAATCGATGTGACTTTCACTCTCCTTATTATTAAACCTTTTCTCCAAAATCTCAACTACAGTTGGTTGAGGTTTCACTGAAAATGATACCGAAACAAGTTAAAAGATGAATTATTGACATCTCAAAATTTATAATCGCCTTCTTAATAATTGCATAAAAATCAATAACTATAAGGAACTTTTAAAAGATGATCTTCATGACTAGTTACATTTTTGAGGCTGTAGAAGTCAGGCGATTTGCCTAAGAGCAGCAGCTAGGACTCTTGAAATTAGTCAGCTTATCTTGTAAGTTTGGTCATAGTACTCCGGAAATTAACTGTCCTTCACTTAGGTGATCACGTAATGTACTAGGAGTATTTATAGTCACTTTGTGTAGACACAATACGATGGACTTTGGTACATGGGCTTTTACATATTACAGAAGATAGATTGGTACAGCCACTTTGGAAGACACGAATTTCTTACGAAGCTCAGCATAGGCTTACCATACAATTCAGCCTTTGCGGTTCTAGATCTTTACCCAAATGCGTGGGAAAGTTATGTCTGCACACAAATCTGCACAGGAATGTTTATAGCAACTTTATTGATAACTACCAAAAACTGCAAGCCACCAAGGTGTCCTTCAATAGATGAATGGATAAAGTGTGATGCATCCTTGCAACGGAATACTACTTAGCGCTATAAAGAAATGAGCTATCAAGACACGGAGGAACTTTAAATACATATTAGTGAGTGCAAGAAGCCAGTCTGAAGACCACGTACTGGATGGAAAAGCAAAAGTACAGGAAAAGCAAAAGTACAGACAGTGAAAAGAGCAGTGGTTGCCAGAGGCTCAGTGGGGGAGAGAGGATGAGTAGGTGGAGCACAGTGGATTGTTAGGGCAGTGGCACTATTCTGTGAGGTATTGTGATGGATAGACATAATGCATTTGTCATACCCATAAAACTGTGTAACTCAAAGAGTGAACCTTAAAGTAAACCATGATTGTTAGTCAAAAATAGTGTATCAATATTGATTCTTAGTTGTTACAAATATACCAAACTAAGGCAAAATGTTTATAACAGGAGACACTGGGCAGAGGGGGACCTTTCTGCTCAATTTTCCTATAAAATTGCCCTAAAGAATAAAGTCTAGCCCAGACAGCATGGCTTCATGGTTGAGCATCTTCCTATGAACCAGAAGGTCATGGTTCAATTCCCAGGCAGGGCACATGCCTGGGTTGCAGGCTCAATCCCCAAGAGGGGGCGTGCAGGAGGCAGCCGATTGATGATCCTCTCTTATCATTGAAGTTTCTATCCCTCTCTCCCTCTCTCTTCCTCTGTGAATTCAATAAAAATATATCTTAAAAAAGAATAAAGTCTATTAATAAAAATACGCTAAAATAGAATATAAAAACTAGATGATAGTCAACTTCAACAGAACACCCTAGGTATAACTTCTGTTACAAAGTCTACCACTCCCCCATCCCCTACCCCCATCTACCAATGAGTAGTTAAAAGAATAAAAAGCCAGTTTGGCCATTCCCTGTGGCAGTCATTTGAAGTTGTCAGGGGCAGGTTAAGAGCAAGAGAACCGCCCACCATGTGAGTGACAGGTTCCCTTCTTCCTGCCCACATCCTGCCCTCTTTTCCACTCACCCTAGCTTTAGCTGGGTTCCACCTGGCTTTTGATAACAAACAGGAATTGAAGGTGAAAATGGGGGCTTGTAGCTATTGTGCTTTTAGCGTTGTGCTGTATGTTTTAACCTCTCAGCAATTCCCATTTTGTAGATGAGGAAATGGGACCATGGGAGGGGAGAAGATCATACCCATGCAGTGTGACTGCTGTTGACCACTAGGCAACATGAAGGGGGCAGACTCTCTGTTGAAACCTGTCCTCCAACTGCCCATGGGAGTAGGTGAGAATGGGAGTCATTTGGAGAAGTTGGTCCCACCCCAGGTGTCATGTAAGTGATCAGGTAGCAGGACTTGGTTGATTTTAGCTGTGGGAGATTGAAACCACCCCCAGAGACCAGTTGCTGCCATTAAGAAGTATCATCTCAGTACTTTTAATCCGCTATTAAGTGATATATTATCATCATTTATACATATATAAATACTAGAGGCCCAGTGCACAAAATTCATGCATGGGGGGAGGGGCATCCCTCAGCTCAGCCTGCACCCTCTCCAATCCAGGACCCCTCGGGAGATGTCCGACTGCTTCTCGCAATCTGGGACCGCTGGCTCCTAACTGCTCGCTTGCCTGCCTGCCTGATCACCCCTAATCCCTCTGGACTTCCTGATCACCCCAAACCACTCTCTGGCACCTTGGACCGCAGGGTGGGCAGCTTGTCCCTCTCCCGGACCGCAGGCATGGCTGCTGGCGCCCGGGACCATGGGGTGGGTGGCTTGTCAGGATTCCCTCCTCTGGCCGGTCACAAGCACCCAGGACCCGGACTTCCCTCCCTCTGGCCGGCTGCAGGCACCCAGGACCCAGGCTGGCATCGCAGGGCAGGCGGCTTGTCCCTCTCCGGGCCTGCAGCCATAGGTGCTGGCACCTGGGACCGCGGGGCAGGTGGCTTGTCCCTCTCCTGGGCCACAGCCGCAGGTTCTGGCACCTTGGACCGCAGGGTGGGCAGCTTGTCCCTCTCCCGGACCGCAGGCATGGCTGCTGGCGCCCGGGACCATGGGGTGGGTGGCTTGTCCCTCTCCCGGGCCACAGCCCCAGTTGCTGGCATCCAGGACCACAGGGAGGGCTGCTTGTTCCTCTCCTGGGCTGCAGACACAGCCACTGGCCCCTGGAACCGAGGGGTGTGCGGCTTGTCCCTCTCCCAGGCCACAGGCGCAGGTGAAGCTGCTGGCGCCCGGGACTGCGGGATGGGTGGCTTGTCCCTCTCCCAAGCCACAGTCTGGCTGGTACCCATTCCTCTCTCATGAGCTCATTTGTGCCTGGCTAGTCCCCAATCCTCTCTCCCCAATATTGAGTGTCTGAGCCGTTATGGCGTGATGGCGTGAGGGCATGATGACCATTTGCATATTATCTCTTTATTATATAGGAAATATAATATTATATAAGAACTGTACATTCATTTAGTGAACTCTAAATTTCTAGTCTCATAGAGAAAAGTGATAGAGTTCCACTATAATCTATGTGTCTTTGGAAATCGTTTATTTATTTTAGTGGAACCTAACAGATTTAGCTTCTTAATTATGCTTGGCTGGATGCAATACTAACATTTGGTTGTCTTTTGTAGCCTGCAGATGTTTGTGATGCAGGAGATAGGGACTTGGTCCCTGGCAGGATAAAGCAGATGTGGCAGTCAGAGCTCACTACAGCTAAGCCACAAAGTCCGTATCTACATGCTGAGGATTAATAATTGATTTTGTGTAGACTGTGGTTTTTTGTTTTGTTTTGTTTTTTAATATATTTTATTGATTTTTTACAGAGAGGAAGGGAGAGGAGTAGAAACCGATGAGAGAGAAACATTGATCAGCTGCCTCCTACACACCCCCTACTGGGGATGTGCCAGCAACCAAGGTACATGCCCTTGACTGGAATCAAACCCGGGACCCTTCAGTCCACAGGCTGATGCTCTATCCACTGAGCCAAACCAGTTAGTGGTTATGAAAGTCAATTTGCTTTCTTATTTTGTGATAAGTATTTAAGATTTTTAACTCTTATTTAATATGTGACTTCTCATAAGGTTCTTATATAGAGGAACAACCAATACTCTACCTGTGGTGTTTTTTTAAAAAATATTAAGGATTTTGTAACACAGACAATAGCAGGGTATTTCCTGCCTAATATTGTAGGTTTAATTCTAGATCAAAGCTAAATATTTTCAAAATGTTCAAAAAATTTATCATCATATAAGTTGTATACTTAACATTCATATAATTTAAATTAAAAATCTTGAATACAGGTAGTTAACCTCCTTGAAGCATAAAACATTCTTCATATTTTAGAATTACATTACAACCAATTTTACATTTTTATGAGGCAAAATAAACTTTCAAAAAGATTAGCATATATTAGGCTTTTTAATAAAAATTACAATATTGAAAAAAACAGTATTTTTTATTTAGTTCAAAATGTTTTGAATTAAACTTATTATTTGACCTAGTAAATAACTAGTACAAAAGTTGAACTTTTAAAGGTTAGGATATACCTGTGACCTATAAGATTAATTTTTATGTCTTTAGTTTACTTAGCGAGTCTGAAGTAGTAGAGGTAGACTCTGGGATTGGTTCATATATTTACTTTTCTAGTCATCTCACTGGACTAACTTTGTGTGTGTTTTAAAAATAGTTGGTTTATATATATACGTATACACACACATATATTTAATTATTTGTATTTATCATAGGAAAAAAAAACATGACCTTTGATTTCACCAGAGATAACCATCACCTCTTAGTCATATAGGAAAGATTTATATCTTAATCATATATAGCTATAGATAGAAATATATGCCTATTGCCAGAGATTATTGACATATATATTATTGACTATATATATATATAGTTTTTAAAACAAAAAGAAAATCTTAATGCTGTATAGAGTGGCTGTGTTCCTTTAATCCTTTAATGTCTCTTTGGGACCTTGCTGTAATTCTAGTGCCAGGACCTGGCTCAGGTTCACCCATGACATTTTCAGTTGATCTTTCTCTTGTTTTCTTTCCTAGTTGACCTTCAAACAGAAAGTTCATAGCCTCTTCTCAGCTGTTAATGTGATTTACTTCTTATGTCTGGAAGTCAGGATTGTTGTTGAATTCATTGTTTTAAGAGGATTGAGATTTTTGGTTTAATGCCAGGATGTTCCTCGCTAACAGAAAACTAAACTCCCTAACTCCCATTTCAAAGATTGCTGGGTTTGTGGTTTATGGACATTTCAGATCCCAGGTCAGGCAGTTGTCATTAGGCTGTTCCTGGCACACACCATACATTTTGGGTTGTCTGTTGATTGTAATCCACGTGTCATTAAAGCATGGATCAGCAGACACCCCGGTGGCTTTCATCAGAAAAATTTAGTGCAGCAACTAACCTGCTGGTTCCCGTGCTTCGAAGACAGCATTTGAGTTAGTGGCTGTTTAACTTTATAATTCTGATCTTGGATAAAAATGTACAGTTTTTTTAAACTTTCACAATAGGAAGTGCAGTGTGTGTTTTTCAGGGTTCTAAGGCTCACAGCAAGTACATTATTAAATATAAATGAGAAGAAGACACCCGATGAGCTCCACATATGGCGATATTACAGCTCTTACTCCTTCAAGAAGGAAACATGCCATCCTTTCTTACATTGTGAGAAAGAGCCATCTTGTAGAAAACGCGATAGAAGTATCAGTTTAATTGGGAGCAGTTTACCAGAGTTGTCATCTAGTTAGTTAGCACCAGTGGTTTGAAAACCATCAGGAGCCTCTCCCAAGCAAGATCAAACTGGTTCCTTAGATTCCTGCTTGTATGCCTTTATCACCCTCACTGTAGCTTTTTCCCAGGATGAACCAGTGGGGAGGTAGAGAATGACTTTCAAAAATCAGCTTATTAATAATGAATTTTTTTCTTTATGGATAGTAATAACCTGAAAGGAGAACTAGTTTAAGAATTTTTAAAACATATAATTTCAGGTGGACATCATCAGTTGTGTTGTTATATATATATATTTTTTATCAAAGGCACAATTTCTAAAGAAAACCTACCAACTTGTTTCTATGGTAACCACTATTGAAATGTGTCAAGCTGGTGTGTGTCTTCCCATAATTTTTCTCTGAGAGTTTCAGGGAATTTATTAAATTTACTTTCCTAATGTAGGTATGGAGGGAGGCAGGGAGATAGATATATAGGGATAGATACATGTATATATATATATTTTTTTTTCAATGAGGATGTAAGACTTGTAAAATTCCCTTAGATTCATATAGAATATTAATTCAGTATTAGCATGAATATATTGGGCTAAGGGACAAGTCCATTGTTTTATAAATTTAAAGTAATACTGCAACCAGGTAAGTATTGATTTCCAAAAAAAAAAAGATTGATCTTGCTTCCTAAATATTTTCTGGTATTTATATATGGAACTGTGAGATTCTGTACATGTTGATTTCTGGAATGAACAGTGTCCCTTTAAAATTAAAATTCATTTGGCTGTTTCTACAATACCCTACAGGAGGTGTTAGATGTCCTCTTTTATCCCTCTTTCACCATTGTCTTTGTTACCCAAAGGCCAGGGGTCTCCACCTTGATGGAGTTCTCACCTGGGTTTCATTAATCCTCTTCATGGCCATTCTTCCTTATCAAGGTTGTATGTGGGAAGTACAATGGAAGTCACCACTTACTTATTTGGAGATCTCTCAATATTTCCTAATAAGTTCATTCAGAAAAGCTGACTATAGTGTAACCACTGATATACTGGTAGAAGGAATTTCACTGAATTTTGTACTTAAACTATTGATTTGACAGTTTTCCCACCTCTCTCATGGCCTGAATGTCACACAACAAGCAGATGTGGTCAGATATTTTTCTTGTGATGTAAAATGCATGTTCATCAAAGGTATTAATATTGTGACAAGGCTCATGACATTTAACTATATAAATTCAAAGGGTAGACATTTTGCAAGGTAAAGTGGCAAGAAATAGATACTGAGGAAATAAAACTACACTGGCCCAACAATGGGGGGATTTCACTTAGCCCCCACGGATGACAGGGAAGCCAGGATGTCTCTGAGCCTGTTAGACATAATTAATCTTACCACCTTTGCTTGCCAAGGAGGGTTGAATATATAGAACTGTGGGATTTAGTATGCATTGTCTTTCTTTATCTTCCTATTGTTTCATACTGGGAAGAAGCTGAAGGGACGGTGGTAAAGGCCCTTTAACTTAAGAGCCTTTTTTCTGTATTGTCAAGTTCACCTAGGTTTCTAAAACAAGGGTGTTGGCACTCCTGGATCATGGAGAATGGCTTTGCACAGTTTCACAAACCCCACTGACATAGTGTAAGCACATGTAGTCTTCAGTTTTAATCTGTAGTCTCAGTTCCTTCAAGGAGCAGCTGAACACTGACAGGTCCACTCTTCTGTCCCATGAGCTGGATTTGGATAGCTTTACAAATCCAGGGTCTCCCATTTTTTGGAATGCCAGAGCCTCTCTTTTTCACTCCCTCCTATATTCCCCCTGTCTCCAGATTTTACCATCTCTCTCCTAGGTAAAGCTCTTTACTGGCCTCCCAGTTTTCACAGATGGCCCTTTTGTTCATCTTCCATACAGCCAATAAGAATGATCTTCCTAAAGGCAAAATTTTGCTTAATAAAGCCTTGCAAAGACTTCTCCTTAGCAGGACACCTTCCTTTGCATGGCACTTGGAATATGCCAGAATGCCTGGGACCTACATATTTTTCCAGTCTCCTCCTCTTTCCCCTTCCAATCCCTGTGTTATAGACAAACTCTGGTTTCCCAGTGCTTTGTGTTGAATGCATGAATCCTCCCTGCAGGCCTGAGCTCTCTCTCCTGGCACTGTTTTCTAGTGGTTAGTTGACTTACCTTTTCACTAGACTAAACATCTTGGAGACTGTTTCTTGGATGTGTTTGTTTGTTTATTCAGCATCTGACACACAGCGAGTGTTCAATAAAAGTTTATTATATGAATGAATGAGTTAGTGGTTGTATCATACATAAAGCAGACATGAAGGAGAAGCTGTATTTAATTAGGACATAAAATAGGCTTGAGTTGCAGTTAATATGGGCTTCAGCAAGAGTGAGGCTAGGGGATAGCCATTGGACAAACAAGAATTTTTATATTAGTTCTTGAGAGATGTGACTAGTGAGAATGGACAGTGGACATATAATTAAATTTATGACAGATTAATTCATAACGAAGATGCTCTTGAATTCCTTGCTGGTGAGCAAGAGGGTGATCTCCCAATGTGGATCATTGCTCAGGCCACAACCTCTTGGCCAGTAAGTCCACTCAAGAGGCCAAATAGGAAACCTTGCTGAGTTCTAATATGAATAATTAAGTTTTTTCTAATTGTCCTTAGGGATTTCCCATCATGCTGGATTTTCTAGAAGAATGATTCCCTTTTTTTTATTGAAGGGCATTTCTCTCTAGGTCAGTGACTTTCACACCATCCTTAACAATAGGAACAGCTCTACCATTGGAATCAGAATACCTCATTTATTGAATGTTTACTGCATGTGTCTCACTGTTATAAATGCTTTCGATACATCGACTCCGTCCTCACCACCCTTTGATGTAGTTAGTATTATTGGCTCCATTTTTACAGACAGGGAAACTGAGAACAAAGATACTGAGCAATTTCTCTTAGGGGTCCCTTGTGAATGAAGCTGGGATTCGAACCCATGCAGCCGAACTCCAGTATGTCTGCTGATGTACACTGCTAGCAATGCAAGCACTATTTCTTGTGTTTGCTTTACATTATTTAATTTTAATTCTCACAGCAGCTCTCGCACACGAGGTGTGTCCCGTCACTGAGCTGTCTTTGTGTCTCGTGCTGGGCTGGGAGATCAGGCTCCCCGGTTGTTGTGGAAGGGCAGCCCTTCACACCGAAGTGGGTGCCGGTGATGGACAAACAGAAATCACATACATGAGGAAGCAGAAGGTCAGAGAGGTTAAGTAACTTGCCCAAGGCCACTCAGCTAGTGAATGGCAAAGGTGGAATGTGAAATGGGCTTCCCACTTTGAAATCAATTCCATGTCCACACCGATTTGTATGAACCCTATGCAGGCTGCACATCCTTCTCCCATGCTTCCTTCTCCGTGTTACGGAATCACTGGCTGAGGTATTTTCGTTGCTTTGTTTTGGTTCTGCGGACGCACTGTAGTCACCTTTTGTGAACCTGGCTGTTACTCACATGTCACGTGCATTGCTTTATTTAATCCTAAACTGTCCTTTAGGATAATTCTGTAAACAGAAATGTTCATTTAATCATTTTACTACTTTCTACTTCAGAGAGTAAACTTTTTCTCATCAGCCCCCAAATTCTAGAGAAATCTCTGTTGAAGCCTGTGACCAAACCAGAGCTCTTCCAGGCTAGGGCTTATGCAAAGCATTGGCCTTCTTGGAAAATTTGGTTCGTGCTCAGTTGGGTCTCAGTTCATGGAGTTGTTCATCAACTCAAGAGGCAGGTCATAGGTATCCAGACGGGCATGGAAGGCAGCTGATGCCCTCTCTCCCTGTCACCTCACGGCCCTACTGTATCATTTCTTCGTAGGCAGACTGTTCTTTGGAAGATGGCGTATACTTTTGCACTTCTGCATCTGTTTGTGAGGAAATAACAGTATTTTACAGCATTTGTACCATCGCTGACTGAAGCTCTGATCCTTGATGTGTTTAGTTTTTACTTATGCTCATCTCTACATCAAAAACAGAGGAAGCCACAGGAAATGGCTGCCTGTATTTCCAGGAAATATAACCACCTCACCGGCTCCCCAATCCGCACAGCCCAGAAGACCCCGGTGCAGGCATTGGCATTGCTGATGAGGGTGGTGATAAGCAGCCGGGAGTGTTCTCGTTCTGTCGCTCTGCCAGCAAAAGCCTGAAGATGACAGGCTCTTCAGACTGACAGGAAAACTCTAAATCTCGTTCTTTCAACACTCAGTCTCTGAACATGTAAACGCTATGCATGGAGTGAGGTGTAATTCCAAACCAGAGCGTAGGTGGTCCTCATTCTTTCTGCTCAGAGGTGGCGCCTCCCACCGGGTGCCCAGGGCTGTGGCGGGCGCTCCCTCTGACCACACGGAAGTGGAACCGTCCTAGGAGAGCTCTCACGTTCACCTGCCGATGGGCTCGGGCGATAATGAAGACAAAGTGCTGCTGGCCACTGACCCTTCTTTAAAGATCGATTATAATAAAGATAACTAATATTTATTGGGTGTTGACTGTGGTGTGCCAGGCATTGTACTTAGGACCTGGCATGGGTTGTTTTATTTAATTCAGAGAGTGTTTAATGTCTTGTCCAGGATCACACAGCCAATAGAGAAGGCAGAATTCAAACCCAGACCTGTGTCATTCCACGCCAGCCCTGTACATACTAGTAGTCAAGTAGATTTCCCCGGGGGTAGGGATGGGCTGGCAGCCCATGTGCACGGGCAGACGGAGCAGACAAGAGCCACCTGAGCAGGCTGAAGAGTGTGCCCAGGGCCGGCGTGGTGTGAAGCTGCCCAGTAACACTCTCACCTGGAAGAAAGGCTTGGGTGGCAGTGCAGGGAAGACTGTACCAAGGGGAATGTGTGCCTCTGGGTGCTGGCCAACATCATGAATGCAAGCTCCCAAATACAAAATGGTGCCTTCTCACCTCATCATGATCCTGGCTTCCTAACAGGGCTTTCTTTTCTATGTTAGCCTATAAACTCAGACTGTGGTTAAAACAGGTATGGGAAATTGGTGTTGTTTCAGTTTCTCTGTGAACTGAAACAAATTTTCATTTAAGCATGAAGTCTCATATCTCACGGATCAAGGAGGTGCTCTGGAAGAGAAGTACCCATAAATATTTGAGGCTTACTGAAGGCCGTCTATTTAACTATGCCCGACATTATTGCAAAAAGATGTAATTTGACTCCAAAGATGCAGCCTGTTAAAGCCAATAACAAAAAGTAAGAACATGAGGCTAGGAGTGAATAAAAGATATCAGGAAGACCATTTATGGACTGGCTAGAGACAGGCCATAAATATCGTTTTGAACTTTCTGGCAGGTATTGTGAAGGTGAAAAAAGAAGTCTAGTGGAAATGGATTTTCAAAACCGAAAAGGAGAAAAGTTCTCTTAGAATTTTTGCAGAAAAATAGTTTGCAGCTCTACACAGGTGTTGGTTTAAAGCGTTGGTATGCAGCCCTTCTGTACATCTCTCTGCATGCCGCTTATTTTTAGGATTAAAAACCCCCACACAGTGTGATTTGTCATATGTCTACTTCGGGATTATTTCAGGATTGATAATCTGATTTGTGTATTATCCATCTCTTCATTTCTCTTTTGGGCCTGTTGTTTATGTCCTGGACATTTCTCATTAGTATTTCTGTTAAGTGATAAGCAGGGAAAAGAAAAATAAACAACTCTAGCCATCAGTTTTGTTATTTACAGAGGTGCGTTCTATGCCTTTTTAGCTAGTGGGAATTTCAAGAGAGATCTCTCTGTATTAGTCTCCCAACTGTCTTGGAGCTCAGCTGGCTTATTTGTGTGTTTAGTGATCCCCGCCTGGGCCACAGGTGAAGGCAAGCAGGGGAGAGAGGCCTGCAGAGATAGGTTTGGCCCCGTTATACCCAAGGTACAGGCCCCTCCTGAATGTATACAGAATGTGAAAGGGTGGAAACCTGTACTCATTTGCTAGGGCTGCCATAGCAGAGTACCCCGGGCTGGGTGGCTTAAACAACAGAAATTTATTTTCTTACACTTCTAGAGGCTCTAAGGTGTCAGCAGGGTTAATTTGTTTTCTGAGGCCTTTTCTCCTTGGCTGATAAATGGCTGAAGATCATGTGATCTTCTCTATGTGCCTGTCTATATCCTAATCTCTTCCTATAAGAACCAGTTATATTGGATTAGGGCCAACCCGAGTGGCCTCATTTAACTTTAAATACCTCTTTAGTCCCTGACTCTAAATACAGTCACATTCTCGGGGTTAGGGTTCCAACATATGAATTCGGGGTGGGAGAAGATACAATTCAGTCCATAACAAAACTGCTGATTAAAACAAGATGTTTGGACTACCTGGATTTCAATAATACATGTTTCTCTCTTCAGTTATAAAGAATTGAAAGTGTTGCAAGATACCCTGTTGTATATTTGTGCCCTTAAAACACCTAGGATCTCAGTGAGGATTTGCATGCATGTGCATATGGGTTTTTTAAAAATATATTTTTATTGCTCTCAGAGAGGAATGGAGGAGGGAGGAAAAGAAGGAAGGAGGGAGGGAGGGAGGGAGGGAGAGAGAGGGAGAGAGAGAGAGAGACATTGATGATGAGAGATGATCATTGATAGGCTGCCTCCTGCATGCCCCCTATTGGGGATTGAGCCTGCAACCCAGGTATGTGCCCTGACCAGGAATCAAACCGTGACCTCTTGGTTCATAGGTCGACGCTCAACCACTGAGCCATGCCTGCTGGGCTATGTACATGTGTGTGTTTTTTCTTTTGAATCAAATATACTGTGTCTGTTGAAAGTTGGAAGATCATTGCCTTTCCTCCTGTTCAGCAAATAATAATGCCTAGCTTTTACTAGAGTACTTTTCATCTCTGAGGCTCTCTTAAAAATTGGCTAATTAAGGAAAAATGGAGTGAGTCTAGCTAAGTAGCCTCTCTTTGAGGACCAGCCCAATAGACTTAGAATATACAGTGATTTACTGTTTCTTTAAAAACAGAAACAACTAGAAATCTTTTATTATTGGCTATAGTAGCAAGTGGCATCTCTTATATGTTTGGCAGCTGACATATCACATTGCATTTTTGTTGGTTGTTATACATGAAATAGGATATGAGTAGACTAAAAGTGAGAATTTACAGCCCTGGGACTTGAATATCTGACATCTGGGAGTTACCATGACAACTCATCATGATGTTGCTCTGTAATCTTTTGGATTAGGTTCCAGCCCAGGATCACTGGATTGGAATTGGAGGGGGGATTGGTAATAGGACATGAATGCTTTACCTTTACTAAGTGGTATTTGAATTTGTAGTTTGATCATGTTGCTAAAGTCAAGTAGAAATGACTTTGAGGGAATATGTAAATTCTGCAGACCCTAGACAAGGTCACATTTGTCAGCAAGAATATTCAGATGGAGTGGTCTGAGACTCAGCAACTGAAAGACAGGATTTCCTGTCCTTGGTCGCTGGATATAAAATATGCGCGTATCCCTTAATATATGTACATCCCTGAACAGTTATATATAAATGAAAATTTAGGAAATTAAACCCTTTTTATAAATGTTATAAAGCTGGAACTGAACATGCCCCCCAGAAAATAATTTGGCCACAGAGTAAACCACAGCTGCTTTCTAGTGTTCCGTATCCTCCGTCTCAGCCGGAAATGGCCTGCAGGGTGTGGAATTTGGACCCTGGAAGGGAATTGGGCAGAGCGCGGAAGGAAGCGGTTGGAAAACTGGGCACCACATTCCTGTCCTCACCTTGGCCTTGGCCACAAGTACCACATCTCCCAGATGACAGTGTGCCTCTCAGACACACTCCTCACCAGGGATGATCGATGGAAGCAACCCGGAAACTAAAGAGCTCGGTCCTCAGTCTGCTCCCAGGTCTGCCACTGACTGTGTGATCTTGGACAAAACCCAGTCATCCCTGGGTTCCCCCTGGAAATGAGTTTTCTCCGCTATCGAATTCTGCTATTTATCATCACGTTGGGGCAAGGCCAGGTCACCACATTTCTTTGCCATTAAGCCCATATTTTCAGCATCACTTTACAGTAGAACTAGCCTTCCCTGGTTAGCAGGAACCTCTAATAATTAAGAGAGAGCAAAAGGATTCCTCCCTGTCCCCATCATTTTTTAGGTTTTATTTCTGAAGCAAAAGCTGCCATGCAGTGAGGAGAGGATGAAATCCTAGACAGAAGACAGCCAGTTACAGTAAGTTTTCCCACTACCATTGTCATCAGCATCCGCTTACCTAATATCTAGTGAGCATGTTTACATGGAGAGAGGGCTAAGTGCTTTATATACATTATACAACATACATACACGTGTGTATGTATGTGATATAGTATATAAAATTTAATTCTTACAACAAATACACACGTGTGTATGTATATCATATAGTATATAAAATTGAGCCTTTGCCATGTGCCTTTTGTTATGTTGAAACCTCACAATGACCCAATGAAGTAGATAAATGGATTGTCAGTTAAGTGTCACAACAAAGGAGGTGTTACCAATTAGCTCCATTTTTACAAATAAGGAAACAGAGCCATAGCTAATAACTGGTAGAGCAGAGATCTGATGAAGTGGTATAGCCTGAGAGTCCTTCCTCGTAATCTCTCTGTTCGTGGTTCTCCACACTCGTATAACAGTAACAGTCACCTGGGGAGCTTTTAAAGTATGTGGGTCCCAGTCTCCACTCAGCATCAGTCAGTATCTGGGGTTGGAGGCTGTACCTGGGTGTGCTGATAAGCAGCCAGGGTTGGGAACCACTGCCTCAGATAGAACACTGGGTTATGCGGTTGGGCAGTTGCCTGTAGCCCCACAACCAGCAGATGACCAGCCTAGACCTTACATCCAGGCTGCTGACTTGAAAGCCCAGAACCTTGTCAGCACAGTGGCCTACATTCCGGTTATCGTTGTTGTTATCAGGGCTCATACCTGCCATCATGCCTTGTTTTCCTTTCCTGGTCTAAATCCCAAAGTCACAAGTTCATTCAGAGTCTTTTAAAGACTGTGTGATAGACCACAGTATGATAATCAGAGCAGAGACTTCTTCTTTGAACCAAAGTAGTGATTTCACATGTAAAAGTATCAAAGTTAACTCGTCACCATCACCAACTTTAATGTTAAGTTATTGTGTCCTTTCCTCATTGAGTGGAACCTCCCACCAATAGAGTCCAGGACAGTGGCTCCAAAGCCTTAGGCATTTTGCAGTCACTCGGGCATCTTTAAAACCCCGGCCTGGCCCCCGCCTTAGACATTCTGATTTTGTTGGTAAGTGACCTGGGCAATGGGATTTTTAAAAGCTCTCCAGATAACTCCGATGTGCAGCAGACTTTGGATGGGTGGTTTAAGAACTTGGTCTGTAAGGTCACAGGTGTGTTGACTGTGGTGTCACCTCTGGGGACTGAATTTACTTTTCACCTCTTTGAAAGGGTCTTATTGTGGTCCTCTTTTTCATTTTAGCCAGCGTGACTAATTTGTATTTAATTCCTCTCAGTTTACTACATGACTCGGAATTCTACCTTGATGTCAAATGATGGTTGCTCCCCAAAGTTGCTCCTACGGTTAGGCTCTTCAAGTGATACTGGTGACATGTCTGTGAGATATCTTTGTAAGGTTTCAGCCTCATTGGACTCTCTTATTTTCAGTATGTGATGTATTTCTTTTTAAATTGTCTTGCCTTTTAAAATATTTTTATGATTTTAATAGATGTCGCCTTTTTCTTCCAAGAGCAAAATAAACACATCTTCCACATAATGCTTTAGGATAATAAACGACTTACAGAACTTTCCCCAAACCAGTTGACCATCAGATTTCACTATTGGGAGACAGCTGACATGCCTATAATGCTTAACAGTTGATAAAATCTTACAACTAGAAATATGGTGGAAAGTTGGAGATTCAGACTTAATCCTCAGAGAGCTTAGAAAAGTCAGATTAACTTAATCAACTAAAATATACAGTTGAATTATTAAAGCAGAAGGGGTAACTTTGTTGACAAGTTTGCAAATGTACTTGATTAATCTGGAAATTCATTTTGCAGTAGATACTAGATCTTAAACTGAGGTTTATAAGATGTTTTTGTTGGGTGGGTATGGGGGCAGGTAATTTGCAATATGGACCAACTTTGGCAAAGGCTGGGAAATAGAGAATGGAACATTGCAGGACTGTAGGCCAGAAAGGTATAGCTAAGTTGGAGCTAGTTGTGTGAGATTTAAAACAAGAATACTTTCGGAGAGCTGGAAAAAGAAAAAAAGAAAGAAAGAAAGAAAGGTATATTAGAGGGAGCTTCCTTTTTCCTTTTTGTGGTTGGTGAAGTCCAGTTGGCCTGTGATTGTGCTGGTGGTGTGGATCCTGAAGAAGGCATGTCATTGGGATTGGTTATTATGTTTTTCTTGAGGGAAAGGTTTTTGAAATTCTTAGGTTTAAAAATTTCTCATTCTGAAGTCTTGTCTACATCTTGCTGCCGTAATCCCTAAGCAAAGAAGGGGGGGGGCACCTCACTTTTGAAACGCAAGGGTCAGAGCAGGAAGGGGGCTGTCACGGTTGTTCCTCTTTGTTCAGGAATTAGAACATGTGAGCAAGTGGTTCCACCCCTCACTTTGTGAGCTGTTTTCCTCCGATATTTCCTAATTTTTCCCATGACGTCTCAGCCTGTTTCTTCACAAGATTGTAAGGCCTGAAAGACCCCATTGTTTTGCAGGAGTGCGAGCCTGTGCATATTTGCTGATCTGGCTGGCTGGGGTCTGAGTGTGGGTGGGAGTGGCGGAGGGGGAATGCAGACTGGAGAATGTGTGGAGCATATTTCTGATAGTAGCAAACACTTTCTGTTTATCAGGAGTTTATAGAAGCTTTTTCTTCATACTTTTAAATATTTTTTACCAACGACAGTCTGCCCTGATGGACAGAAATAGGGTCGTTCCATTAGGCTAAGGAACGTTTCTCAAGGTGAAATCAAATGGATGAAGGCCTTATCCAAACTTCACTGCTTCTGCAGATAAATGCAAAACTTTTGTTCTTATAAACACAAACACACTCCTTGAAGGCCTGCCCAGGATTCATGTGAGCTCTTGGGGTTTTTGTAGCCCTGCATATTCTGCATCACAAATCTTAGCCCAAGTGTACTTCTTGAGGGTACAAAATGTTTCTTCTAGTGGGAGGAGAAAAGCAAAATGCAATGAGAGAAACCCTAGCTAAAAGCTAAATAGATTTTTAAACAAAGGAAATTGGGGGGCTAATGAGGTCTTATTTAAATAAAGTTAGAAATATATTGTCTTTGTGTCAGGTTTACAAAATTCCACATCATTTAAAAATGTCCTCACTGGCAGCAGTTACCTTGACCCTAAAGTTAGTGTTGTGTGTTGATGGTGCACATCTCTTCTTAACTCTGTGTTCGTTCAGCAAGTGGTGTGGAAAGCCTGCAGTCAGCCAGGGTGGGAGTGTTTACACCATGGAAATCAGCAAACACTCCAAATGGAGCTCTCACCATCAGAGCCTGTTTTTCAACATTTAGCAGCACACCACTGCCCAAAGTGGAATTTAAAATTCAAGGAGTCTTCTCCTGAGGCAAGTAATGTAGTATTACCACTCAACATAACAGCCAGTGTGAACCTTTTAAAATATAAGCCAGGCCTTCTGGCTTCTCTACCCGGAAACCCTCCATGGCTTCCCATTTCACCGGGAGGAAAAGTCGCACTGTGACCTGAGAGCTTCCTGCGCTCTAACTGCCCTTGGCTCCTCTTTCCTCATCTCCACCCCTCTCCTCCTCCTCCTCCTCTTCCTACCTCCAGATCCTGCTGCTGTCCCAGGGCCTTTCCTCTGTGCGTCAGAATCACCATCACCTGGAGGGCTTGTTAATACATACAGTTGGGCCCCACTCCAGCATTTCTGGGCCAGTAACAAATTTCCAAGTGATGCTATGGTCCACTGCACTATTAGAGACCCACTGCTCTAACTCACCTTCCCTTGGTTTACCGCTTACCTCCTTCAACTCAGCCGTCCACTTTTACCTGCTCACCCGCGCTGACCATTCTATTTAAAATTGCAGCCTTCCTCCACCCCATTCCAGTTCCTCTGTCCCAATTTTTTTTTTATTGTACCAAATACCTTATAACAAAAAATAACTTATTATGTTTCTTGTTTGTGCTTATTGTCTGTCTCCCCCGACCCCCCGCCCGCCCCACTGGATTCTAAATTCCATGAAGGTAGGAGATTTTGTCTTATTTTCTTCACTAAGTATCCCATGTCTCTGGAATAGTGCCTGGCACATAGTAGGTGCTCAATAAGTATTGTGGAGTGAATTAGAGAATGAACAACATTGAAAAATGAATAATGTACTTCAGATCTGGAGTACATTATTAATCCTAACTCAGCCTCATTAATCCTAACTCACTAGAGCGTCTTAAAACACATTGTGCAGTTTGTGTCGCAGCTTCACTCCTTTTAGGATAATGAGGGGACGGTATCTGCACTCAGCTAAAGATTGGGAATGACTTGATGATCCTTAAATAATAGGTGCACTAAAAGATTGCTCTTAGATTTAAATTTTTACCTCAAAAGCCCTAAGCGAGTGGTCTTCAGATTCTGGTCTGCACAAGTTCCCTGAAGATACTTGAGGGTCTCTGCAAACATTTAATTTGCATTTCATTTTTAATATATTTTAAACAGTGTGTATAACCACAACAAAAACATGTACATATTTTAACATATTATGTATCAAATTTTAACACATTTGGACCACCAGTGCATTGGACTAACAAGTTAAGTTTGAAATTAAATGTTTTTTTGCTATTTTAACTTATACATTTGAACTGCTCATAAATGAGTCATTGATAAAGAACTTCTGTACCAGTGTCTTTCAGCTTCCAATCTGATTAGAAATTGAACAAGGAAATTCCTCCTGTTGGACATGGTCAGCACGCCCAACTACGTGCCAGGCAGGATTCGGGAGCCTCTGCTGGGTGTAGGCCTCTGTGTGGATTAATGGGCAGTTGAACAAACGCAGTACACATCACTGAGCGACACATGTTGTTCCAGGGTCCAGGCTGCCCACTCCACATTTTGCTTGCTCCTTGACTGATTGTTAAAGAAATCAAGTAATTGCCAGATTACCATTAGTGATTAAAAATGAAATTTAAAAGATTTTAACTACTGCATTTTTGCAGGCATTTGGGTTAGTTTGAGGCATGTCACGAGGTTACAAAATCAGTCACTAAGAACTGTTATCATCTCCAGTATAACTATTTCGGGCTGTTTCAATCCACTCATTTCCAGAACTCGGATAGGAAATTTCCAAGAGTGAGTTCCAGTTGCAAAGGGTACAGAGTTATTCGTGTCAATTTGATTTCTGAGCTTCAGATAATGAGTAAGAAGAGGGGAAGATAGGAGATTTATTGGAAAACTTGTCTGAATCTGTTTGATCCCTGAGTTTAGGGAGCTGGAATTCAGAGAGCGATACCTGTAGTTACTCATGACTAAGGATTTTCTCAACACTGTGCAACCAAATGCAACTTCAGAAGTAAATCGTATGCTACATCAGTTGTAAAAGTCAGTCAGTAAGCCTCCCGTTATCCTAAAGCCCCACTCTGTGCTATCTTAAAAAGTGCCATTGAATGTGTTACTGGAAATAGTTACACTTTATGGAACATTTCGTAGGCCTCCTTTCTATATCCATGTCTAGTAATGCACTCAACACTTGGTTGTAGTGTTGTTCTGTCTCCCACACTATGATTGAGCTCCTTGAAAGGAAGAAATGTGTCTCATTCATGCCAGCGTCTGGCCTTGCCTGGCACATGGTGGGTACTCAGCACATGTTTGTTAAGTGGCACTGCCCTCCACTGCAGAGGGGAGCAATCATGAAAGGGATGGGTCAAGCTCCTATTCTATACACAATCAGCAACTTCTCACACTAAGCACACATTGTCTCAAAAAACGTATTTGATGGCTCTGTGGTCCTTCTTCTTCATCGCTCATGTGCAGTCATTTTAAGTTTTCTGGATTCTTTTTAGAAATGCCTTTTGACCCTGACCCTTCCATGCCATCTGCAGCCACGCCCTGGTTCCTTCTCCTCCTCTTCATCCCTTGCCTGGACTGAAAGCAGCCGCCCAGCCCTCCTCCAGCCCAGGCCTCCCTCTACCTCTCCCAGTGTGGCTGCCCTTGTCTCCTTATTCAACAAGTCCCAGCAAGCCCTTTGGCCCTACAGGCATCAGCCTGTGCTGTCCAGTACAGTATCCACTAGCCACATGTGGCTATTGAGCTCTTAAAATATGGCTGGTCCACATTACGATGTGTTATGTGGGTAGCAAACCAGCACCCTATTTTAAAGACTTAGTATGAAAAATGTAAAATATCTCATTAATAATTTTGAAATTGACTCCATGTTGAAAGGGTAACATTTTAGATATATTGGATTAAATAACATTTTTAAATGAATTTGTGCTGTTTCTTTTTACTATTTTAATGTGGCTCCTGGAAAATTCAAAATGATGTGCATGGTTCGCCTTATATTTCTGTTGGCCGGTGCTGGTCTAAGCTGCATCACGACACTGAAAGTTCCTTATAACCTGGCCTCAGTTACCGCTTCAGCCTCATGTCCCAGCCCTTCCTGCCCTCCTCTGACTGTGTTTTATCCTGTGTTAGGCTTGTTTATCCTGCTGGGTTGTTTTTTCTCCAAATTCTGCTTTTCCAGATTCTTCTCTTTCTTTGTTAGCTGTACAATCCTGTTGGATGTTTAGAACCTGCCTTATATGTCCCGTGTGGTGAATGTGTGCCCCATTCTCTACTTCTCCCCATAGCAACCTCTTGGCCCTTCATTACTGTGTTTACCTTGCTTTTCTGCCCTTGCCTGTCTTCTTAACTAGGTTTCTCCGAGGAAAAGGCTGCAACTTAATCCTCCGATGACCCCTGAGAGACAGTGCCTGGTGTGTACTAGCCATTTGTTGTATGTGAATTAATTTCATCCTATTGCACACACTGCTATTCTTACATGAAACCAACCTTGATCATATGAACCGTTGGCCAAGAGGTAGAGAGCCCTGGACTCTCATTCATAGCCCCAGTTTCAGATTTTTGTGTTCAATAAAATGGCTTCTTTGTTCTCCCAGGTTGACTTATACATTTGAATTTATGAAATCCATGGTGATTGTGCAGACTGAGAATATACAATGACAGTATAAATTGCCACTTTTACTATTTTGTTCATAGGTATTTCATATAAGCTTTTGTTTGATTGGAGACTGCACTTCTAAATAAGTTTGGAATCCACTGTTCTAATCCTAAATTTCATTTACATTTTCATCTCAGAGGTTCATTTTGGTTCTGATGAGGTGGTTTCTGGTATCGCCTGAGTTCAAATAGAGCAAGACTTGTCAACTCTGGCTGCACAATAGATACACTGGGCAGCTTTCAAAAATACAGATGCCCTGGCCCATCCCTAGGGATCCCCATAGAATTGGTCTGGTGGAGGAGGGCCTAGGCCCCAGTATTTATAAAAAGCATGAATAATTTTTAATAAATTGATTCGACAGTGCTTAAAGAGCCATGAAAATGTTGATGTTTTAAATTGATCAGTTTTCTTTTTATTAAAGATGACAGTGCTTAAAGAGCCAGGTAAACCATGAAAATGTTGACGTTTTAAATTGATCAGTTTTCTTTTTATTAAAGATATTGTGAGTACATACCAGTATAATGCATTTTAGGTTTGTACTATGATTTTGGGGTCAAAAACAGTATTTAATTGAACCCATCTTCTGTGGACAAGTTTCCAAGTTTTCTGAAATAAAAAAATTCCTTTTCCTGCTATTCTCTAAAACCTACATGCAGCAGAATTCTAATGTCCTTCATTGGTAGAAAGAGCTAACAAAAGACATGTTTCAGGCTATGGAAATGAGGACTGACAAGGGCAGTGGGTGTAAGAAGTTTGCACAGGTAGTGGCCTTCCTGGTGTCCTTGTTAGCCTGAATAAACAGTATTCCCCTCACAGAACCTCCTAGCCGTGCCTCATTGATAAGATCTGACATTTTGCTTAATCACTTTTTAATGATATTCTTCCTTTTGTTCTTGGTATGTGAGAAACAAGTTTTGTTGTTTTTTTTTAAGGTAGGAGAAAGAATCCACTTTAATTTCTTAATTCAGTAAAATGGGCTGGCAATGCATATATAATTCTTGTGAGGACAGCATGAAAAATCACCTAAATTCTGTTTATTAAATGTCTCTTCATAATTTTTAAAAATTTATCTTTATTGTTGAAAGTATTACAGATGTCCCCCTTCTCCACCCCCTTCATTGACCCCTCCACCCTATTCTACACTATTGTCTGTGTTCATGGGTTATGAATATATATGCATATAAATTCTTTGGTTAATCTCTCCCCACCCACCCACCTACTCCTGGCCTTCTCTCTGTTTCCTGCTTCTATGTCTCTGGATCTATTTTGTTCATCAGATTCCACATATGAGGGAGGTCATGTGATACTTGTCTTTCTCTGACTGGCTTGTTTTGCTTAACATAATAGTCTCCAGGTCCCTCCATGCTGTCTCAAAGGGTAAGAGATCCTTTTTTT
>NW_006383008.1:6582968-6626027 GCF_000327345.1 Myotis davidii
CAGCGGGGTGGAGCCAGGCTGGAGAGGCGCCTTCAACTACTCGCCTGTGTTCAAAAGAGGAAGGGGGTGTGGGCAAACTTTTTTTTTTAATTTTTAAAACAGCACCCACCAAACAAAGACCACAGTGTTGACAGCCTTGGGTTCCAGTAGCCGTAAACTACCAATGGGATGGTTTATAGAAAGTGAGTTTGCTCTGTGATGTAATACAAGTTTGCTTTGTCCTGACTCCAGCATGACTGAGGCAGCCGCGGAGGGAGGAGAGGAAACTTGGAAAAGGGCTCTTCGTTAATGGTTTCCAGAGATTATGTAGCAGGACTTGAGGGAGGAAAGCGGGGATATTGTGGAGAATTACTTCGAGCTGGGCCATAATTGCGGTAGGTAAAATAAAGTCATTGCGAAGGCTTCCTTGCTCCAGAGGAATTGAGCAATGATTTTGAAATGCCAAGGAAGGTATCATTTTTCCCTACCACAGTATTCATTTTCCTCTAGCTTCTGGGACATTGAAATAAAAAAACAAGTCTTACATCAGATAAATAGTATTAGCACTTAGTGAGTCAGTTTTGTTTACTGTTTATACCACATGCCTTTAAAACAGTCCATTAAAAAATAGCCTCCTGCTCATTCATGAAGTTCTTTTTTTTTCTTCTTCTTCTTCTTCTCTTCAAATTTGCTTACATTCATGAGCTGTGCCTGGATGGGGACTTGTCCTTCTTTTGCTGGAATAAAGGTGTGCATGGGAGAATAATGACTGGGTTATCTAAATGTACATTCTTACACCAAATTCACAGAAAATATGCTGGGTAGGAGAAATGGAATATTTGCAAACTGGCACAGAAAATGAGATTGGGGAGTATTTTAAAATATACACCAAGATTATTTTCATCATAATACACTTCCACAGTTCTGCATTTATTTATGCACTTTTTTTTTAGCCTCCCTAAAATGTAGGTCAACATCACCACGGTTCCTCATATTCTGTTAGTATTTTAAAACTTAAAACATTTTGCCTCTCCCCTCCCCCCCAGACCTAGATAGACTCAGGCTATATGAACAATTTTAGTAATTGTGAAACCCAGCTCATAAATTCCTTCTGTGAGTACTCATCACTGGCTTGTGATAGTAAGCGTTCAGATCACACCTTCCCTGGGAATAAACACAGCACTCACAATGGTGCTGATGATGCAGCCTCATGTTGACGCTGCCCGTGTTTCCCAGGCAGCTCTGATGTTCTTACTCCGCGTAGTTACAAGGCAGCTTTCATTTACTTACTCCAGGCGAGAGCTGATAAGTTCCTGTGGTTGTTAATTGTGTATGTTTTGATTGCATATCAACATTATTGTAATGGGATTAAGAGTTGTCATTAATTTAAACCTACCCACACCCTTGAGTGTTCCCTCTACATCAGGGTTTTTTAAATTCAAGCACTGTTGATACTTGGACCGGATAATTATTATGAGGGCTGTCCTGTGCACGGTAGGATATTTAGCAGCATCCATGACTTCTACCCACTAGATGCCTGCAGCCCACTCTCCCAGTCATGACAACCAAAATTGTCTCCATACATTGCAAATGTCCCTTGGGGGACAACATAGGCCCTGGCTCAGAACCACTGCTCTATTCTTTTGTGGTTTTTTTTTAGGTTCACTCTCTAGCTGCCTCAGGAACTGGGCACTCAGTTACTTCTGAGGTTGAATTAAAGGGTATAAAATAACATTTTCCTTCCTGCCATTTACCCTAAAAGTGGGAACTCCATCTTAGGCCAAGCTTTCCAGGGCTCAATCAAGCCAGGGTATTTAGGGGGAAATTTTTTCCCACCAGAAGACCTCGGGTTTTGTTACACAGAACAGTCTGCCGCTTGGAATTCTGGCGGTAGCAGGTGGACCCCTTCAAGGCAGCATTGTAGCGACTTTCCCAGATCGGTTGAAGAGGAAATGGCCCCACTGACCGGGCTTGGGGATGTTGACATAAGAAGAAAGGGAACGTCCTTCAGGGACAGGAGGAGCAGAGAGCCCAGGCCCCAAGCCCAGCGGCTCTCCCCAGGCTCAGCACCTCCACATCGGCCCCAGGAAGAGGGGAAGGCAGCGATGACAGTCCTTTCTCTGGAACAAAGCAGGCATCCTCTCCATCTGAGCAGCTGTGGTCTCGGAAGCTGGAACTCTCGTTAAACCAGGAATGTGGAGCTCTCCACAGGCTAAGGCAGGCGTAAATTTCCTCTGTTTGTTTTGAAAGGACTAGTGTCGACTGCTGTAATGAGATCAGAGACCGCCCCAGGGACAGGGCCTCCAGGTTGGCCCGCTGGAGCGGGTTTCTGTGGCTGTGCTCTTGGCTGCAGTTGTAGAACACGGCGACTCCACAGAGCAAGATGGTGATGTGGCGGGATGGTCATGCCCTTGTTTCATTCCTTGCCATTCTTGCCTCTCTAAGGCTACTAAAACGTCAGCATGCAGTCATCCAATTCTGAACCATGGGAAGGTTCATGTAAGGCAGAGTCCTTTACTCAGAGCTGAGGACAGACTCGGTTGTGTGCAGGACATGCAGCCATGTGCAGGGAGGTGCCTGCTTCCTTGGGGTACCTTCCTGCACTGCTGAGGGGTACGGCTCTCATTGCCTGGCTACCTGTATGCTCTTCCTCGCCCAGTATCACTCTGTTAGGAGGAAGGGTTCGGGTATGAGCACAACAATGTAGCATATGCTACAAAGAACATATTTCTGCCTTGAGTCTGGATTACAGCTAAATGGTCACACACAGGACCGGAAATATAGCAGAATTCAGGAAACCCAAACCTGGACATTTAAGGAACCCCCAAACTGGACATTTCTGGCACAATCCTATACTAAGCTGATACAGCCTGGCAAACTTCTGACCACGCCCCAGAGCCCAAAAGCGGGAAAGGGAAATTGCCAGGTGCCAGAAGACATTGGTGCCACTGGCTGGTGAGTGATTCAAAGCTGGCACAGGCTGTAGGGTCTAGAGGCTGTGCTGTCTATATTCACACAGGAACTGTTTGCCAAAAGGGAACAAGAAGAATTTCCCCTAGAGTCTCGGTGGGGCTTTGAGTGTGTATGTTTGGGGAGATGGAAATCCAAAGGCGACATTGTTCCGCTACCTGCAGGATGTGGGGACTTTAGTCATTTTGACACAAACACTAAACTGGTTCGAGAACACTGAAAGCCCAAGGGCCCTGGTAGAAGCAAACACTAGATCCCTGTGGAGAAGCTAACAACCCAGGATGTGGTATGCCCTCACAAAGAACAAGCCACACTAAGAGCCTGGTATCGGAAGTACCAGGACCCTTGAACAGCACAGGTTTGAGCTGTGTGGGTCCACTTATATGAGGATGTTTTTCAGTAAGGATGCACAGTACCGTAAATGTATTTTCTCTTCCTTACGATTTTCTTTTCTCTAGCTTACTTAATTGTACGAATACAGTATATAATACATGTAACATGCGAAATATGTATTAGTGGACTGTCTATTAGCAGTTAACTTTGGGGCAGTGAATATTTTATTTTGTGGTGGGTCTGCACCACTAAACCTCCTTACTGTTCAAGGGTCAATTGTAACAGGATTCGACCCTCAGGAAAGCCGAGATTACAGTAAATCCCTAAAATTACTTTCGACAGGGTCCCATCAAGCCAAATTGAGCTTTCTTCTGTGGATCAATGAAAGTTTCTTCCCTGAGAAACAAGACATTACCCCTCCCCTGTGGCTTACTAAGCGGATGCGTTTCAGTTGTAAGCACTAGCCCCCAGTAAGGGGACCGGCCCTCATTACAGCTTGTCTTCAAGGTATTCTTGAGAATACTTAGATTCCTTCCCTGTAAACCTTCTACTGGAGAAATAGCTGGTCCCCATGGGCTTCTTTGAAGAGAGATACCTTCCTAGTGATTTCCTTTGTCATTGCTTCCTTTTCAGTGGGTCATTCTGAAGTAACTCACTAACTGGGCTTTCTGTTGAGTTATTTTAGCTTCTTAGCAAATCACAGGAAATGTGTTTGCCTGGATTGTTCAGCAAACCCCCCAAGGGAGAGGGAAGCCGAAATTGTTTGAAGGTCTGTGGGGTTCTTTCAGCATAAAATCAAAGAAACCCGGGGGGCCTGGTTGAAAAACCTTTGTCCGAGATTAATACAATTCAGCCTTCCCAATCCAAAGTGGACAAATGGTTGGGGATTGCCCAGGACTCTGGCTGGCCACCAAGTACACACCGCACAGTGACATGCACTGTTGGCAAACATTGCTTGAGGATGCTAAAATTAAACCATGATTCTTTCATATATTTATTAATGGAGTGATGAAATCACTTATGTTTATTTTTTTCTTCTGAGACATGTAAAGAGTATCCAAATAGTACCCTGCTGACCTAAAAGTGATGCCATATTCCTCAAGAGAAAACTCTCTAGTATTTTATTCTTAATTTGGACCTGTTATTTTTTCATTTAGTCTCAAAATATTCTGGTCAAAGGAGGAATAGATATTAGATATTGATGTTAAGACATCATGAGGATAGAATGAGAAGAAATGGGCTCACTTGGTGCCAGATTTAAGAAAGATCTTCTGTTATAACATAATACCATAGATTGGGTGGCTTAAACAAGTTTCCCACAGTCTGGAGGCTGGGAATCCTAAGATCAGGGTGCTGGCCAATGTGGTTCCTAGTGAGGGCTCTTACAGAGAGCTACCTTCTTGCTGTATCCTCATGGTGGGGGAGAGGAGAGTGAGAGAGAGAGAACAGGCTCTGGTATCTGCTCTTATAATGGCTAATCCTGTCAGGGAGGGTCCACACTCATGACCTCATTTAAACCTAATTACTTCTCTAAGGCCCCACCTTCAAATACCGTCACATCAGGGATTATGAATTATAAAGGCAATATATGAACTTTGGGGTGATACAAATATTCACTTCATAACACATTATAATTAAATTTTGTATATGTTGAGAGCTGACTATGCCTTAAGGCAGTGGATAGGTGCTGGTTATCTATATATATAAAAGTCAAGCGACTGGAACCACCGGTTGCTATGACGCACCCTGCGGTGGCCAATGGACCTAATCGGGGCCCTAATCATCACCCCCTCCTCCAACCTTCCACATCCCCTCCTGCCCACCGGCCCAGCCCTGGTCAGCCCCCATTGGAGCAGGCTGGCCAGACCCCGTCCGTGCACAAATTTGTGCACCAGGCCTCTAGTTTAGGCATAGAAAAGACAAGATCTCTTCACTTGAAATACTTACAAGCCAGTAGGGTGATTGAGAGGTAAACACCTATGTGCATTTACAGACAGAATGAGGTTGTGCTGAACAGTGATGGGAGAACAGAAGGGAGGCGCACCTCATCTTTTTTGAACACTTCATTGAGTGCTTTCTTCATATTACTTCGTTTAATCTTTAAAACAATCTTAGGAGGTATAAAGAATCCCCCCCCCCCATTTTATGGATAATGAAATAGAGACCCAGAGGGTTCGTAACTTTCCAAAATCATGTGCCAAGAGGCAAAGTTGACATTCAGACTGACACATTCAAGCTCCCCTGGGCTTGCTGTGCCCAGTGAAACCACTGCAGTAGGACACCAGAAGGTCCAGGAGACAGGTTGGGAGTTCTAGCCTGGAGAATTAAAAGAACAAAGAACCTACCAAGAAAGGTGTATAGGAAAAGATGCAAACTGGCCAACCAAATCCAACCGTTATGTTTTCCAAAGTATTAACATAAATTGCCAACATTAATAAAGCCAATGATTTTACATATTCTCTGGCTCTCTTGAATACAAGAAGCTCTGATATTCCTACTTCCCCGATGCTCCAGGCCCCTCCACTCTGCACTGTCTTCTCTGGCCTGACCATTCACTCATCTCATTCTTTTTTGACCACTGTAGGCATCTGAATTTGTGTCCCCTGGTTTAGATAGCCAGGCAAGAGAAATAGGCTGAGCTGGGTAACCTCTTGGCAGCTCTTCTCTATTGTGCCTTTAATTAAGATATTCTTAATCACTGGGAGACCAATATTGACCTTTTTAAGAGTGATATCCTTGAGTCTAAATGTTATATATCCTGACTTATGATTTGACCAGTAAGGGAAACTTAAGGGTGTGTGACAGAAGTGGTGACATGAAGGCAATGGACTCTTGACTGCTTGGCACTATTGGCCCTTCACTGGCCTCAATTCGTCCCCATCAGGCTCTCAGGGCAAATTTTTTTGTGTACCAACAGTATGTCTCTCTATAATTTACAGTCCTCTCATTTCCTCTTCCTTTTCACAATTTCCTGTTGAACCATAATTCATATGCTAGTTAAACGCAGAATATTAATTTTCAAATTGCCTAACCTACCCTTGGGAAAGAAGGCTGTGGATTATGCTTGATGGGAAGACACTCTCATCTTTCTGGCTTAGGCTGTGTGTTTTCCATGGGGAGCAGAGCATGGGGAGCAAGGCCAATGGCAAATATCATCCAGTCTCTAGGGGCAGAACCATGTTATGGTGGGTTTGCAGCCATATGTGGGGATGGTCAGAACACAGAGGTCCTGAAGAACCAGAGCCACACGTCTGCTGCAACTTTGAGGATAGAGAAAGAGCTGCTCCGGTCCCTCCTGCTCTTCTTCAGAAAGAAAGGAAGGAGCCATCACTTGGAGAGGTTATGTGCATTTTGGGTTGGGGACAGGATCATTTAATAAGGAGCAGCATGCCCCTTATTGTGGAAGGGAGGGATTGGCCTGTCAGTAATTAAATAGTCTTACATTTATCCGGTCTTGCACAAGGATTCCAGGTGAGGGTTGTCAGTACTTCAGGGACACATGAATTACTCCAACCCATGAAAACAGGGTGGAGGACATTAAGGTTCTTTCATCTGTTCATCTGATTTTCTAAGCTCCTAAGTCCTTGATTTGGAGAATTTCTTCTAAACTCTTGTCCTCTTGTCTTCTCTCCCTTTCTCTTCAAAGCCTTTTTGTCTGTTTATAACTTTATTTTTTCTCCACAAACTCTTGAGTCCTCTGCTTAGGCTGCTGGATTTGGTGGTGGGGAGGGGAGTGACCTCAGGATGCATTATATCTAAAAGACCTTTAACACTGTGAGGAGTGACCTGCCCACTCTTGTTGGCTTTTTCCCCATAGGACTGCCTAAGCTACCTACTTTGAATTGTATTACAACAGACTTCTAGAATGAACATCTTGGAAGGGGATGAGGGATTTGGAGTGGGGAAAAAGCCCAACTCATTATATTTCATTTTATATTGGCAATAGGTATTAGTTGCATTTTCAAGGGCCAAGAAATAATACAATCCACACACACAAATAAAACAGCTCTGTGACAGCTTTAAGCTTCTCTTTAGAGGGAGGAGAATAAAGTTGGCTTATACCTCTGTACCACATTAGCAGTGATCCAGGTAAAATAGACTTCTCTGTGGTAGGTGGAGGTTGGTGGTAAATAAATAGTGGTGAAACAGGTAGGCCCAGTCTTAACTTTACTCCAGCTCCCACTTGCTGACACCTGGTCCATGGAAGTGTATAATATAAAGAAGCCATAGGATGTGGTGTTGTCACCAGGAGCCTGAATCTCTCGATCCCTTCCATAGTGAGGACCTTGCGGCTGAGGGGCATTTGGCCACAGCACTGAACTGTCTCTAGGTATCTGTTTACTTATCTGCCCTTTAGTTTTCTCCTTTCTTTGTAGCCTTTATCTTTTCTTTTCATTCTCTTGATGATCTCTTCTTACACTTACCCTGTCTCCACATTCCTGCATGAATTACGTTTCATTAATCTTTCAGAAGTGTGAGGTTGATTTGACCACAGGCTTCATTGCCCATTGAACCAAATCTGCTAGGACCAACTGAGTGGAAGTCACATGTTAGCTTGTGTGGGTTGACTTTCTCCAGACACCCTTTAAAGGCGTCAGTACTTCTTGTGTTTTTGTTTAGTATCAGAAGAATTCAACTTCATAGACGATTAAAAAGAAACACTGAAAAACAGAATAATAAGAAAAGCTTCCTTAATTACATCATGGTAACTCAGATATCTTTTTCCTTAATGCTTTATTTTTAAGATGCAGTTTCCGTGTGTGTGTCTATGTGTGAGTGTGTGTGTGTGTGTGTGTGTGTGTGCTATATTGTAATTGTTTTTAATCATGTATAGCTTTCAGTGAAAATGACATTCTGACATTTTTGATTTGCACTTCTCATACATTTTTATTCTTACACCCCCCCCCCCATTGACCTCTCCCTGCCTGCTCCTATTCCCCGCCACACACACAGTCTACTTTTTTAAGCTGTGGATTTCCGGAAGCTTCTTCATAAACTGAATTGGCTGCAAAACAACCAGGTTCTGTCTGTTTCAAAGGAGATTGAAAGAACTTGGCTAAACAAGGCCAGTCTTTTAGGTTGCTGTCCAGAAGCGAACTGACCCATTTTCTAAAACTGTCATCTGTTCACTGAGGTATTTCTGTTAATGGTTGTCTTTGAGTGTGTGTGTGTGTGTGTGTGTGTGTGTGTGTGTGTGAGAGAGAGAGAGAGAGAGAGAGAGAGAGAGAGAGAGAGAAAGGTTTTTTATGTGTAGTCTTTGTACATACTTTAATTCTATAGTATCTTGAAGTCATTTCTAGCCCAGTGTCTATTCCAGCATGACTAAGAATTCTTTTTCCTCTCTGTATCTAGCTCTTTTTTTTGTATCTTTGCAGGATTTTTCCCCTCTTTTTACATTTTAATGACTGAAAATGCCTACTGCCCGTAAGAATTATGCATCAAAAGAAACTTTTACATGGTTACCATTTTATATGTACATAGAAATTTAGCCCTGTACAGAAATTTCAATAATCTGATTGTCACTTTGGTTATTTGCAGAGTACCATAAACATTTATATTTAAATTTGAGTCCCTTAGATTAACTTAAAGTAACATCAAAAAAATTACACTTTAATGTAGAATTGAAAAGAAAAGTTACTGTGTATTTAAAAAGGCATGAAAACTGATCTATGAGCTATAAGTTTGTATGCGGGAACAAAAGTTTGTTATTCTAAAACTAGCTTATTATCCCTATTTTTAATTTTATTGTTGACAGTATTACAGATGTATCTCATTTTCTCCCTTTTGCTCCCCTCCATGTATCTAGCTTCTTAATTAAGAAAACTACCACTCAGATTGATATCAGTACTAATTGATAAAGTGCATTATACAATTTCGAGCCCTGTACAGCTGTAAGATATTAATATTCTTTTAAAGTTTTACCATCCTGGACATTAAAAGATTTGCTTTTAAAAAGAAACCAGAAGGCAATCTGCAATGATAGTCCACATTGTTTTGAAGACCTACATGAAGCATCTACATCATCTTAGGCTCTGTGAGAGCAAAGAAAAAAATCTATTCGTAATATATATTGAGAAATTTATAAGTGACCTAATATTGCCCTCAATATTAGTCTGAGTTTTTCAGTTTTGACTTTGACATTGGACCAACAAACATAAAAATGACCTAAGAACACTTGGTGTGGTGTGGAGGGGCAAGGAGAAGGATCCATAATTAGTTTAGTGCAATCTATATACCCATGTGCTGAGGGCATGGGGATTGTGGCATCACTGGAGCTGGGTGGAATTTCCTTGGGGAAGTTATTCCAAGAATTCTTGTCTGTTTATTATTATCTTCGTGTGCCCACCTTTCCTGTGTTGATACCAATGTGTACATTTGAATGGAATTCTGACATAAGGCATCTCTACAAGGCTTTTGGACAAACTTCCCAGTTACTTGCTGGGCCATAGCTTTTAAGTGAACCAAATACATATATTTAAAAGGAAACAGTATTTATGAAGTTCTACTTTAAAATGCAGAAATTCATTAGCATCTGCTTCTGGAAAATTAAGAGTAAAAACATACTTGTCAGTCAATTTTAAGTTTGGTTAGAGTTAGATATTGAATTTTCTTGATTTTGAAACAATGGCATCATTTGCATAAAGGGGTGTTTAGATGTATTTAAGCTACAAAGTGAAATTCCAGGGTCTCTCCCATGTTGTACATCATTGTTAAAAATGTTATTCCTATGACTAAATGAGGTATTTTCTTTGGATTCTATGTGTCTCAAATAGCCAGGGAGTGACCTGTAATTTTCTGTCCCTGTCTTCTTTATAAAAGGAATTCAATAATAATATGCTCACAGAATAGTAATGTGCAGAGTAGAAGTTTATCTTTTGAAAATCTAAACTGCAAAATTATTTTCTTAAGGATGAAAGATATTAATATCTTTGACCTCTCTGTGTCCTTGACTCCGTTAGCAGATGTGCAAGGGCCTCAAACCGTTCTCCAACAGAGCAAAGATGATTGCTAAAAGCTAGAGGTGATTATGGTGAGCCATTGGGATTATGAGTCTTTTGTCCTTTTCCTGTTGAACATTTTCAATATTGTTATTATATTATAATTAAAAAGAATAGATTTTTTAAAGCACTGTAGTTCCATTCAAACCTCCAATTCCAGTGTTTATGGAAAGGTTCAGATAGATGCAGTCTTAAAAAAATAACAGTAATAAGGTGATTATAAGGAACCTTATAGTGTTATATTCTCCTCTCAAATCCAACCATAAAATATTTTTCAGCAAAATTGGCTACAAGTCTAGTTATGTAGTCAAAGATATTTTTATTTATTATTGTATTAATTATTTTCCTTAATGTTTGACAAATTAAGAACCCTGGAATCATACTGTCAGGTCTGATCAAATAATGGAATAAATTGCCCCTCCCCTGGAAACTGACCTTTAGACCACTTCACCCAACACGCCCTTTGGCTTAGACCACATTCCACTTGCTAAGACCATTATCTTTCCCTCAGGACCCACCCAGAGAATTTCTCTACCACTTTGGCCTCGTGTGTTCCTCCTTCGGCGACCCTAACACATACAATAACTGTTTTACCCTAAAATTTAATTCAAGTAAATTAAAAAACCTACCTAATGAACCAACAACATGGATAAAAACGTGGACCCTTATTCCATTTGAGAGGGAGCTGGATTGTCTGGTTCACTTGGCCCTTGGAAAACTGACCCCTTGATTTGCCTGATGGGATGCTGCCTCCCAAGGAGCTCTGTGGTAGATTCTGTTATCTGTTCATCCTGGCAACGATACAGTCAGGCTCCAGCAAATACCTGGCTGTTCCTGTAGGTTTTGTGGGCAGCAGGGAAGGCATTGAGGTCAAGGTACACAGTAGGTGCTGCTCACATACTAGATCCTTTCCCTTCCTAAGGAAGTCAAAGCCTGAACTACAAACTCTTAAATAGCTGACTTCTCTGGCAGTGCCCACACCTAATAAGTACTCAGAAAAAAGTTATTGAATGAATGAGTGTTCTTGTCTCTGTGTATCTGCGGTCTCTCTGTGCATATAATATGCAGGTTTTCCTTGGCCACTGGTATGCTCAGTATCTGTGGCCTTAAGACTCTTGATTTGACTCTGTAGACCTGCACCATCCAATATGGTAGCCACTAACTACATGTGGCTGTTTACCTTTAAAGTTCATTAAGATTCCGTAGAATCGATTCCGTTCCCCTGTGCACTAGCCACATTTCCAGTGCTCGGTGGCCACCTGTGGCCATAGTGGTCATGGAGCATTGCCATCACGGCAGAAAGTCTCACTGGACACAGGACTGCTCTGTGCCTTTCTGGGCACCAGCTTATGGATCTCCTTTGTCTGTGTTCGCAGTGCAGCTGCCTGCTTCAGGAAGGGAGGTCTACGGGAACAAGGAGAATCTTCAGGGACAGCCTCGCCTTGTGACATGCCTGATCCCTCACTTCAGGCCCTGCAGCATGAACAAGGTAAGATGTTCTTTGAGGAATCATCACTTGTGTCTTCTTTGTGGTACCATGATGTTTTCTGGATACATGGTGTCTTTCTATGTTGTGAGGAGATTACCTCTCTTGCCCAAAGCATTCCAGAGTTTGGGGAGTGTGAGACCTGAGAAAGCAATGCGTACAGTCCAGGGTCATAGGAGCTGGTGGCCACTCTATGGTGGTACAGTCCTCTGGAGGTGTCACTTGTGTTTGCCCGTGGCCTCTAAGTTGCGAAATATTGGTTATTAGTATTACTGTCTTGACATGAATATTGGAAGATTAAGACTCTGAAATGAAACTACCTGTGTTTAAAGATCAGCTCTTTCAGATGCTAGCTTCAGTGACCTTGGACAAGTGTTATGGGTCTCTGTGCCTCAGTTTCCCCATTTGCAAAATATTGATGATAATGGCTCCTACCTCCCTGTTGTATTTATGAAATGAGTTCATATGTGCACCAGTGCTTAATATATGTGCCTGTCCACATTGCAAGCATTTGATTAAATATTTGCTGGGTTGTTTTTTTATATATATATATTGGGGACACTGTTATCCCTTAGTCATTGTTGCTAAAGAGTCTTCGGTGCCTCTGCAACATTTCTATTAATTCCCTGATTGGTTCGGCAAGCAGTGATTGAGTACCAGGTGGGCACTCTGGAGGCGAACGCTGAATGGGGCCTTCAGCAGGTGACAGGTCATTTGGGGGCAGAGTGGCTGGTGTTCTAATGCAGCATGTACCAGAAGCTCGAGGTGCAGAAGAAGGCACATCTGATTCCTGAGGACCTGGAAAGGGCAGTATAGAGGAGGTGACATTTTGAATTGGATCCTGGATGATAAATAGTCATTTCTTTGGACTTGGAAGTAGGGCAGGTAAAGGAAACAACCTGTTTAGGGTCAGAAGCATATGAAAGTCTGGTGTGTTTAGAGAACAACAAAGAGGGCAGAACAACTGGGGCAAAATGTCTCAGCCTCAGCACTGCAGACATTAGGACCACGTAATCCTCCGTGTCTGAGAGGCTGTGTTCTGCACGGGAGTACGTTTAGTAGCATCCCCCTCGCCTTACATCAGTTGTGATAACCAAAAGTGTCCCCCTTGCGGGGACAAAAACAGCCCTGGTTCAGAACTACCACTGGTGGAAGATGGCACATAGGAGCTGGAGAAGGAGGGAGGGGTTCCGTTCTGAGAGCGAGTGAAGGATTTAAATCAGGGAGAGACATTTCGGAGGCCTGCAAAAGAGCTACCTTATCACCTTACCTCTGGTTGTGAGAGTTGGACAGTGCTTTTACATGATTTGCTCTTACAAAGGTATTATGGAACCCCTAGGCTTTTAGAAAGCGTATTTACCTTATTGAGATTCTTTTACTAAGTACCCCTTTCAAGGGGAAATTTTTCTCCTAGCCATTTGTTTGGCCTACTCAGTGTCTGCTGCTTTACCCCATCTGAAGAGACCAGGAAAAAATAAACAATTATTTTTCGAGAAGTTTCCATTTAACTGAGCCAAGCCAAAGAGACGGAAACGTTCTCTCTCTCTCTCTCTCTCTCTCACATACTTACTTTAAGCAGCCTTTGAGAAGTGAGCTGTTGGAATATTGGAAGATCATAATTGGAGGTTGTGAATGAGAGGAGTTTCATCATTGTGGCCACGACTTCTGCTAGAGTTTGGTGTACTGAGAAACTAAGACAACTCTTGGGAAGGCTCTGATTAGCAAGCACGATGTAGTATGACAGCCCTGCCCTACATTTCTCCAGGGCAACTCAAGACTTGATGTCATGGTTTGGCTCTTGCCACACAGCTGGGAACCAGACTCCTGAGCCATTTCAAGTGTCTCAGTAGGTGTGTTTGTGGCTTGTGAAGTTATGTTCTGCCCGAGTGGCCCAGCGAGTACGTTATTTTATATTACAGTATTTTAACTTAAAGTGGTGATTAAGTATGATGTGTAACCATCACAGGTCAGCATTTTTCCTTGTGATTTTCTTGGCATTCAACAAAGACTAGGGAAGGAAACAGATCTTCTTGGCACAAATAAAACTAGAGAATCATCTCATCAATTAGAGTATGTAAGTTAGAATGTAGGAAATATTTTTGTGGGAATGATTGATTTTTTAGGGCGATTTGTTCCTAGAAAGTTAGAGACCTTCGAATTGTGCACTTTCCACTTCCCTGGAGGTACACTGTAATAACTCTCCTTCCTTCCCAAGCCCTAGCTAGCTGATGGGACACTTCAGTTTGGGAGGTGTCGGGATAGGGGGTGGTCGCAGCGTTCTGAGGTTCAGTATGATTTCTGTGAAAGTGCCAGGGCACCTTGGATCCCAGGCATTGACAGCTCCTTTGGAGTCAATCAGAGACGACACCTCTAAAAAACACAGGCATGGCCCCCATGGCACCAGGGGTTGGCAGTTTGACTCCTTTAAAAGGGCTAACCTGACAGTCAGTGAACTGCTGCCCTTGAACTTCTGTCTTTGCCAGGGTGTGAGAACACACCTGGAAGGGCTGCAGCTTCGGCCCTCAGACACCAGCATGCTGGTGCCTGTGTGCTGGCAGAGAACAGAGTGAGGGCATCCCCTGGGCGCAGTGCTTCTCGGGAATCTTGTGTCATTCCCTAAGGCCAGTGTACACGGGGCATGTCAGTTTGAATTCCAGCACATAAGGTTTATACAGAGTAGATGCCTTCCTAGTTATTCACCTTTTTAATATTGTAAACAGACTTTAAGGGTTGTGGAAGAAATTGTGGTGCACAAATTTTTCCTGGGTGCTCATCTCCCTGGCCCTTATACAGACTTGAAGACCATCTTTCCAACTTCCATACTCTCCTTAGATCTTTTTTCAGGAGCTGACTTTCCAATCTTCATATTGATTAAAGACTTTCTCATTAGGATGTAACTTTAAATTTTGTCAAAAGTCTTCATCTTTCTACTTTCTTGGTCATTCCCTTGTTAATATGTATAAATATATTACATTACACATGTAATATATTGTGGATTTTTGCCAGTAAGAAGGATTGTTTGGGGTTTGTTTGTTATTATGCTGCAAAGAGAGGATTTTAGTGTGTTATTTAAAAAATCATAGCCAACTGGGAGGCAGGTTGGACAAGATGGGGTTTGGGAGAGGCAAATTGGGCAGGATGAGGTGCATTCATTACATACCACGATGTAGGCTAACAAACCCACACAAACAGGGGCAGAGTTCCACTCCTGGAAAATCTCTCTTCCCAACAGCAACCTTGGAAGTAGGATCCTAAACTCTTTTCCTGTGGTCCTCGTTTCCATGAAGGCATATCACATGGCATTCTCTGCCTTGAATTTATGAGGACACTTCATCTGATTGAAAAATAACTGATTTTTCTGTTATTACACAGAATGCTTCTCTTCCCCTTCCCACAGTGAAAATGAATCTTCCTGAAAACTGTTTCTTCCTTGTTATGTTCAAATAAAGCCAGATCTGATTGTTATTGCTTTGGACAAATGCCATAGCATGGAGTGGAGTAGAGTGGTGTCTCTTATTTCTCTTGATGGGTGGATGCCACTGTTTTTGCTTAAAATCTGCCCAACCGAATTTTCTTCTCTGAATAGTTTCCAGTATTCGGCACCATATCCTACTGTGCCAGGTTTGAGGCACTTTCACCTTTACACTCAGATCAGTATCTCTACCGTCAACTAAAAAGTAAAACTGAAATTTACTGACTGCCTCCATTTGGAGGTTTTGTGTGTGTATGTGTGTGTATGTGTGTGTATGTGTGTGTGTGTGTGTGTGTGAAGCCCAGAACTCATTTCCCTGGCTCTCCTGCCCAACACACAGCCCGCACACAACTCTACTTGACTAAATATCAGCTCCTCCAACACGTATCTATCGGGTGCATGCTATGTACCATGTGAACAAAACGAAGGTCTTTGCCATTGGAAGCTTCTGTTCTGGCCAGGTGAGGAGAGTCATCAAATCCAAGAGGTTTAATATGAAAACATAAACCTTATGCTAACTCCCCCCTACACACACACACAATTTTAAACTTCTTTCTCTGAAAGAGCTGGTTAACAAAGCTACTGGATGCAGTATAAGTAATTGGTGAAGAATAAACATATAAGATCTCTCTCTTCCTCTTCCCTGGATACTCTTAGTAGTTTTACCCAATGACCAGTCTGCATTTAGTGAGGCTGTACTGTTGTTTTTCTAAAGGCCACAGCCAAATCCCCCTTGTGGTAGACTTTGAAGAAATGTCACACTCCAAAAACTACGACAGGAAAGAAAATACAAGTATTAAATGATCTTGGAGTAAAGAAGGCCTTGTTAATTTCTGGTGGCAAAAATTATAAAGGAAGAAAATGTATGTAAAACCTGAAAATTCCTTTTCATCAAAAGACATTCTGAACTATCCTTGAAGACCATAAAGGACAAAACCAGGACAGTATTTACCACATAAAAGACAGAGAGTTAACTGAGCTAATTTAGTAAGAGTTCTTACAATTAATAAGATAAAGATTATTATTCTGACAGAAAATAAGCAAAGAACAGAAAGATAAAACCAATAAAAAGGGAGAAATATGATCAGTAAATAACATGTAAGGAAATGTTCAACCTTGACAGTTATCAAAGAAATGCAAATTAAAATGATGAGATGGTTTTCCCTACCTATACAATTGAGGATTTGTAAAATGTACTCAGTGAAGGAAAGAATGGGAATATTAGGCTCTCTCATGCACAGTGAAAGAACATGTTTCACCTTTTGATTCAGAAATTATATTTCTAGAACAGTTACTCAAATGAAATGTCAAGGAATGTGTAAAAAATTTAGCTAAGACATTCATCACATATTGCTATAATAGTAATTTTTCAAAGGTAATAACCATGGTACAGCCATACAATAAAAATACCAAGAAGGGATGAAGGGATATTTAATGACATGAAAGGATGTTCTAAATACAGGGTGTCCCCCAGAAGATGTATATATACTTTAACAGCTGATTCTATTACACTTTGAAAATGAAATGTATTTTAATAAATACTGCCTTATAATTATTCAAAGTGTGTATACATTTTGGGGGACACCTGTATACTGTGAAATGGCAAGTTACATACCAATATGTACAGTTTTATTACTGTTTCACTTTATAAAAAATACTTTTTTATTAACTTCAGAGAGGAAGGGTGAAGGAGAGATAGAAACATCAATGATGAGAGATGATCATTGAAAGGCTGCCTCCTGTATACCCCCTACTGAGGATCAAACCCACAACCCAGGAATGTACTCTGACCAGGAATCGAACCGTGACCTGCTGATTCATAGGTCAACATTCAACCACTGAGCCACATGGCCAGTTTATTGTTTCACTTTTTAAGGTACACGTCTGCCCACAGAATAAAGATTGCAGATACACATCAAAATATTAAGAGCATTATCTCTCTTTTGCTTGTATTTGTAAATTTTCTTTAGCAATGTACATTTTTTCATGCTAAAAAAACTATATCTTCTCTATATATAAAAGGCTAATATGCAGAGTGTTCCCTCAGGAGTTTGACCAGGAGACCAGGCATTCTATCTCTCGCTATGACATGCGCTGACCACCAGGGAGTGGCGTGGAACAAAGGAAGGCCCCAGCCGACAGCCGGAAGGCCCTGATTGGCCCTGATCACCAGCCAGACCTAGGGACCCTACCTGCACACGAATTTCGTATACCAGGCCTCTAGTTTTAAAATAAAAGACAAATTAGCTTTAAGATGTGAGCTTCACTGTATTTTTTTTTTAATCCTCACCTGAGGATATGTTTTTTCTTGATTTTTTAGAGAGAGGATGAGCGAGAAAGAGAAAGAAAGAAAGAAACTGATGTGAGAGAGAAACTTGGATCATTTGCCTCCTGTATGCTCCCCTACCAGGGGTCAAACCTTCAACCCAGGTATATGCCCTGCCTGGGGATTGAGCCCACACCCTTCTGGTGAATGGGATGATGCTTCAACCAACTAAGCAATATCCGGCGAGGGCAAGATTTACTGTATCTTTAAAATAAATGTGATACAAAGACTGGCAGGATATTGTGGGGACTTTCTCAGAGGGAAGGGACATGCATTTGTTTCTTTTTTTAAAGAATATTTTTCTGTGTTTTCAACTTTCCTATAATAAGTATTGTGTATATCATTAACAATCAGGAAAAAGGGCATTTTAGCTGTTTTACATTTGAGGTAAGCACAACTGGATATTTAGTGAAGATATTTAATGGGCAGATAGAGAAAAGAAACAGAGCCTTTGGTTAAAACAGAGATTTGGACTCAGGAGTTCTTCTATTTGACATATTACCAGAAAGGAACATGTTAATGTATTGATGAGTTGGGGGCAGTAGTAAGTAGAGAAATGTTCTAGAAAAAGGTACTGTCCTTTATTCATTGGCTCAAAAAGTTTTAAGTGGACATTATATCCTTTTACTCAGTATGTGGCATTTCTTCTTTCAGCTGTTTAAAGACATTGTTGATGTGTACAGGTTTAAACCAGTGGTTCTCAAACTATGATTTGGGAACTCCTGGGGGGATCTATTCACAGGCCACCTGCAAGGTCAAAACTATTTTTCTAATAATACCAAGACATTATTTTCCTTTTCCACTCTCCTCAAGGATATGACACAATTTTCAAGAGGCTACATTACATGCAATGACTTTATTTCCGTGAAAGCTGTTGGGATGTGTGCTTGTGTTCCAAAGTTCCTCAGTTTTTCTTTTTAAAATGATAAGCATTGATAGAAATAACTGCTATAAACAGAAGTTCTTTAGGGTCTGCAATAATTTGTGAGCCTGTCTTGAGACAGGAGTCTGAGAACCACTGGCTACTAATAGAGTGTGCCTGTATTTGGCGTATACAGTATCTGGCAGCCCTCAGTCTAAGAAGCTGGGCCCTGAGCCCTAAGCAGTGAGTGCCCCGCATTGTAGCACATCTGTTCTCACCTTCTAACGTCTTTAAGGAAAAACTGGCCTTAGTCCTTATTTTTTAAAACTTTCATGTAGATTTTGTAAGGATAAGTGGAACATGTTTGGCATAAGGCCAGTGTAACTCCTATATTACATGTAAATCAAATCCTGAAAAGAAATGGCAAAGTTAGATCTCTAGTCTCTTCCATAGGTATCACACTGGGAAATCCAGTGTATTTTTAAGAAGAAAACAAGACTGTCATTCTCTCTGAGAGGTATGGGAGTGCCGATTTAAAATAAAACTAACCATAGTCCAGTAGATGGGTCAATTTGGTGTGAAGTACGGAGAAAAAGACAAATTTAAAAGAATTAACAGAATATGAGAATGCTCATTTGTCTTTAAAATGTGTGCGTGTATATAGTTTGTATGGTATGCGTACTATTTGAGAATTACTTCCTAAGTTATGTAGAATTATCTCTTTATATGGTTATTTCTACAATGGAAGCACCATCAGTGCCTCTATTTCAGCCTTAGTCTTCTCCCCCTTTCTGCTCAACCAGAAACAAAATTTAGTTGGTCCCATGTGTATACACTGACCCTTGAACCTCAGAGCAGCTCATGATGGAGCAGTGGTTGGTGCCTACTTCTCTGAGAAGCAGTCTTCATGGTTCAGGTTGTAAATGGAAAATCTGAGTCTTTTTGTAGAGAGAATTTGAGCATCGGATGAATAATTGTGATAGAGCACCTGGAAGTCAGCTCGGAGACCCTGCGCACCCACTGCAGTATTCACACAGACATGGCGGTGCCTTGGTTTGAGGTGAAAAAGTCAGTGGCCTAACAGGTTCTGATCGCGTCAAAAAAGATGAAGGAGAGTCTGGACAGGGCAAAGGTAAATTAGGGCTTCCGCGTAGAAAAGCTGGACTTTCGGTTTAAGACCATAATGACCCCAGAGCCGCAGAAGGGATATGTTTTGACATGACTATAATATAACTTCACATCTGAGTGACCTCGCTGTGAATCATGGTAAGCTCTGTGAAATGTGGCCACAGCTCCTGACCATAAAACAGGTTTCACTTGGAGGAAAGAGGACGTGCGGTCCCATTCTGTTCTTTTTAGTGGCATTCACACCTGTTGTGATGGTTGGTTTAGAAATCTCGTCCGTCCTTCTTTCTTGAGGATTTAAAGAGGAGTGCCTAGGATATTCTTGACTAAAACAAGTTTTGCATTTTTTAAAATTGATAAATGTCTCACGCCAGCCTTCATGTGGAGCCTTAGTTGAATGTTGACCGAGCGAGCGGCTTCTCATTCTGTATGGCCTTATTGAACTAAGCCCGCAGAGCCCCACGGCATAATTAGACGAGCCCTTGGACACGTGATGTGTGCTTCGACCTCTTTGATGCGAGTTCTGGTGGAGACCCTGTAACAAAGGGGCCAGGGGATTCTGCCCTTTGTGCATCACACAGAGGAATGCTTCTGTCTTCCAAGTCCTCAACTCTGCCCTTTTTCTCTCAATTAGTAGTCTTTAGTGGATATAACGTTACATCTTTTTTTGTGAATTGGTGATTGGAAACATGACTACTTACTCAGTTAATCTGGGGCTTGTCCGTGTTTAGAATATTAACAATCAGCTTGATTGGCCTGATTTTGTGAACGTAGCATCTTGAACAGTGGACTTGCTGTGTAGGAAGGGACATACGTAACGGAGAGATTGCCTCCAACCCAGCTTGTTAATTTGCGTTCCTAATACTTTCAGTTGCTTCCCCCCTCCCTTTTGGGATCCAAAAGCCTTATAACATAGCTGTTTTCTGATATTCTTTCCAGCTACCTGTATCTTTTGTCTCTGTAAAATAAGCCCGACATTATTGTTTTCTGTAAGAGGTTTTCAGAGAACATTGTACTTTTGGAAATAGAGGTATCATTGGCTTCATTTAAAAAAAAAAAAAAAAACCTCATGTGAGAAAATAATTGTACTAGCTAGAGAAGGAGAGGTGCCTGAGTAGAATATTGAAACTACATACTTTTCAGAAATTCCTCGGTTAATGTTCAGAAGACATATTTCTAGTCTTTTATAAATGACAGTGTTTAAGTGTAAATGAAAACATTTAGATTTGATTAATCACAGCTAATGTTCTTCTGGGTTATTTTGTGGTTTTTTTATGAGATGAAATAAAAAGTCTTACCACCTTCAGACTTTAATAAAGTGGCATTATCTTGAGAGGCTAGTCTCAGTTAGATATAAATATAAGCAATTAATGAAGATAACCAACACTACCCAGAAAGGTAAAGCGTCATCATATGTCCCAGTGAGCAAAGAGAACCTGATAATTAGAACAGTAGGCAAACTGCAATGAGTTATGAGAAAAAAGGTTAGGTTTAAATTAGCAATATCTGCGTCTCTTGTTATGTTTTAACTCCAATCCATAAACAATTTGTTGTGACAGCTCTAGGCTGGGATTATGGCATTTTGGATGAGGTCTGATTATAGCTAAAAATAGACCTGTGAAGAGCAGAAGAGGAATATTAAACAATTGAAATTTTGTGAAAGACTGATGCGGTTTCATTGTAATAATTTCCCCAAAAGGCACATTAGTAATGCTGCTAAATACAGACTTTAATAGACTTTAATAATGTGTACTCTAGAGGCCTGATACACAAAGGAATAATGTATAAAACATTCATTATGGAAAATTGCTACCTTTTTTATTTAATAAGAAATCTGTTAAAACAAAACCAATCCTCTGCCTGTGGCATTATGTTCATGGGTTTTAGCAGGATGAAGAATAATTGCCACCTTCTTTTATGTTTTCTCACCTATTCTGATCAAGTTGCAATCATGTTTACTTACTTGTTCCGTGAATGAAAATGGGGTTAAAAAAACAAAACTTGCATTGGATGGAATCTTATTCAGTTTTTGCTCAGCCGCTCACTACCTGTGTAATCATGAGAGAGCACCTTAACATCAAGCCCCATGTCTTCATTTGCAGTGGAGGGATTGTTCAGTTTAGCTCACAAGATTGTTGTAGACGTTAAATGTTGACACGGTGGAGCTTCATATAATAGGCCCTCAATAAATGCTTCCTATTATGATCCGTTTCTACATCTGTTTCTCTTTATATTGCTGTTTCTATGGATGACACCGTGGATCAGTTGTGGGGGTGGAGAGTAGCAAAAAGCAATTAAAAAGAAGCCGTGGCAAGCAGCGCCCACGCCAAGCCTTGCATGGGATTTCAATTTGATTGTAATGTGCTGCCGCTGAGAGCCATGCTGTTGGGAAAGAGAGGAGGGTAAGAAGCAGATGCTCTTGGAAGAGCAGTGGGGCATTTATCTCTTTTAATGAGATAACATCATTAGAGTGACAAAGTGCAGCGAATCGATACTCGCAGTGGACTGGTGCTATCTTCCCAAAATGCGCCGATGGTCACACTTCCCAGCCTCGGAAACTGCTGAATCACGGATTCTGTCTTATCTGTTCCTGGAGCCACTGGCTTTGATCTCACAGGCTAGAGATCCACACCGTAGGGATCTCCACAGGAGGAGGAAACAGACTAATTGGATAAATGAGAATGGTCCAGGATGATTTATAAGTTGCCTTGTAATCAAGGAGCCTCAGAGAAGGAGGTTGGGTTTCTTTTTCCCCCTTGATGTCTTTAAATGGTTGTGCACCCTAACGCCAGCCCCTCCACCCACTTTCCTGCTCTCCTGCTCTCTGTCTGCTTCTTGGTGTAATGTCAGAAACTCTAATCATGTCAGACTGTGACACTGACAGCCCTGACATTCACAACAAAGACACAGAGGAGAGAGAGGAAGGGAGACTGCAGAGGGGGGAGGTGAGGAAAAGCAACCAGGGAAGAGGTTTTCTTTTTGTACATAAAATCCATAGCTGCAAAATCGCCAACATCCTGGATATATCACACCCGAGGAAAATTAAGGAAAGGGGCAAGGTGAATTCTGAGGAAAATGGAATTGGGCCGGGAAGATTTTGTGCTACTATTTTCCCCCTGTATTTTTTAGATTTCATTGTGTAGCTTATATTATAGTTACTGTGGCTGTTATTTCTCCTCACCAAGAAAATAAAGGCACTAAAAAAATTCCCCCTTCCATTACCCTAGTTTTTATTTTTGAAGGAAAGCAAAGTTAAGCACCCATCTTAACAGGAAGGGCTGCTTTCTAAGGTTTTCCATTGTATTACGAGATTCCCATAGTTCAATCTGAACAATGTCCGGTTCAGGAAAGAAGTCATTGCCGAGGGATGTTTGCTGTCTGTGACGAAGCTGATGAAGCTGATGAGGGGACTGCCTGTTCAGTGTCACCCTCTGGCCGCTTACCCTTGGCCTCCCAGCACCTGCTGCTGCAGGAAGTGCTGATGTTACCTGGCCCCTGGAGTGGGCTGACTGTGGCCAGCTCCTCCAAACACCTCTGAGGTTTCTCTCCCGCCTCACACTTTCTCCACATGGTGAGAGGTCTCCAGTCTCCATCCTGGATCAGCCATGGCCTAGAAACCTGCTGCCACATCTCACATGTGTTGCATCCAGATGCTGTGATCTAAATTGGGCTCCGAGCTCAGCCCGAATCATCCTAGCTTTTCTATACACAGGGGAACCCAGCTGCCAGCTCAGCTTGTTGAGGTATTGTGAATTGCAACTCTATGTCTTCACTGGGTTATCTTTCCTTTTACTTTTTCATCATGCAAGGGAAAAGAAAACAATCAAAAAATGCAAAGTGATGTATCCATTCCATATTATTTACCCCATCATGAAGGAAGTACTTTTTTGGTCTAAATTTGAGGGCAGAAGGTGTCACATAGTGACTTCTCTTCAGATTGATTAAAATAATATCAACTGAGAACTTCAGAGAACCCTAGGACCTCATATTATTCTTGTCCTTAGAACCCAAGTGTAACTTTACACAGGTGGGCCACTTGGGAGAAATGCTCTTCTGAATTTGAAAAATAAAAAAAAGTAAATGATACCATGATTTGAACTATGTATAGCAACCTTGACATTATGGCTGATTCAAAATTCTTGAGGAAATTCTACTTCTATTGGAAGAGGAGAGTAAATTTGTATCCTAGGGAGAATTTAGGGTAATTACCCTAAAATATCTTCCTGTAAACTCGAATTTTTCTTGAAGTTCCTTTTTATACTAAAAGTTTATAAGTTTACCCAGATAATACATTGTATTGTGACCATGGTCCTTTTTTTATTCTTTTTTTTTTGCTGTAAAATAATTTTAACAATTATTTGCCAGGCAAATTAGTTAAATCTCATATTAGGTAATTTAGCTGTTAGAACGAATGAAAGTTTGCTTTATTACTCAAGTGTCAGTCCAGTGTAGGTCTTTCTGGTCAGCGAAGGGCTTTCCTGAACTCAGGATCCTCCATCTTCTGCCTTACCACCTATATTAGGTATCTAGTAATGAAGGACCACACCTCGGGGCCTTACCTAACAAAGGTTTTGTTCATAGTTCCAGAGGGTAGAAGTCTAAGACCAGAGTTGGCCAGGGTTGATCCTTCTGTGGGCTGTGAGATAGGCTTTATTCTAGGCCTCTCTGCTTGGCTGGTAGATGGTGGTCTCCCTGTATCTTCACATGGTCTTCCCTCTGTTCTTGTTGCTCTCCCAATTGCCCCTCTTTATTAGGACAACAATGATATTGGATTAGGGCCCACCCTATTCCTATATGACATCATCTCAATTAATTACATCGGTAATGGTCCTGTTTCTAAATAAGGACACTTTCTGAGGTCCCGAGGGTTAGGACCTCAACATAGGAATTTGGTGGGTGGATGGGAGGTGCGGGGGTCAGGGGGACACCCAGTGCAACCCAGAATGCCTCTGATTGTCTGCATCCAGCTGGTGAGAGGGAGAGAGAGCATGAAGAAGGAACACTCCTTAATCTCATAGCCCTGAGTGACGCAACACACTTTCTCTTCATATTCCATTGGTGAGAATGAGCTACATGGTTCCCCCTGCGTGCAAGGGGCGTGCAAGTCTCTGATTGAGTAGTGACTGTGCTAAGTGGCTCCAGACACATGCATGTGCAAGTGAGCTACTCCATCTTTCTAGGAAAAGTCGCCAGTGTTCCTGAGCATGCCCATCACAGAGCACTGAAATAGGTTTTAAGCGTATCTAAGTTTGAAAATCCCATTCTGGCATGGTGAGGAATGATTTTCAATTAACACTCCAAGGATTTATATGTGAATGAGTGCTAAGGCTTACTGTTTTGTTTTCTGAAGAATCCAATATATTCTCAGGAGAATTTTATTTACACTATCAATGGGCACTTTTTCTCCTTATGAAACCAGTGAAATACAAATTAAAGAAGTTTTACCCTCCACCAAAAATCTAGCTTGTGGTTAGGATGATTTCCTACAGTACATTAACTTTTCTTTGTAACATATTCTATTATTACTGAAAAGTGATATACATCTGGGAGGGGGGATTATGAATGCAGAGGACAATTACATAACCTGCCGTGTTTATTGCTAGTGGCTAAACTTTAGAATCCTATATAATAAAAGGCTAATATGCAAATCAACCAAACAGTGGAACGACCAGTCGCTGTGATGCACACTGACCACCAGGAGGCAGATGCTCAACTCTGGTGGTCATTGCGCTCCCACAGGGGGGAGTGCCGCTCAGCCAGAAGCTGGGCGCACAGCTGGCGGGTGGCAGTGGCAGTGGCGAGAGCCTCTCCTGCCTTCGCGGCAGCATTAAGGATGTCCGACTGCGGGGAGCAGGCCTAAGCCATCAGTCGGACATCCCCCGAGAGCTCCCCTGAGAGGGCACAGGCCAGGCTGAGAGATTCCCCCCTGCCCCCAGAGCATGAATTTCATGCACCAGGCCTCTAGTTTCATTATAAAGTCTTGTCTCTTCTATCAGGTTAGTCATTATTTCAAAAGTTGAACGTGGGTTTTATAAGTGACTGAATAATTGCTTTGTATGTTCCTTTTCAATTACAGTAAGAAGTCATGAATTCTCTATATTTAGAACTACTAAAAATTATTTAGATTTTCTTGCTGAATAGGTTTATTCTAAAAAAGGACTCAGGAAAAAATTTCCACTGTGAATTTTTGGCTTCAGTAATTTATAAGAAATTTCTCATGAAAGAGGTAGTGATAGCAATTTGAAAAGGATAAGTAGGTGCATTCTTAAAACTGGGTAGGCAGTGTGAAAACACATTAATACTAAACCATAATATTTAATTTAAGACTTTAGTCATGAAGTTCCATGTCAAAAAATCATTCTCTTGCAGTTTTATTGCTCTACTAGAGGCCCAGTGCACAGATTCGTGCACTGGTGGGGTCCCTCAGCCTTGTCTGTGGGGATCGAGCCAAAACTGGCTCTCTGACATCCTCTGAGGGGTCCCAGATTAAGAGATGGCAGTTCTCGGGTGACGCACCCCAGAATCGGGCTCCATCCTCTCTGGTTTCAGGTGCATCACCTGAGAACCTCAGCTGCCAAGTCATCAGATCTCTGCAACTCCTGCGTTCAGTGTCTGCCCCCTGGTGGTCATTGTGCGTCATAGCTACCGGCTGGTTGGTTAGGCTTTTATCGTGTTTTCTTTGATTACAAAATCTGCATTATTAACCAGTACACCTGGTAGAATACTTTAAAACACTGATGTTAGCTAATAACTTAAAACCCTAGAATAGTACTATAGATTTCCTTTTGGTCAGAGAAACCTGGCAGTAGTATTTCAATAAAGATAGTCATTTGAATAGTGGCCTTTTAATTTTTACTGGTTGTAGTTTTTAATATGTCAAAATAAACAAAACAAGTATTTGAGTCATTTTAAGAATGAATTAAATCCTCATTCATTTAGATGTTATGAATTCAGATTTTAGAGAAGGGTCTAGGAGGAAATTTACCCTTTGTAGAAATTTGATAAATAATCATTACAGGTACACCTCATTTTATTGCACGTCACTTTATTGTGCTTCCCAGATACGACATTTTTACAAGTTGAAAGTTTGTGGCAACCCTGCATCTAACATGTCTGTCAGCGTTATTTTTCCAACAGGCTAAGATGATGATGAGCATTTTTTAGCAATAAAGCATTTTTAAATTAAGGTATGTACATTGCTTATTAAACATAATGCTATTGCACACTTAATCGACTACAGTATAGTGTAATCATAACTTTTATGTGCATTGGGAAACCAAAAAATGCATGTGACTTGCCTTATTATGATAGCATATTTGCTTTACTGCGGTGGTCTGCAACCGAACCCACAGTCTTTGAGGTATGCCTGTATTTTAGCTTTTGCCATTTCATTGAGTGCCTTATGCTTGCCAGATATATTGCCTGAGTTCCTTTTACAATAAATCTTATTATTGCTAATTCTCACAGCCAACTTGCAAAGTAGGTGGAACTATTCCCACTTTACAGATGGGGGAACTCAAGAGATGTTTAAGTAATGAGCCCATTATCACATGTTTGGATATAGGAAATCCAGTATTGGAATTCAGAATTTATTGATTCCCAAACCCATGTACATGTTCATTCTGCCGCATTGCCTAATATGAGAATATTTACTGCATTAAATTTGAAATATATAAAATGAATTTGATAGTCAAAAGTAAATGCAACATCCTGGGTGAATGTTTTAGTTCTTGAAAGAACAAACTATTTGCAAATGAACAAATCAGTGTGGTAGCTGGAAATGAGTTCCATCTAATCATTAAAGCAGGTCTCGAAAACTTGCTAACACCCTCGTGGACTACCACTTCCTAAATAAATGAGCCATCTGTGATTCAGAATACTTCCCAAACACCATTATGTGACTAACTTAGCCTTCTTTAGAATTCAAGTGAGGTTCCTGAAAACTGGTTTCTAATTCATAGTCTCTCACACTTGCCTTCATTCTGAATGTGCCCAAATTATGCAGGTTTTATTGATTTGATGAGGCAAACAGAAAGAAAAAAAAAATGCAGCCCTCAACCGTGGGTGGGCCTGACCTGAGGGCAAGATGAAGAAAACCTGCCTGTTTTCTAGTCAGAAGCACAGCTAGAACCCTAGGATAGCAAGAAGGTATATTCCTCTCAACACATGTCACCTTCTCCCCTCTCTTAGCAACACAATAATAAGCCCGACTTCTGCTGAAAAGGGTGGTTTAGGGTGTTGAGAGGTGTCTGCATTCATTTTCAGTTTCACCCCCTTTACTGTGTTCCTGATTGTGCTGTGTGACGGGCCAAGTCGCATCACCTGTGTGAAACGTGGTGTCTCCGTGTGTGTGATGAAGCAGTGGGGGTACTTCGGGAATTGTAGCCACATGCGGCTCTTTAGCCCCGTGAGTGTGGCTCTTCCACAAAATACCACGTGCGGGTGCACACGTACAGTGCGATTGAAACGTCGTGGCCCATGCGCAGAAGTTGGTTTTCGGCCTGGGCGAGTCTATTTTGAAGAAGTGGCGTTAGAAGAAGTGGGGGGTGTTGGTCGGTAGGGCGATGGGGAGACGTGGCGCAGGCAGGCCGCGGGATACCCAGTGCAGGGGAAGTGCCAAATATCAACAGCACTTAAACTATAGTAGGTAGGTTAATAACAGGGTACCTACCTATATAGTTTAAGTTTAAAAAATTTGGCTCTCAAAAGAAATTTCAATCGTTGTACTGTTGATATTTGGCTCTGTTGACTAATGAGTTTGCCGACCACTGGCCTAGTGCCTTAGCTTGCGTTGCCTCCAACGAGTGGCTGTAAAATGGTTGGAAATGAGTGCAGGATGTGGTGTGCTTATGCATTTTTCTGGAGAGAATGGTTGATAGTTTATATCAGATTTTCCAGGGCTTCAGCACACAAGAAAAATCAATAGGCCGGATTATTTCTGGAGTCTGTAAAGACGCTAGCATTCTAGTTCTTAATAAATTGTATTATTTATTAGGCTATCATGGACAGGATAGGTAAGAAAATGCATGCATTCTATCTCCTTTCTGCAGTATGACATGTCAGGGAAACTTGCAGTGTTTTTATTGCAGACAACTGCTTCTCTACTCTCTGAGTGTTCTGTGTATGGCATGTGTTCAGTAAATGTTTGTGGATGATGACAAAATTCTTTTTATTAGCAGATAAACAGTTAAAAGTTGGTGATGAATGAACATGTTTTCAGGCCTGGGCATTTCTTGTAATTATCTGCAGTGGTAGTTTAAATAATCATTTAAAATAGCACTTTCTTATCCAAAACACTAATTAGAATATATGCACCCCTATGTTCATTGCAGTATTATTTACAACAGCCAAGGTATGGAAGCAACCCAGGTGCCCATCAATAAACAAGTGGATAAAAAAGGTGTGGTACATCTGTCTATACAATGAATTATTACTCCACCATAAAAACATAAAGAAATTTTACCATTGTGATAGCATGGATGGACCTAGAGGGTATTATGCTAAGTCAAATAAGTCAGACAAAGGCAAATACTATATGATTTCACTTATATGTGTAATCTAAAGAACAAAGTAAATAAAATAGAAACAGACTCATAGATACAGAGACTCGATGGTGATTGCCATAGTGGTTTGGGGTTGGGGGACTGGGTGAAAAAGGTGAAGGGATTAAGAAGTACAGATTGGGATCACAAAATAGTCATAGGGGTGTGAAGTACAGCATAGTGAAGATGGTTATTTGTAATAATAGTCAATAATATTGTAATAACGATGTACAGTGCCAAGTAGGTACTTGAAATATCACAGGGACCACTTTGTAAAGTATACGATTATCTAACCACTATACTGTATACCTAACACTAACAAAAATAATATTGAATGTAAACTATAATCAAAAAATAAAATTTGCTTAAAAGAAAGAAAAATAAATAAATAAAATAGTACTTTCTTACTTGGATTCTCATACATTTGGAATGTTAATACCTACAGGGTGTTCAGAGTTAATAGATGATTCCCACAGCCAGGAAGCAGAGGCTCAGAGGTGAGGGGATGGACAGAGTTGCTTCTGCTTCAGCTCTTGGGCTGTCGTGCCTGCAGCGTGGTTAGCATGGTGTCCTGCCAGAGAGCCTTCTCACGTGTGTCATGGCTCAGCAGATTAACCGCCTGAAGCAAAGGTCTAATTGCTCAGCAAATTAACTGATGGGAGAATAAGAAAAGCATCTAGCACCTCCCACTTTGGGTAGGGAATAAAAAAAATTAAGTAGCATCCCCTATCCAGCTATTCAGTTTGAATCCAATGGAAGGCCACTCTTGAATGTGACTCATGCAGTCACTGTATTAAAACAATGTGCTGCTTTCCAGAAAATCTCAATTGCATTAAAACAAACAAAACCACCATTTCTTGGATGCTTAGATATGCCTGTCCAAGAGTCAATAATGTTTGCCTACATTATTACTTCTCTCCAACAATTGTATTACTCTTTTTCTGTTGGTGGATTTAAAAAATTCGCTTTTGACTCCTTAATATAAATGTGTGTGTGTGTGTGTGTGTGTGGTGTGTTGCAACCATTTATCCTCTCAACTTTGTTTAAAGTTTAAGCATCTTGGCTCTGTTCTTTTTGGACACTTTGTAAAAAGAGGGTAATCAGCCCAGCCAGTGTGGCTTAGTTGGTTGAGTGTGGTCCCATGCACCAGGAGGTCACAGTTCGATTCCCAGTCAGGGCACATGCCCTGGTTGCAGGCTTGATCCCCCAGTAGGGAGCATGCAGGAGGCAGCTGATCAATGTTTCTCTCTCACTGATGTTTCTATCTTTCTCTCCCTTCCTCTCTCTGAAATCAATATGTATGTATACATATATATGATTTTATTTATTAGTGCTAAAAACATACTCAGAGAACCTCCTTTTGTTGTATTAATTGTTTTTATTTTAGGATTGCCAGTCCTTATTATACATAGTTAAGATGAAACTCATGAGTATAAGATGAAACTCACTTTTTAGAGTTGTCTGAGCTAGTTTGGTAGTATGAAGTAACTATATCAAAATTTTCAGAAGGAACGGAAGAAATAGTATAAAATATTATTAGCTCTGTCCTTTGACTTAGTTTTTACTGGGATAGGTTTACAAATTACCAGTGTGTCTTTTAGTCATGAATGCATTTGCAGTATGGCGCACTTGGTTTTATACCATGTATATTTGTATGTTTAATAGATATAAATAAATTAGTGGCCAAGTACCAAATAATGAACACCCTCAAAATTTGAATTTCAAGGAACAGTGGCAGAAAAATATCTTCACTTGAAACTGAAACTCTCAGACATCAACATAAAAATGGCTGAGATTAGCTGTGTGGAAAATTCCCAGAATGTAATCCACAGACACATCTATTTTTTGGTATCCCATCAACAAAAGTCAAAATAAATGTTAACTAAACTTAACATTTTAGAAATGATGACATGTTAATGTCAGAAGCAAGCAGCTGGCTGCTGGTCTGTGTGGCAGCCACCGGAAGGAGTTGGGGAGCCTGAGGATGGTAGAGAGGTCCCTGGCCCTGCAGGCCAATTGGCAGCCGTTACGTTGCCCATACATTCTAAGTCCATAGATTTGATCACACCCACCTAGGATGTGATGGTCCTCTGCCAGCACTTCTGAATTTAACATTTTCCCACTAGTGAGATCCCGGGCCTCAGCACTGGGGATTGGGCTCTCTCCGAGTCTCTGCTGCTCTTTCCACCACGTGACCTCAGCTGAATCCTCAGCTCTAACATGTATGCAAAAGTTATCTCAAAGGTTTATTGTGAGCGTTCAATGAAATCACTGATGTGAAAGTACATAGGACAGATCCTACCTATGGTAGGCTTTCTGTAAACGTTTTAATTAAAAAATAACAATAATCAGGCCCCAGTCTTATGCTCTTTTGGGAAGTAAGAATTGTGAGAAATTATATTTGATAGGTCTGGCTTGTAGGACTTTGGGTGGAATGAACCTTCTCTATGTGAAGAGATGCCAACGATTCCTCTTTCCTGCCAAGCTGAGTCCTCTGTGGGCCTGGCCTCCTGGTGACCCGTGAGTTGGCAGAAGTGAACCCCTCAGAAGAAACTAGTGGGAGAACTCAGCTGGCCTCCTGCACTTTATTCCTACAAAATGTGGGTTATTCTCCATCAGAGTTTTGTAGATTGACTTGAAAAGTGTGTGTGTGTGTGTGTGTGTGTGTGTGTGTGTGTGTGTTTAAACAGGACTGAAAAACTAAATATATGCCTGTACTGCAGCAAATGAGAGAAATATGAATCCCACTCAATATATTTTTCAGATGTTGTTAACTGGGTTTATTTTTGCTTTGACAGATACTTCCGTTTAGGGGGTGCTTTCCACACACAGATTCTATTGTGCAATAGAAAGCTTGGTACATTTTGCCTCTAGGTTTCCTCCAGATATCTCAGGTGACCACACCCAAGCCTCAGTATTGCCATGTGCTCAGTAAGAGACCTGAGTTACTACTTTAGTAAGTGATCTTTCCCTCAGGAGGTTTTCGTTGGCAGAACTTGTAATCTTTTTTATAGGACATCTTACTTAACATAGAGAAGACCAACTATGTATATGTGACAGACTCAAATTAAAAGTGGCATAATTGTGTTTATCCACTGCTTTTGATTTCACACTTCATTAGCTCCTTGAAGTCAGTATGTGGTTAAGTTAATGGTTATGAGTTTGCCCGCTGTGTTCAAATCCTAGTTCTGCCACAGAGAAACTATGACACCTTGGGCTAGCTCCCAAACCTCTTCCTCAACCTGTCATCTCTAAAACGCTGATAAGAAACACCTTCCAGGGCTCCTTTGAGGATTATGTTAGATCATGGCCATACTCTTAGCACAGCATCTGGTGAACACCTGGTAAATGTTAGCCATGGATGGATGTTGTGATGGATGAGGAAGGGATGATGACAGAGCTCTCAAAAGTGACTTCTCTGTTTTAGTTTAATATAAGCGCCTGGGATTTCACATTTGCCTGCCTATTTCATGATAACCTTGGAAAGAACTAAATCATTTGGGCCCAATTTTATACATGGCACAGGGTCAGGCAAAAGTAGGTTTACAGTTGTTTGTATGGAAAATAATACCATAAATAATAACATAAGAATAAACTCTGTGTTTCATGTACTCACAACTGTAGACCTACTTTTGCCCCACACTGTATTTTAAATTTCTAGTAGGAATATCAGCTCCAAATACTGACAATTCATTGTGTCTTCGTGCAGTTACTGCACTAAAAGCACTGGCTTTAAAGCCACTGCGTATAGATAGCGAGGAACATCTGGCAAATGTTACAGTAATGCTGCTTATATTTGGGGAATCGTTGGGAAGTGCATTGGGGGATCTAGAAGACACTGAATGGAAGCTGCTTCGTTGGTTACAGCTTCAGTGTTATCCGCCGACTGGTTTGACTTAGGGCTTGGTTTTGTTTCATAAGTGGAACAATTCTTTTGTGTCTCTACTTTATATTAATTCCAGGAGCTGAGTCAGTGGTGAGTCCAGCAGTTGAATTAATATGGAATTCAAACTCTAAGATAATCCTTAGGATTACATCAGTTATGTAACACTGAAGCGGGCTAGAGCAGAGACAATTGCAGTTCTGTTTCTCCGCTGTAATATGGTAGAGGGCCAGTCTTCTCTGAGAATGTACATTCTGCATAAAAGTAGTTGTTTTTATCCTCGCACGAGGATATGTTTTACTGATTTTTTTTAGAGAGAGAGGAAGTGGCAGTGGGGAGGGAGAGAAAGAGAAACATCTATGTATGAGAGAAATGTCAATTGGCTGCCTCTCCCATGTGCGCTCCAACTGGGAGTCGAACACTCTCTTTTCGGTGCACGGGATGACACTCCAATCAACCGAGCCACACCGGTTAGAGCAAACAGTAATTTTTAAAAGAGTTTTTGAAAAGGGAAAAAGGATCTATGCGCTTACTCTACGTTCCTATCCAGGCATCAGTAACACGAAGGAATTTTCCAAGCCAGCTACCCAAGTGAACAAGAACCAGGTGCATTTGCATAATCATCATAAAAATTATGTTCTATCTGCATTTTTAATTAAGTCAAACATCACACAGAATTAGACACAGCCTTTGCTCTCTGGGAGCTTAAATGTAAAACAGAAGATACTCATGTGTGTAGACATGAAGACAAATTCTTGTCTACATTTTATAAGCTTTATGGATGGTTCTATTTTGTGCCCTTCCTCAACCCAGGTAACTATCCATGGGTTATTCATGTCAGTTTATCCCTGGACTAATTTTTTTAAATTAAATAATATGGTGGAGTGTTTTTTTTTCCTATGGGTTCACTTTGGAAAAATTGGAAAGGAAAAAAAAAACCACATATAATTCCATTACCCAGAGAAAAGAACCCAGTGTATATTTCAGTGACATTCTTACTGTATCTTTTTAAATGTGTCTGTATATTTTATAATTTTTCTATTCACTTAACATGTCTTTGCATGCTTTCATATTATATTTTTTTTAAACATAATTTTAGTGGTGTTACATGTTTTAGGATGATTTGAAAGTTGAGAATCCAGCTTCTTGTCTCCTGAAACAGACATTTCATGTAAAAATAGTCCAAGGCTCTTTCTAACTGTTCACCCGCCCATCCAGACCTGCTTCCGAAACAGCTATTGTTCACCTAAAGTGGAAACTCACCCAGCTCTGCATATTTCCTCAGGCAGGGCCGCTGTTCCGTGTCCATCTTTCCTCATTGGCTTATCAGGCTCCATGCACACACGCACATTTGTTTATAGCAGTCTTCCTGATACGCAGCCTCGGCGTGGGGCTTGGAAAACGGCCCAGCCACATACCATTCATACCGGCTGACTTCAGCTTCTGGAGCTAATTGGACACTCTGAACTCCTTCCATCTCTGAAGAGCTCAGCCTGTAGTACCACTGATCACCAAGCTAGCACACCCACTAATTCTCCGGGTGTTTATATTCATGCACGCAAATGAAAAGAGATGTGTTGGCCCACACATTGTGAAAGGACTGGGTTTCCTTGTAAAAATCACCATCCCCTTAGCCATACTGTAAACAGTTACTTGAGCTCATACTTGTTCAAGCCTAAGCTGATGTTTCTCGAAGCACCCTGGAAGCAGGGTGGAATCTGAAGGGTTTTCCAAGGAAAGGGGAGACCAGTTTCTGCCTCTGGACAATAGAAGTGCCCCCTGGGCTGGGGCTAGCTTGGGAAGAGTTATTCCTTCACCCTGAAGACATCCCTTCAGAAAATTCACCAGGTCCACCCTTCTTCCCAGAGAGCCTGCTCGTCTTCATACTTCTGTTTCTTGTAGAGAAGGAGCATCAGAATAGAAAGCCCAGTCTGGCTAAGTGGTAGAAAGGGAATGCGAAAAGGCAGATGGAGGGAGGTTTTACAAAGTAGTAAGATTGCCCATGAATATTGGATGAGGTTCAGAATCTTTCCACTATCTCTGCAAGCACTTAAAACATGCAGGAATCTAGAAAGGAAATATTCACCAGAATAAAAAAGGGGGAGCCTAGATAAAGAGGACATGCTAAAGTGACATTTATTCTATTTACAAATATCTCCACTGAGCATGCTTTAGTGGTTAATCAGAGCTTTCTTGCCTGACACTTTCCAAAATGATATCATTATCTTGCTTGCTATTTCAGCAGTTTCCAGGAATAATACCTTGCCTGTGGGTCAGGGTACTCAGTTTCATATAAACAACTCATAAGAGCCCTTTATAATTTCAGAAAGACAAGCAAAGAGAGAAGGGAAAGCTATATAAGTTATGTGGACCAAATAATAAATAAATACATACATACATACATACATAAATAAATTTGTCAACATTCCTTTTCTAGCACAGACAACTGAGAGAAGATGCCCTCTGCTACCTCTCATGGTTAAATGCTGTTTATTTGTTTCCCCTCAAACCATGCTGAGTTTAGTCTCTTAGTAGACTGAGGCACCTTTGAAACTCCTGCGGGAGACCATGAGGTACATGCTTAATTGGTTCGTGCATTGTGTGAAGTCTTGGAATGAAATCTAGCCATCACCCACTAACTAGCTTGGTTTATTAAACCTTGACAGCTAACAGAACTCAGCTAAACATCCCTGATTACAGGCAGCACACAGAGCCCTGGGGTTGGTCAGGATGAACTGGAGAGGAGAATGAGTTACTTCAGTTTCATCTGTTAGAAGGTAGATTTGCCCAATGCCTTTCTTGTATCACTGATGACAGTAGAAACAAATAATGGGCCATTTTCTTAATTGGAATACTGTTCACTTTTATTGTTAAAACGTTTTGGCTTGCTTAAATCTATTTATGCTAGGCAGTAAGAGATATGCATGTCATTAAGTATGTTTGAATTTCACAGATCTTGCTTCTCATAGCAGGTTCAGCCAGCATTTTCAGGTAGAGACATGTAGTCAGGGAACAAACTCAACAAATGATCTCCTACAAAATCAGTGTCAACATGTACATCGGGTTGACTGATTTGCTTCATATCACAGATCAGATAATGTCTCTGAAAGTGAATACATTGAAAGTGTTAATCAAACATCAGTTACTATTATTTCTGTAAATAATTTCACACGTAGGAGGTAAAGGTGGGTCTGAATTAGGGAGGAGGTGTTCCGAATGTGTATGCTTACACACGCATACACACATGTGCCAAGCATCATACTAGCCACAGGGCAAGGTGAGGGTGAGAAATGGAATAGTGATAAACCCATAATAAAGGTGAGAACTGCTGGGAGATGCCTATTCTAACGTGTGGGCATGCAGAGGGTGAAGCAGTTCTGCCTGGGAAAGGTAGGAGAACCTTGATGGACAAAGTGACATTTGATATTCATCTTGAAGAATGCAGAGTTTCCCAGGCAGATAAAAAGGGGGAGAGCGTTCCAGATAGAGGGAACACTACATTGGAGTCCTAGAAGAAGGAATCACACTGCTCATTTGGAGATAGGCAAGATGTTTCCACTTTTAATTTACGTGAGAGAGGGGAAAATGGTGTTTTTGATTCAGAGGTGAAAAGGTCAATAAGAATTACAATGCAGTGGTGATTAAAATTATACGTCTGTGGCCCAGCTGGCATGGCTCAGTGATTGAGCATCAACCTATGAACCAGGAGGTCACGGTTCAATTCTCAGGCAGGTCACATGCCTGGGTTGCAGGCTTGATCCTCAATAAGGGGTGGACAGGAGGCAGCTGATCAGTGATTCTCTTCATTGATGTTTCTAAATCTCTCTCCCTTCCTCTCTGAAATCAATAAAAATATCTTTTTTTTAAAAAAATTGCATGTCTATGGAACAGAGGTTGCTGTCAGGATCATTCAAAAGACTAATGGCTGAGGTCTGTCTGCAGCATCTCCCATGCTGTACTGTTCCAGCTGGAAGGGAGACGTGTGAAGGACAGCAGATTGTTTCAGAAAGAGCTCCAGAGGTCCATGATGAGTCATGGTCTGGAGGCCCATCTTGAAGCTGTGGGTAGCAGGGCTGGTGAATCTCATCAGCATGATCCACAGCCATGGAAGATCAGAGAGCCCTGCCCTTGCGGGAATCACAGAGTAGCTCAAAGCCCAGGCCTCAGGTTCGGAGAGACTTAAGTACAAGTTCTGGCTCTTCTGCTGTTTACGTAGTGTGGTTACCATAGCACTCAGTTCCTTATCTGTAAAATGGGGGAGAACATACCTACTTGCCAAGTCTATTTCAGGGAATCATGAAGCTAATGTAGCTAACATGTAGATCACAGCAGGTGCTCGGTACGTGAATGTGCATGTGTGGTCCAGGCCCCCAATGAGCCAGGATGACCCGGCTGATAAAAACATGTGATGGTCTAACAGTGTCTCCCAGGAACGCAAGGGGTGGGATGTAAAAAATAATTTTCATCTACACTAATGCCAAGATGCCATTTGGCTGCTCTGCATTTTGTGCCCAAAGCAAGTATTGCTACACACAGCTCTGTGAGTAGAAGTGAAATTATAGGAAGGCTCATGGCACTTCTAGGGGCCCTATTTTGAGTGACAATTATATAAACCACAGTGAATACTTTTGTTCCTGCAGGGGTTCGATTGAGAGGAACAGCAAAAAAAAAAAAAAAATTTAGTTTCTCTTCCTCCAAATGAACAGTATTTTCTTAGCTGTCTTTTTTGGGAGATGGGAAGGAGTGGTCACTAAAAACCAATAGTGTGTGTAAATACTCGCGATGAGTTAGTGTTTATGCACAACAGCTAATAGATGAGCCCCATAAATGTGACTGGGAAGACAGCTATGAACAAACAGATTTTTGCCCTTCAAAATGTTACAAATCTTTTAGTTTTTAGCAGGAACAGCTGTAGAATTCAGTTGTTTGTTTGTAACATGATGCCTGAGTGAGAGATGATGTTTAACTGTGGTATATGAATATCAAAAATGTCATTTTAGATAATAGCAAGGTAGTGAGGTAGGTGGAATGGAGCCAGGAAATTCAGTTACAGCTGACATTTCATCCTCCCCGAGGTTTGTGAAAGGCCACAGCTAACTTTGCATTTCCCCAGGAAGGAGGGTGGAGGCTCAGTTGGTATCACACCCTGCACATTATTTAAACACAGGGTTGCTCATTTTCTCTTTTGTGAAGAGTGGTTACCGAAAGTGTGTCTTTGGCCAATTTCATGCTGAGTGCTACTCTTCTGGTCTGCAGCCCTGAGGGAAAGGGAGAGTGCAGGTGTGTGCTCTGGCCTGAGAGCAGACGTGGACACTTTCCTGAGCCTGCCCCCAAATGGCCTCTGGCATCCTTCCTTCAGAAACAGTTTTTCAGTAAAGGAAGAGATGTTTCAAGGCCAGTAACTAGAAAGATTACCTAGATTTAGGATCCATAAGACTTTTATCAGCTTTAGAAGGTCTGATGAGTGAGTATGTGATGTGGAATCTGTTAAGTATGGGGTCCTCCCTAATGATGAAAGTGAGGCCCAGAGAAAGCCAGGACAGCCCTGAGTTGCATTTAACCAGTGACAGACCGGGGAACCCAGAGGTCCTGACACTTCCGCAGCACTCTACATAAAGTTCACAGCCTTCAACCCAGGGCGCACGTTGGGTGAGAGATTTCCTATCACCTTTTTCACATTTCATGAGTTATATTTCACCAGAGGTGCAGGGTGTTAACATAGGCCGTGGAGTCCAGGAGACTCAAGTTCTAATCAGAATTCTACCACAGACTAACTAGAGGATTCTGAGGAAGTTAACCCCTAAATCTCAGTTTCCTTGTTTGTTAAAAAAAAAAAAAAAGAGGATAATAACAGATCATTGAGTTGTGGGAACTCAGTGTAATAACGTGGAAAGCTTGGTATAGGTCTAGTATACAGTGGGTGCTCAATACATGATAGCATTTTATGGGCCAAATGCTGGAGATGTAAAGAAAAATAAGATACTATCCCTGCATTCAAGTAGGCTGCAGTGTAGTTGGGAAGACAGAGATACAGATAACTAAAGCAGCATGTGTTCAATGTAATGACGGCAACATAAGGAGTGTAGACTAGAGTGGCTAGGGAAGCCTTCAGAATGGAGGTGTTTCACAGATTTTTGAAGATGAATAATAATTTTGAGCTAGGCAGGGTTTTTCAAGAAGAGAAAAGAATATACTAGTGCAGTATTCGAATATATGGGCCCATTAAATAATATTTAATATGAACATTAATTTAGCATATTCCTATTACAGTAGAGCTGCAATTGATCTATAATGCTGTGGTCTAAAGCGTATAGGCACTCCCCAGCCGGTGTTGCTCAGTAGTTGAGCGTCAACCCAATCACCAAGAGGTTGCTGGTTCAATTCTGGGTTAGAGCACATACCTGGGTAGGGGGGTGGGGGGTTGATCCCCAGCAGGCAGTGTAAGGAGGCAACCAATCAATGTTTATGTTTCTGTCTCTCCCTCTCCTTCCCTCTCTCTCTAAAATCAATAAAAACATATTTAAAGCGTATAGGCAGAGAAGCAGAAAGGACAGTAGAAAGAAGACCATATTCTCAGTGGCTTGGAGGCTATATTATTCTGTGTGTATGGGTCAATACTGACAGATTTTTAAGCTGGGAAGTAATGGGGTAGTATTTGTGTTCTGTAAAGATGGCTCTGCAGAGGGGAAGAGGATAAATTGGAGGAGAGGGGAGCGTGAGGGCTGGTGGGAGATAAGCAGTGGGTCTGGCTTGGGTGACCCTGTCACCCAAGACTGATTTTGAAGGGTAGGTAATGAGTACCATTTGGGATATTTTGTGTGGGGCATCCAGATGGCTAGAGCATCAATATCATTTTAATTATATTGGCAAATTAAAAACATTTTATGAAAAGGGAAAATATTTTCAACTCTTTTTGACATTGATCAGCTCATTATTTTTGTGCAAAATTTCTCTTTTAAAGGATTATCCTTTAAAAGAAGGGATTAGGTCTTTTCCACTGAAAAGTTGTTTTTAATATAGGAATTCAGGCCTTTTTGGCATTTCTTATTAGCGAATGTTCTTTCCTTAGCATTTGTTCACTTGTTTTTCTTCTGTCTTATGCAGGCAATTATGAAAACACAGTTATTTTGCTATGTACCTTTAAGACCTATATACAAATATTGAATCATTACATTGTATACCTGAAATTAATATAATATTATATGTTGATTATATCTCAATAAGATATTAAAATAAAATAGCCAATCCAGAAAAAAATACCTATCATGAGAGTTTCTTATGATTTCAGTGTATTAGGAAAATCATTGTATGAATGAGGACTCTCAACTTTTCTATAATGAGTTAAGAATAATAAATATTAATTTAAAACTTAGATACAGAAAAATAACTTCCTAAATGTCTGTGTTTTTCAACTTGAAATAATATTACAATACTTTAAAATGTGCATTGTGACAAAGTTCACTCAAGTTCATTTAATTCTTTAAATTAGGAAGAATGCCATACATATAGAAGGAATATCTAGCATAACGGTACATTTAAAAAAAAAATAAAGGAGACATCCACATCTCTACTCCTCATCTCAAGAACATTATCACTGCTATTGGAGCCCATGCATACCTCCCTCCTATCACATTCTCCTTTTTCCAACTACCTTCCTGGATTTTGCATTAATCACTCTCTTGCTTTCCTTCCATTTTACCACATATGCATATATTCCTAAACAATATACTATATTATTTTAACCTTTATATAAATGGAACCTACTGATTATTTTGTCACTTACACCTGCCAAGGCATTATGTTCTGAGAGTTATCCATATTGATGTGTGTAACTTTAGTTAACTCGTTTTCATTGCTACATCATGTTTCATTGTGCTTATTACACTTCAATTGGTTTTTAAGCCATTTTACTGTTGAAGGGCCCTGCATTCTACCATGTATGTGGTAGCCTTATTGGTCTCTTTATTAATAAAAATAATTTGTAGATTCTTTATAGTTTTCTATTTAAACCAGAGGCCCGGTGCACAAAAATGCATGCACTCGGAGGAGGGAGGGTCCCTCAGCCTGACCTGTGCCCTCTCACAGTCCAGGAACCCTTCGGGGGATGTCCACCTGCTGACTTAAGCCCACTCCCCAGGGGATCTGGCCTAAGCTGGCAGTCAGACATCCCTCTGGGAGCCCAGGAGCCCTCGGGGGATGTCTGAATGATGGCTTAGGCCAGCTGCCCACAGGGAGGGGGCCTAAGCCATCAGTTGGACACACTTAGCACTGCCGAGGAGGCAGGAGAGGCTCCCGCCACCACCACTGCGCTCACAGTCATCAGCCTGGCTTGTGGCTGACCAGAGCTCCCCCTCTTGGAGCATACTGACCACCAGGGGGCAGTTCCTGCATTGAATGTCTGCACCCTGGTGGTAAGTGTGTGTCATAGCAACCGGTTGTTCCACTGTTAGGGTCAATTTGCATATTACCATTTTATTACATAGGATTATTATATCATTTATAACAAATGTTAGCTTTATGGTTTTTTTCCTTTCTAATCTATATAATGTTAATTCCTTCCTAATTTGAGGAAATATCATTCTATTCTTTTATCACGAAGAGTTTTAATCACGAATGATTCTTCTGTTTATTGAGTGCTTTTTCTACATCCGTTGACATCATCCTGTTTTTTCTTCTTTAATCTGCTAATGTATTGAATAACATTGGTTGATATTGAAACAGCCATGTATTATGGGAATAACTCAAATTTAGACATGAAATTTTTCTTTGTAAATTACTGGGTTTGAATTGCTAACATTTTGTTAAAGATTTTTGCATTTACGTTCACAAATAAGATGGTCTTATGATCAGTTTCTCCATGAGGATCTATGAATTTTGGTTGGCAAGCATAGAGTATTATGTTTCCTTGGTGAATTACTTTTACTGCTATTTCATAACCCTCTAATCTCTTTGCCTAAAAGTAATTTTGTATGTTTTTAATTTAGCTAAACCAGATTTTGAGGTTAGTATTTGCCTGCAAATATCTTTCTCCAATTCCTTATTTCAAGAATACAAAAGGTTTTAGATTTGTGTTTCGCAAATAGCATAATTATATTTTTTCTTTCTTATTGGCTTTGCAAAGGTATAATTTATATAAAGTAAAAGTCACACATTTTAAGTGCACAGTGTGATGCATTTTGACAAGTGTATACAGTCATGTAATCACCACCACAACAAAGATATAGATCATTTCCGTCACATCAGAAAGTGCCTCATGCCCTTGGCAGTCAGTTTCTCTCCCTCACCTCTGGCCCCAGAAACCACTGATGTGCTTGTCATCACTACAGTGTTGTTTTCTCTAGAATGCCATATAAATGGGATCATACAAGATGTAGTCCTTGGTGTTGGACTTCTTTCATTTAGCATAACGCTTTTGAGATTCATCCATGTTTTTACATGTATCAGTATTTTATTTCTTTTTATTTTTGAGTGTCATTTCATTGTATGGATATACCACAATTTGTTTAACCATTCACCAGCTGATGGACATTTTGGCTGTTTCCAGTTTTGTGCTATTATGATTAAAGCTGCTGTGAACATTCAAATGTTTGTGTGGACATGTTTTTTGTTTTTTAATTCAATCAGACAATCTTTGTCTTTTAACCCAGAGATTATAGTCAATTTCTATTGTTCAGTAAGTTGCTTACATTTGTATTTTCAGGCAAACAAAATAATAGTGCATTTATATTCATCTTATATTTTACTTTCTATTTGTCCTGCTTTTTCTGTGCTTTATTTTTTTTATTGCCTTTGTTTAGGTTGAATGAGTTTCTTTGTTTTTGCTTTTATAATTTCACTAGTGGCCCAATGCACGAAATTCATGCAAGAGTAGGCCTTCCTTCCCCCGGCTGCCGGCACCGGCTTCCCTCTGGCACCTGGGACCTGGGCTTCCCTCGCAGCCCTGGCTTCGTCCGGAAGGACGTCCGGTCTAATTTTCTTCTACAAGTTTGGCAGTTGTATATACTATTCCTTTCAGTGCTTACCCTCGAGATGCTAGCGTTCTATTTACCATAATGAGTCTTATATTACACAGTCTCTCCTCTT
>NW_006383008.1:6626126-6663455 GCF_000327345.1 Myotis davidii
TTCAGTATTATTTTCTCTCAATATTTTAAATACGTCTTCCCCAGATTTCTCTTCTACTGAGAAATCAACTATCAATCTCAACTATCAGTTATTTGAAGGTAATTGGTTTTTTCCACTGCCTGTCTTGAAGGTCTTTTTTTTGATGATGGTGTTCTGCAGTTTTACCAGGCTTTACCGGGGTGAAGATTTCTTTTAATGTGTTTAGCCTTCGTGGAGTTTACTTGGCTTCTTGAAGTTCTGATTATTGATATTTGTGGAAAATCTCAAGTCTGATCACTTCTAATGCTTCCTTTCCTCCATTGTCTATATTTTCCTTCATACTCCACTCTCCATAACTTTAATCTTTCTATTTTCATTTTTTTCCACCTCTGTGCTAACTTGTGTATAATTTCTTTACATCTGTCTATCAGATGACTAATTCCCTTTCAGCTAAGTCCAGTTGGTAGTGGACTCACCCACAATATCTCTAATTAAAAGTATTATATTTTTAATTCTAGAGGTTATTTTTAGTTCTTTCTCAAACCCGCCTACTTATTCTTGGTATTGCAATTTTAAAAACGTATTTAATACCCTGTTTTCTTTCTTTAAATACATTAAACATATCTTTTTTAATTATATATCCGATACATCCAATATCTGCAGCCCTTGAGGGTTTGATTCTGCAGTTTTTTTTCTCACTCTTGTTCATGGCAGCGTACTTCTTTGTGTGTTTGTGAACTCATTTACTTGTGATTCTGTATATGAAAATCCTTTGAAACTTGGATTTGAAGTCCATTGTTCTAGAGAGGCTTTGCATTTGCTTCTGCCCTATGTTTGGGTGCTGCACCGTAGGGCTCTGTGGCACTGCCACCTAAATGTTTGTGTTTGGGAGAAGATGTATAATTGATTTCTGATCCCAAACACTGTAAGAATGGCCTTGGAATTTTCTGAGGAAACTTTTTCCTTTTGTTCCTTCTCTTCCATCACTAAAACATAACCTTTCTTTCTCCTCTTCCTGGGGAGGGGTGTGTGTGTGTGTGTGTGTGTGTGTGTGTGTGTGTGTGTATGTGTGTATGTGTGTATGTGTGTATACTCACTGAGGATTTTACCTTCCAGCGATATCGACTTCAATGCTCACACCCTGTGTGGGCATTAGGCTTGTCTCCTGTCCTATAGACTTTGTCCTTTAAATCCCTCCGCTGGGATTGGCTGATATCTTCCTGGCTTTTAGTCTTCTTGTCATTTGTGACCTATAACAGTTACTGTTACTTTCTTGCACTTTAGCCATAAAATTTTAAAAATGTTTTTAATGCTCACCCTAGCATTTGTAGGTGTTCTACATGAATTTCCCATACTTTGATATTCAGAAGTCCTCTTTACTTGAAAGTCAACATAATAAATTAGTTAGATTCTGTAATTTGTGGATTTTAGTGAAATCAATAGTTGACTGATTTTCGACTCCAAAAATGTAATAGTTGGTTTGCATGAATATTAGTGTTCATTTAAAAAATATTTTCTCTTCTTTGGTCCTCTAAAATGGAATTATAAAATGTATTTAAGAATTAGTCGCTTATTCACTGTATTTTCAACAAATACCTATTGAGTCCTACAATAGCCAGGCTGTTTTACATGCTACAATATATCAGTAACTGAAATAGACAAAAAGCCCTGCCCCTATTTAGCCTACATTCTAGTTGGAGGAGAAAGACAAGTAATAACACAAATAAGTACAGTGTATAGTATGTTAAAAGGCGTAAGTACTGTAGGGAATAACTATGCAGGTAAAGGAGGATTGGAAGATCTTATTTGTCTTCATTTTAAAAAGAATATATCTAAGACTGTTATGATTCATTTCTATTAAAGTCCATGCAAAAATTTACTTTAAACATTCTGCGACTGCAGCATTATTAATTCTAACTTAAATCTGTAAAGGTTAAGTTATATTTATAGATGGTCCTAGGTTGGAAAAGTAAGTTTGTTTTAAATAATTCCTTAGCCACTTCTTTAGTAACCAAGTAAATGATTTGAAAACATTGATCACAATAAAATTTCAGTGCCAAAACTTTTAAATCCTCAGGTTTTAAAAACAGCTTTAAAGTGGAAAATATTCCTTTTGGGGCACCCACTCGCACTAGGGTTAAAACAAACAACTAAATACCAAAGGGGGCGAAATATCTGTTATACTGAACTCACTCCGTTGGTTCTGAAAGTTCCAATTGTTACAAAAGCCATTTGTTTCTTTGGTGCGAAACTGACAAATGGCAGAAGTAACCAGAAGGACAAAAGCAGTGAGGCCTTTAAAGACACAGCAGTGGACTCGGGGTGAAAAGCAGCAGGCACTGTTTCAAAAGGATCCCCGTTAACCCGGAGACGGGCAGCTCTGCAGACCAAGAGCAAAGGACCGCGTGCAGCTCGGTTCCCACGAGGGCATGACCATGCTCTTTTACAAGCACATCAGCTGGGGGACAGAGAGTCTATTGTTACACTATTGTAGTGGCTACCCGCAGGAAGTAGGGTGAATGTCTGGGTTAGTGTCCTGACCCCGATGACTTCACAGATCCTATCTGTGCACCAATCGGGGAAGGGTCCAGCAGAGTAAGAGTTATTGCACAGGGTTTGTCAGGAGTGGAGTTTCTAGGATTAAGGCATCATCCAAGACTTTCAATTTTTGATGCTGTCTATGCTTAGACTTTTCTAAGAGTAAAATATTGAAGAGAGCAGTTTTTTTAAGGACAAATCAAGTTTTCACTCCAAGAAGACAGGAAGGGGTCCTTACCAGACACCTAATTGGCTGGGGCCTTGACCTTAGACTTCTAAGCCTCCAGAACAGTGAGAAATAAGTGTTTGTTGTTTAAGCTAAAGAAAAATAAACTTTTGAAAATGTGTAAATTAGTTTAATGGTTTTTTTTCATTGTGAAAAGTAACATGTTTATTGAGAAAGGTTCAGATAATCTCTCTCTCTCTCTCTCTTTTTAATCACTCATAACCTGAGAGAAAGCCGCTGTTAATATTGTTAGGTAGCAGCCATCCCCAAGCTGTGCGCCAAGGCGCTCGGGGGCACCACAGCAAAGTCACAAAGTTGCCGCAGAGTATTTTCTATCATCAAGGAAAATATCTCTCTCCAGCACCTTGTTGGAGGTAGTTCAGTTTCAACAGTAGATCATACTCCATTCTTTTTGATGATATCTTTGCAAAAGTGGGTTTTCTGTGATAGCTGAGATGTGTGTGTGTGTGTGTGTGTGTCTGTGTGTGTGTGTTAATTTTCTATATTTTATTGATTTCAGAGAGGAAGGGAGAGGGGGTGAGAGAGAAAAGCATCAATGATGAGAGAGAATCATTGATTGGCTGCCTCCTGCATGTCCCACACTGGGGATCAAGCCCACAACCCAGGCATATGCCCTGACTAGGTCATAGGTTGATGCTCAACCACTGAGCCATGCTGGCCAGGCATAGCTGAGTTTTTTTAAATGATTAAAAAGAGAATACCATGTGCAAACCAATGTGGAAGAGAAAATTGAGGTTACGCTGTCCTGTCTAATTCCAAAATCTGAAGTATGCATGCCCCACAGGTACACACATTCTATTAATAAGTTTGGGGGCAGTAACAAGGAAAAAATAGCAGTTCAAATAGCTACTAAGTCATTAGGACATAAATATTTATTAAGTTGTTTGGACCTACCTACTTAAACAGAACTCTGTTAGATATTTGTTTTGGCCTGGAGCCACTGTCAAAAAATTATGAGACTCTAAGTAAGAGCTTCCAGAATTCATTGGGAACCTCTAATATATATTCCTCAGTCTTTTTCCTATGTACACTACATATACTTTTTAACTTAACAATAAAAATATATATATAGAAGTCTTCACATTTCAACGAAGATGGGTCTTCCTCATTATTTAAAACATTAATGGCAGTATAGGTTTCCATTGTTTGACTCCATCCTTTTATTAACCAATCCCCTAATGTCAGAGGTTTAGCAAAACTTTACTTTTATAATCAATGGTGTGGCTAGATTTCTAGAAAGAAATTTGCTGGGTCAAAGAGTATGTACATTCTTACACTTCGATGTCCAGAAAGAGAGAGAGCACTCCAAATTGCCCTTTCAAAGAAATTGTGCCAGTTTCTTTCTACCAACAGTTTATAAAGAATACCTTGCCAGAAAGAAGCAAGGCCGTGGAGAACTCCCAACCATCAGAACTGAGATTTGAGAACTGACCACAGGTCTCTTCCTCAACCACTGAATAAGCTCAGTTCCAGGGAGAGAGCTGGGTGAGTGCACCTTGGCCTAGAGTTCTGAGAGCCTCTCCAGGCGGAAGCCTTAGTTGTCAGAGGGAACTGACAGCAACATCCAGGCAGATGCCCACCTAGAGAACGGGAAAATCAGGTGTCAGGAAACTTCTTCAGCCTTTGGTTCACTAACTAGTTTTTCAAAACAACATTGTACTCCCCAGAAAGTCATGCTGCCTCCATGAGAAAGATGCAGCTGAGCCAAATGGAAGTTGAGAACAGGATTTTTTTTTTTGAGAGGACAGATTTCAGGGTATGGTGAGGGTCAAATGGGATCTTTGCTGTCCCATGGTCCACAGCACATATATTTTCATCTATCACCATATATGTTTCACATTTTAAACCACTTATAGTTTATGGTATTTTCAATGATAACTTATCAAAGAAAAAAATATGTGTTTAGGGCCTGATCATGGAGATATAAAGATATGTGGTATACTTTGGAAATATTTCTATCTTAAGAAAACTCGGGAGTTCTTCAGCTCTCTGGGAAACCAAGCTGTATAGACAGACTCATTCCTGAAGTGTCATGAATGGCTAAGAGTTTTTGTAATTTTACATAATGGTAGTGTATATTACTTTTTTTAAAGATGAAGACAGACGGCCAGTGTGGATCAGTGGTTGAGCATCGACGAATGAACCAAGAGTTTAGGGAGCGTACAGGAGGCTGCCAGTTGATCTCACCAATGTTTCTATCTCTCTATCCCTCTCCCATCCTCTTTCTCTAAACATCAATAAAAAACATATTAACGATGAAGACAACATCTACTCTTGGTCTCTATTTATAAATATTTTTAACAGTTTTATAAATTTATAGTTTAAATACTCTTATTAAAATAGTGCTCTAGATTAAAGCTGTTTGAAAAATTAGTTCTTAGATAACTAATTCTGAAAAGATGAATGGGTTCTTTTAGGCCTTCACATTTTATTTCCTCTTTTCAAATTGAAGTAAAAATTAGGGGGATAAGATGTTAAGCAGGATGAACCTGCTGAAAGCAGAAAATCTGCTGAGAAATTTACTGTAGAAAAATTAAATCTGCATTGTCAACATTCATCACTTTGTTGTTTTTACCTGGTGCCTTCAGTACATAGAATCAAAAAGCTATTTCCCTGACGTCAGAAGTAAAAAGACCACCATGGTGTGTTTGTCAAGCAATTGCAGCAGCATGGAGAGCCGTCCTTCTTTGCGTAGATGGAGACTGTCTGTGTTGTTGGAAGTGTTCGTGTGACTTGCTACTAAGTCCCCACTAGACAATTTTCCCAAAGTCTACTGTGCATGTGTGTGTCATCTTTAGGTTGTATGAAGAGAGTTGATTGTATGAAGAGAGAGGTGAGCCCCGGCCAGTGTATCTAAGTGGTTAGAGTGTCAGTCTGCGCACTGAAAGGTCGCAGGTTGGATTCCCAGTCAAGGGCAGGTAACTGGGTTGGGGCACATGCGAGAGACAACCAATTAATTGATATTACTTCCACATCAATGTTTCTCTCTCCCCCCTCTCTCCATTCTACTCTCTCTAAAAATCAATAGAAAAAATATCCTCAGATGAGGATTAACAAAACAAAAGAAAGGCACTTCGTTTGTTTATTTTGGTTGTGTGTGTTTTTGCCTTAACTAGTGACTAGTATGCTTGGGAAAAATAAGCTTTTCAGGATTTTAGAAGAATTGAAGACCATATCAATTATTTTTACTTGATCAACATGGGTTCTCTTTTGTTATTTTTTAAAAACCAACTACATATTTGTTTTCAAAACACAGGACATATTTAAAGATTTGAGACACATGCTAAGAGTAGACTGTAATTATGTAACCCTCATCTGTCATGCCCAGAGCATTGTTCCTTCAAGATAAAAGGATGAATAGTAGCGATGATGTGTGGATAGTTCCTTAGCCCTCTAGGTTTTAAGTAAAGAATATCAAGATCATTCTTTGCTCCCTTGTTCTAGGAAATTAAAATCCATATTAATGGACAGGTCTATGGTCTCCCATTTTCATCAGATCTTCACCAAATTAATAAGTTACCTGATAGATAAGATCATTAGTAACTTAAATAAATCCAGTGTTTACATTCATTCATTTATTCACCAAACATTAATTGAGCTCTACCAATTCTGAACTCCAGTGATGAACAAGACAGATATGGACACTGCCTTTAAGTTTATGATTGAATCAGGAAGCTTTCTAGAAAGCTGGTGTCTGAAAATCATTGAGGATGTGCTGTAGTGGAGATTCAGGAAATATTTTGAAGTAGCATCCCTGAGCTCAGCCCAGGGCTCAGAGAAGCTTCCCTAAAGGACTCCTGGTTGGTCTGGGTCTTAAAGGGTTAGTAGAAGTCAGTGCACTCCGTGCACTCCTACCGTGAAATTCAAGTAAATTCTTCTGGCCAAATGCTCCACTTCTTCCAATACACATATTCAGACCTGTCACTACCACCCAGATGCCAGTTTGTTCCATTGCCTGGCTATATGATGTCTTCAAGTAGTTCTAGACTGATCCATCATGTCTGTGGTTGGCACTGTGGTCTACCCACCACTGCTGTGTTTTCATGTTACCTTTAGCAATGGGAAGGTGAGATTTTAAACATCCTGATTTTTTTTTTTTTTTTAGAATAATGTCAACTGATGATACTAAGACCAGGTTACCTAGATTTGACTTGATTGGTTTTTGAGTTAGCCCTTAAATGACTTTGTAATCAGTTGTGAACTATGCCTAATCATAATACATTTTATATTTGCATATGCAAATAAGCACATGTGTACTTTATTGTTTATATTTATTTTAAAAAATTTAGAAGTTCAACATCTGTGATTTGGGGTAAATCATGAGGGATGGTATCAGTCTTGCCATCCGGAAGTTTTGGTTAACAGTAGCTGTAATTTACCTAACAGGGATTAAATATGTAATGTTTACAAATGCTTGTGTTTTATTAGAAAAATATTATTGTGGTCATTAATAAGATTTTCAAATCATTAGTACTGATCACAGATAAATACATCTACAGAAGAAGTCACATTTCGTACAAATCATGACTCAGATGGCTTGAACTTCTTTTAATCCCAAATTTTTATTATAGGATTTTTGGGGAGCATAGCCCCTTAAAATACCTATTTTGTTTCCTCCCATTTAGGGTGATGGCATCGTCAAAGGCAGTGTGATAATTTGGCCTTTTCTGGGGAAAACCCTAGAGTGGAAATCCTTCCTTAAGGACCAATAAGTTGTTTGATTAAAAAATCCAGCTTCAGTGTTGTCTCTGTGGGGTTCCTTTGTCTCAAGGGGGACCAACATCTGAAGGACTGTAATCTAGTCTGGCTGAAAGGGTGGCCTTTTTGAAATGCTGCACAAAAGTGTCTAATAAAGAGGTGGTATTTGTCTTAGGTATACTGACTCTATGTATTTGAAAAGTCTGCAGTACACAGTTCCCATGTAGTTTGTTGGTTTTGTTTTTTGTTTTTAGCTTGAGTCCACTCTCCTAATAAAAATAAAGCTATTTTGTAAGGGCTGCTTCTAGTACTTGCATCTACATTTTAAAAGAATTCACAGAAAGTAGTCTATAGTGATAACTTGTGCAATGCCCAGATTGTTCCAGAATTGTGTTTTAAATAAATCTCTTTATGATGGCTGCGTTTCAGCAGCATCACAGGGTTTGGCTCACATGATTCCAACCCCCAACCCTTGACACCCACACAACAATGGGGCCCATCGCCCTTACTTAAAGTACTTGACTTGTTTAATTTGTGTATTTGTCCAATGTGTGTGAGGACTGTCCTTTATGCATTGTCTGTGGCCTCACGCGCACAGACACTGAATAAATATCTGTAATGACAGGTCCCCTTAAGAGATAACGAATCGCTCTTTTAGGGAGTCGTGTGTTTCTATGGCAACTGCCTTTCTAAAACTTTGAATTTTATCCACATGTATTTTGCAGATACCAAAAACAAGCTTATGTTTAATTTAAAGAAGCTTTGTTGGAGAAGGGGAAACTGTAAGCTCATCAGCTGATGTGAAGAGTATGCACACTTTGTTCAAAAGCTCATAGAAAAAAAATGATGATTCTTTCTGTGCTTGACACTTAACCAAGTGGCCAGCGTTCCATTCAGATAGCTTTTTATTGTCAGTTTTTTATATTGCTTATGATAAAGAGCTCATATATATGCAGTTTGATTAAATTAAAAGGAACATAGTGGGTACTGTGTGTGTGTTTTCGGCCTCTCTCGTCTCCCTAGTTTTGTATATAATCATGTCACTAGCTTGTTGAATTAACTGCTTTCATCATCCATTTCCTTCTTCTCGGTGTTCCTATAGAATCTATGGGCTCTCAGTTACCAGCTACACCTGATCTAGAGGAAATAGGTTATGTCCCTATTTCAAAAGGAGGACCATCTCCATGGTTCAACGCTGTGTGTTTGTTGGCAGTTGGGGTTCTGGTAGACACATGGGATGTATTCCTGAGTGATAAAATATATGTAGAAGGACCACTTACTAATTTTGTAGGATAATTTAGACGAAGTAATTTGTATAGTCTGTGTATATGAGTTTTACTTTGCTCTTAGTGGTCGTATTTTGCTTGCAGGATGTTTTGTTTCATATATATATATATGGGACTCTAAGTGGAGCAACTGGAAGTATTCACTTTGAAAGGACACAAATGTATATGTTTGTGCATATTTTGACTCTCCCTTTCTTCCTGAAACACAGATTCAGTTTTCTTAAAATCATATCAGTGGTGCGGCTGGTGCTGTTTTGCTTCACCCCCATGTGTTAACTGTTCTGTGGCTTGTTTTGTTTACTGTTTTTGCAGACCTGATTCGCCATGGTCCATGCCTTTCATTCCACTACACCACATAGTTGATTTCCCAGTGGGGAAAAGACTGCCTTTTCACCCGGTAATTAGTTACCTCATTCAAAAGGGCCAAGCTTCTCAGAGATGATGTTGTCACACTTTAAATGCCTGCTTTGGAGGATGAGAGCTCATTTAGTTACATGCTCATCCATGTGGTAGAAGAAATGCATGGTTAGTCACCATGGAAATTCTTAAGCATTTGAAGGGCACGGGATGGTTAATTAGACCATTTATACTCAGCTATTGAGAGATTATGAGTTAGCTTATAGTGATAAGAAACCAGAGTAAGAGGAAATATTTTTCAGCCCCATGAAGAAGTGGTAGTGTTGTTTATTCCCAAAGTGTATTTTTTCATTTGCTGAGAGAGGACTCTGTGTCACTTTATCTTAAATAAATTTTGTGTAATCTCTTGCTAAGCAAGCACATCCCCAAAAAGCACAGAGGTAAACTGAGTCTGCAATCTCACTTTGTTACCTCCCCCAAACACAGGAAGAATGTAAACGCTAGAGTTCCCCCTGAGGTATGGGAGGGAGGTGAGATTGCCCTTCAGCAGAGCCCCTTCATTCGTATGCTCCCGGGTCTTCCTGCAGCCCCTGCTCAACCTCTCACATCTTGCTACTAACCATCTAGGCCTCTTTACTTATTTCCTTCCTGCCCGGATTAGTTACGACTATGTGGCTTCATGGCTCAGCCCAGGCTCCAGGCGTATCCATGCCTTGCCTCCTCACCCCCATGGTCTGGCCTTTCTTTCCGTGGGACTCTAAGTGAAGCAACTGGAAGTATTCCCTTTGAAAGGACATGGACGCAATGGCCATTTAATATGCTCAGAGCATCTGTGCACAAAGACGCTTTAGTGTCAAACGATGTGAACTAAAGGTCTAAGATTTTTAAAGTTTTAAAAAATATTTGTTAATATTTTCTTCCATTATGTAGTACAGCTCGTGTGGTCTGGCTCCTATGTACCTCTGCAGCTTCATCTTGCTCCAGACTCACCCCCGGGCTCTGTCTGGGGACAGGGTTTGAATGTGTTACATTCCCTCTTCCCACCTGGCCCCTCCATGTGCTCCCCCTGTCTGACATGCTTCTCCGCCCCCCATTGCAGTAGCTCCAGTGTCCCTTCTCCAGGAACACCTTTCCTACCTCCCGACCCCCACAATCTAACCTAAGGTTCCTTTACTGTGCTCTCACAGCACTGTGTACTTTTAAAGGGTAGCATTTATTACAGTTTCACGCTTATCTTTGTTTGCATGGTTATTTCATAAATGTCTGTCTCCCCCATCATCCTCTAAGCTTCTCTAGGCAAGCAGCTCCTTATCTTTGTGTTTCCAGTGAGCAGCATGGGTATGGACACACAGCAGGTGCACAGTGACACTTGTTGAGGGACCATCTACAGCTGTCTCTGGCAACCCTTCCAGTGGCCATGAGCCCCTTTCTTCCCAGCACACCCTGAGTTGGTTGAAGTATTTACTGGCCACCAGCTGCTCTAGTGCAGCTGGTTCCAGCCCCAGTCCCTGACCCAGGAGGTGGATATTTGGTTGGTTTAATCCAATCAAAATAGATGCAAAGATGGAGAGAACCTGGGTCCTTAATGATGTTGTTGAGCTGCTAATTTAAACCCATCGTGGGACAATGCTACCTCTAGGCAACTCTTTGTATGAGACAATAAATCTTCTTATTTGTCTTGGCCAATGAAGAGTTTTCTGTTTCTGAAAATATCCTCATACAGAATGTCATGAGTGAATGACCACATGAATCAGTGAACAAGGTCATCTCAGGTCTTCACAAGTCCCTTGATAATTCAGTTTTATTTCTCTTCATTTCTATGAAGTATTGGGCTATTAGTGAAGGTGGTAGGCAGTATTGAGCCCAGTGCTAAAATCCAAAATAATTCCTGTATGTTTGAAAATTGTTTCCTTTCATTAAATGCCACATACCCTGAACTTGAACGCACATTCTTCACCTCTCACCCTTTGGCTCCCCACTGTGTTCACAACTTTTTGGGGCAAGCTCTTCTCTCAGGAGGTTGAGAGTCAGTCAAGTTGTCATAGCCGGCAATTTCCTGTTTGTGAGCTTGAAGCTGTAGAAGAGTGCGGGCAGGTTCAACAGAACCTGTAGGTGTTTTCAGACGCTGAGCTGATTCATCCCCTTTGGTTGTTAATTCTCCCCAGCTACCGTACCATCTCTTCTCTCTGGATACGCACAGTTTCTTTTTGTGTGGAGATGAGATTCTCAAGACCTGCCCATTCCATGCTTTCCATGTCTTTCTGGGTTTTGGTGAGTTGCATTTTAGGTCCCTCCTTCCCCAATGTTATCGAACAGTTTCTGCAAAGGAGAGTTTTGTTTGTTTTTTTCTTTCTTTTTAAATGTATTTTTTATTGAATTTATTGGGGTAACATAGGCTAAAAAACTAAGTAGGTTTCAGGTGTACAATTGTATAATACATCATCTATATACTGTATTGGGTGTGCACCACTGCAAGTCAAGTCTCCTATCACCATTTATCCCTCCTTTATATTCTTCTTTCTCCCCCACCCCCTTTTCCCTCTGGTAATAGCCATAATGTTGTCTGTGTTTAGGAGGGCTTTTTTATTTGTTTAGGTTTTTTTTGCTTTATCCCTTCACCTTTTTCACCCAGCCCTGCAATCCCCCTCTTCTCTGACCGCTATCAGTCTGTTCTCTATCTATGTGTCTGTTTCTATTTTTTGTTAGCTTATTTTGGTCATTAGATTCCACATATAAGTGAAATCATATGGTCCGTGTCTTTGTCTGACTGGCTTATTTCACTTAGCATAATGCTTTCCAGGTGCATGCATGCTGTTGCAAGTGGCAAGATTTCCTTCTTTTTTATGGCTATGTAGTATTCCATTGTGTAAATCTACCACAGCTTTTTTATCTACTCATCTACTGATGGGCTGCTTACAAATCATGGCTATTGTAAATAATGCTGCAATGAACATAGAGATGCACATATTCTTTCGAATTAGTGTTTCAGGTTGCTTTGGATGTATTTCCAGACATGGAACTGCTGGATCATAAGTCAGTTCCATTTTTAACTTTTTGAGGAAACTCTATACTGCTTTTCACCGTGACTGCATCCATCTGCAATACCACCAACAGTACCAGAGGGTTCCCATGTCTCCACATCCTCACCAGTACTGGTTTGTTGATTTATTGGTGATAGCCATTCTGACAGGTGTGAGGTAATATCTCATTGTGGTTTTAATTTGAATTTCTCTGATCATTAGTGATTTTGAACATCTTTTCATATGTGTATTGGCCATCATATGTCCTCTTTGGATAAGTGTTTATTTAGGTCCTTTGCCCATTTTTTATTGGATTGTTTGTTTTTTTGGTGTTGAATTATATAAGTTCTTTATAAATGTTGGATATGAACCTCTTTCCAGATGTATCCTTGGTGAATATGTCCTCCCATTCAAAGAATGCATCTTTTTGTTAGGGCAGAGCTTTGAGTGCGCCCTGCAAACCTAGGCTGTGCGTCTGCTGCCTTTCCTTTTCGCCGACCTCCAGCATAACCTAAGAAACTCAGAGTCTTAAATACACACTCCCCGGAATGCCTGCTTGTTTGGTAACAGAGACTCTGAGTTCCCTCATTACTCTCTTGCTCTCCTAGCACTTTGGCAGGAAACCACAGGAGGTGGGCAACCAGGCCCCCCACCTTTGGGAGGGTTACCTTTGGCCATGCCATGGGGGAAAAGCACTAAATTTGTACTTGCTTTCTTAAACCAAGGCAGGGATGAGTCACCTTGGCCCACCACCCTGGCAAGTAACATACTTACCTCCGAGATTTAGAGAACACTCCTAACTGCCTCAAAGGGTTGTTACAAGCTTAGGGTCAGAACGATAACTATGAAAGCGTTTCTTGTTTCTTTTGCCTGGGGAAGCGCTATACAAAAGTATTAATATAAGATGGTGTTGGTGGTATAGTGGTGAGCATAGCTGCCTTCCAAAAGTATTAATATAAAAGGCTACCAAAGACAAACCCTTGTGGAGTATCTTTTCACACTGCTCGGTATCTACCTCACTTTCCCTTCCCACACCCAAGTATATGCAGCAGCAGGTCATCAGCTTGGCCCCTCACCTACGGGGAGATCGGTTCCCCTGGAACCTTTGGAGTGAATCACCTGATAGCAGACTTCCCTTGCTGACCTCTGAATTGGAATGTGTGGGGTGTTTTTTTTTAACTTTGGTTATTTCTATTGAAAAAAAATTCCTTGTAGTGCTTTGTGTATAGTATTGACAGCTCATCGCGTCTTGTTCTGACTCAGCCATCATTTTTGCACACCTACTGCGTGCCACACATTTTTCTAGACATGAGTTGCGTCTCTGAACAAAGGGGACAAAAATTCCTGCCCTCTGATAGCTTATATTCGAGTGGAGGGGAACAAAAAATAAGTAATAAATAAATAAGCAAATTATAGTATGTTAAAAGGTGATAATTGCTATGAAAAAATAGAACAAGGTAAGAGGAATATCAGTTTGGGGATGAGGAGAGGTTGCAGTTTTAAGTCCAGTGATCAAAGTAAGCCTCCTGTATTTCTGGCCTTTTGCTGTTGTTTGTTGTTACCGAACGTTGTAATGATTTAATATTGCAGGTGAATCATCTGCATAAATTAAATATTGCCTGAAATAAAAGCAGTTCAGCTGAAGGCTAACTCTGATTGCTGAATGCTTAGAAAAGCATGAGAAGGTGCAGGAGCCCTTGTCTGGCACTTTCAGGTTATCTATTGTTAGTTTCCTTTTCCAAAAATAGGACTTATTTTATATAGTCTTCCAGTGGAGTATCTCTCTGACACCTACTGCCATGTGCTTTTAGATAAATGTAACTAGTGGTCTTACAAGACTAAGAGGCTCATCCAAAATGTTTCCTTTAAAAGTTCTAAGAAGTCCCCCCTGGTTGCCTTTCTAACCCATAACAACGATGGATTTTGCAATCCTGCTGGTCCAGCCATGTAGGAAAACCTCATGTTGTGGGTAATTCTCCTCTTTAAAAACATATTTTGCGTTTTAGTAGTGGTTGTTCAGAGCTGTTGTGTCTTAGGCATGGAGTTTATTATATCCCTATAAATTACAGACCACAGACAACCCCACCCAGAACAGCACCGTGTGTATGATCCTGCACTCCTCCCCTGCTGTCTGACCTGACATTTGGTTGAGCCCTCCTTTGAGTTCTGGAGTTTGAGTTTTGTACCTATGTACCCTCTCCCTGGCTGGCTTGTCTGCCCTCCCCTTTTCTGCATTCCACCATTATTCTCTCCCTGAAGTAGCTGAACCTTGGGAGGGGCAGTGTGTGGCTTCTCCCATTATCTGAACCCATAGATTAGCCAGGGGTGGGCAAACTTTTTGACTCGAGGCCTACAATGGGTTCTTAAACTGGACTGGAGGGCCGGAACAAAAGCATGGATGGAGTGTTTGTGTGAACTAATATAAATTCAAAGTAAACATCATTACATAAAAGGGTATGGTTTTTTTTTTCAATAGCTTTATTCATTTCAAACGGGCCGGATGCCCACGGGCCATAGTTTGCCCACGGCTGGACTAGACGCTTAGAGGCTCTCAGGAGGCCTCTCTCCGTGGACTAGACCATGTCAGGGTAACACTTGTTTTGCCTCCGGTCCAGAACTGACTAGTACAGTGCTATTCAAAAGGTAGACAGGAGTGAGGGCCATCAGAGTGAGTACTTTTTTATTAAAGTATAGTTGACATACAATATTATATTAGTTTTGGGTGCCCAACACAGTGATTTGACATTTATATACCTTACAGTGATCACCGTGATAAGTCCAATAACCATCTGTCCCGTGCAAAGTTATTACGATATTATTGACTCTATTCCCTGTGCTGTATATTACATCCTGCTGACTTATTTATTTTACAACTGAAAGTTTGTATGTCATTTCCTTTCACCTTTTTCACCCATCTTCCCAACTCCCCTCTGGCAGCCATCAGTTTGTTCTCTGTATCTATGAATCTCTGTTTTGTCTTGTTTGTTCATTTGTTTTTACAGATCCCACATATAATTGATTTCTTATGGTATTTGTTTTTCTCTTATATATTTCACTTAGCATAATACCCTCTAAGTTCATCCACGTTGTCTCAAATGGCAAGATTTCCTTCTTTATGGCTGAGTAATTTCCCATTGTGTGTGTATTTGTGTATATATGTGTATACATATGTATTTGTGTACATATACTATGCATGTGTACATATGTATACATATATACTATACACATGTATATACATACCTACATTCATCTATTGATAGACACCTAGGTTGCTTCCATATCTTAGCTATCTATAATAATGAAAGCATAATATGCTAATTAGACAAGACAGCCAAACAACCTTCCGGACCTCCTTCTGGACAAAGCTGTGGTGGTGGGGGGCGGGGGGGCGATCAGATAGGCAGGCGAGTTGTTAGGGGTGATCAGGCAAGCAGGCAAAGTGGTTATAAATAATGTTGCAGAGAACATAGAGGTACATATATATTTTAGAATTAGTGTTTTCTTTTTCTTTGCATAAATACCCAGAAGTGGAATTGCTGAGTTGTATAGTTCTATTTTTAATTTGCTTTCTGAGGAACCTCCATACTGTTTTCCGTAGTGACTGCACCAGTCCACAATCATACAAGCAGTGCACAAGGGTTCCCTTTTCTCCATATTCTCACCAACATTTATTTGTTGATTTTTTTTTATAATAGCCATTCTGACAGATGTGAGGTGATACCTCATGTGGTTTTGATTTGCATTTCCCTGATGTTTAGTGATTGAGCATTTTCTTATATGTCTGTTGGCCATCTACGTGTCTTTTTTAGAGAAATGTCTTTCCCAGTCCTCTGCCCATTTTTTAATTGGACTCTTTGTTGTTGTTTTTATGTTGAGTTGTATAAGTTCTTTATATATTTTGGATATTAACCCCTTATTGGATATATTATTTTCAGATAACTCCTCCCATTCAGTAGATTATCTTTTCATTTTGTTGATGGTTTCCTTCAAACCTTTTTGTTTTGATGTAGTCCCATTTGTTTATTTTTGCTTTTATTGCTCAGAATAAATACATTTTGAGCATCGGCAGATGTCCTTCTATTTCTTACTTGTTGTTTCCTGTCGCTCACCTGATTCAACCTGGAGATCTTGGGAACAAGCCACAAGCCTGGAACACTCAGAGAGAGGGTCTTCCAGAGGGAGTGGGCAGCTACCCTGGCTCATTGCAAGGTCTGGCCCTGGACCTGTCACTCATTATTCTGAATTGTTCAGTGTGCTTCTGTCGCCTCCTGCAAGACAATGATCTCTCTAGGCCCGTTTCCTCGTCTGTTAAGGGTGATTAGTCTCCAAATAACCTTCAAGATTGCTCTCACTTCTAATGTTCTGATGCTGTTAAGACACTATTTGCTGCCCTTTTCCTAAAAGTTGACTTTTTTGACATGGTTGGAATCTTCCACTTCTATCCCTTTAACCTTGTCTAATTCTCCCCATGAATTCATTCTATTCATTTCAATGTCACCTTTCCTCTGTGTGCTTTGTAACCCACGTACTCCCATCTTCTGGCGCACATCTGCCACTGGAACTTGTGACCTACTCTGCAAAGAGCCCTTCTGTGCTCCCCACCCAAAATTCTGCTTTCTCTGAGCAGGGAGGTGAGCTGTTGAGAAAAACATCTTTGTAGTCCAATGTCTTTATCTTAAAAGAGACAGAGAATGGAATAATGTGTTCTTTTTTAGACTCTTCAGGCTCTGATGACCACAATCAAAATAGATCTGTATCTAAGCAGTTAAAAGGTAATATATGTGCATTTTCTTGTAACAGGAGTCCTATCACAAAAGCATTGTAGACATAAATTGCATAGTCTGTACCATGATTTTTAAAAAATTTGTCATTTGAGCCTTGAGGAGGAAAATATACCCCAGTGGTTAAAAAAGCATTATTTTCTCTAAATTCCATAACATAGAGGAAGTGTTTTTCATTTTCTCAATGCCTTGTGCCTGGGAATTTTGAAATGATAGATTCAGCTGTGGTATTAATAAAGTTCCACAGTAAGAATATCAATGTGGAGAGCGATTCTTATAAATACAGTAAAGTGCCTGGATTTTAAATATAAATTCTTTGTCAGATTGCTATTCACTTAATTACCACAAGCTAAAATTTATCTATTAGCATTTCTTTTCTAATTGTTACCAGTGTGATAAACACTTTTCTTTATTTAAATAGTACAATTTATTTCAGGACAATGAATAAGGATTTAGTATTGAAGCAAATTATAGGAATCAAATATTGCTATTGTTATTTTTATTCAGAATATAACTTACTCAACAAAGTTAATTGCACTTTATTTTGAAGAGTGGGTAGTTAGAAATAGGATTATTTGTATTTAATTGGAAAAGAATCTGGATCTTCGAGGTACAATGTTTGCCCCAAACCACATAATAAATGAGAGACGAGAACTAGAAGTCACTTCGTTGGTATTTAATTCCTGTCCTTGACTATCTGAATTGATATGAATATTTTATGTGAAATACTCATATTCCAGAAAATTGTTATTTTAGATATACGCTTAATAAATATACCTGTCTTTCAAAGACTACTGGAATCAATTCCCCTGTCTTTATATGGGGGCAAACTTAATAGTGTATGAATTAATGAGATTACATCTTATTTCTAAAGATTTCTGAGAGAGGTTTCTAACTTCCCTCATTAATCCACTATAGTGGTCAATTAGATTTGATGTCACAACACGCTTTCTTATCTAACTTAAATCTCTTATGCTGTAGCTTAAGTCTGTTTTCTCTCACTCTCTCTAGAATATTAAAAGCAACTAATCACCATTATCCATAATAATATTTGTGAAGTATTCCATATATTTGAAATGTTAGCACTGTAACTGGCAGTAGGCATAGCTCCCAAATATCAATAAATCTTTAGAAGATGGACCGGCTTGTAATAAATGTAGATGACATGGTAGTATTTAGTTTTGATGAATGAATAATACTGTGAACTAATGTGACTTAAGCAGACTAAATGAAAAGCATTCATCTATTAACTCATTCACTTAAATATTCATCAGGCACCTACTTTGTGGTATATTCAGAAGTACGAAAAATAAATCATAGAATCAAGACAATTTCATTGCAAGGGATTTTTTAAAATAGAATTTATTAAGTGGTATATTAGTTAGAAATGTGAAAATGGAATAGCTTAATCTTAAGAGGATAACTCTACATCCTATTTAATGACTGTGTGGTATTTACAACCATATCTGGAGGTGGGGCTGAAAAATACAGTCTAATTATGAGAACATTTTCTCTTTACTTTACAACTGCCCCATTACTAAAATCTGTAATAGGCACCAAATTTTACTATGGGTGGCCCCTGAGCCCTTCATCTGGAAGCCCCTTCTCTCTGGTGTTAATATTGAAGAGGTATCTGTGTCTTCCCGTGTGTATTTGGACATGTGTGAGCACTGACCAGTGTAGGACAACAAGAGGTTTATCACTGGAAATAAATTACAGCCTCGTGAGGCATGAAAATGATATGCCTGGAATGCAGAACAAGGGTTGCCTTCTGCCTGCTTTCTTTATCAGACAGCAGAAAGGAGAAAATGATTTATTCTGGAGCCATTTGACACTGGCCCAGCAATGTATAACAGATAAAATGCTGATTTATTGCTGCAAAGAGAATAATGGCTGTTCTTGCTAAAATGCCATTAATAGTTTTATTGTTTAAAGTGCAAATTACATTCGGCAATTTGTTGGTCCCCTTTTGAGGCGAACTTGAAGTAATTCAGTGTAGGCTTTCAGCTGAAAAAGGACAAAGTAATTAGCAAATCATAAAAGAAGTCATTCACCAAGGTTGGCTCATATATGAATTCTCTGTCTGAACTATAAAGATGTAGAAAAAAATTGTCTTTAAGAAATACAAAATGATGCAAGTATTTGTTTAAAACAGAAATGCCATAAGAAAGTTGATGTTGGCCCTAGCTGGCTTGGCTCAGTGGATAGAGCGTCAGCCTGTGGACTGAAGGGTCCCAGGTTTGATTTCAGTCAAGGGCACATGCCCGGTTAGCGGGCCCGATCCCCAGTAGGGGGTGTGCAGGAGGCGGCTGATCAGTGATTCTCTCTCATTGATGTTTCTATCTCTCCCTCTCTCTTCCTCTCTGAAATCAATGCAAATATATTTTTTTAAAAAAAGAAGAAAGTTGATGCTGGCACACTCTGTAGAGCTGAGGGTGTGCCTTCCATGGGCGCCTGCTGTATGCACAAGACATTGTGCTAGTCACCAAAGAGAAAACCAAACCAGAAAAAAACGTAGTTCCTGCCCTTCGGGATCTTACTGCCTGATGGTAGGAATGAGATAATTCAAAATGAATTAAAATGTATAACCGGAATAGGATCAGAATCTCAAGAAAGGTACACATGAAGAGGTTCCAAGGAGAAGATGATACTCAGAAGGTGACATTTGAGGTCACTTTTAAAAGATGCCTAAGATTTCTATAGCAACATTTGGGGCTATACAGCAATTCCAGAATGAAGGGATGTCAGAAAGTGGAAAGATCTGTGCTGATGAACATGGAGTGGGCTCTTTGATGCATAGGTTGTGGCAGTGTGACCATAAATTTCAGTTGGCCTGGGGTGGTCCCTGCCACCACCTGTTGCCCCAGTGTAATTATTAATAGTGCCCTCTTCCACTCTTAAGAGTCCCAGTTAAATGGTCCATTATGCAATGAATGATTGTGGTGGCTATAAAAATGCATCACTCACCTCTCCTGCTTTAGGGAGCACAACTGACTGATGTCTCCAGCTGTGGCCCCTCTGGACTCCCCGCACTTTGGCCCCATGGCCATGCTTCCCAGGGGCCACTCCCAACCAGCCATCATGCACAGTGAGGGTGCTAAGCTGTGTCCATTCCAGCAAGACTGGTCCTCCACTGAGACACTTTGCGGCAAGGACTTCCCATTGGCAGGGCTGAACCTTTCTTAAAAGTGCACGGCACTCGAAGGCGGCCCACTCCCCTTCCTTCCTCCTCTTTCACACAGAGCCAGGCCTACATCTTGGTCTGCAGACTTTTCCTGCCTACCCCTGTACTTTCCCCAAGAAACCTCTTTACAGATCCAACCCTAGGTTAGTGCCTGCTTCTCAGCAGACCTGAACTAATGCAGTGGCCCTAGTTATTGATAAGTCTTAGATAGTAAAGAGGATATGACTACAAAGAAAAATTGGGATGATATTGTAGGCAATTTTGAAAATGCCTTTGAAGAATTTGACCTTAATTCAGGAGACTATGAGGCTCCGTTGAAGGTTTATCTGTCACAGAATAATCATCAATGATTTGGTCATGCTGATGATAGAGAAGAAGAGTTGAAACAGGGCCACCAGTTAGAAGGGTACATCAATTGTCCATTAGGAGCCTAAAGAAGAGTAGTGTATGAGATGACAAACACAGGCACGGGTATGAGAAACACTGCGGGGGTGCGGAGGGGAGGTTGGTGAGTTTGGATATGGTGGGACAGAGGAATCAGATTATTTAGTCTCTCTGTGCCTCACTTTCCTCATCTGTGATATGGGAACAGTCACAAGCCCTACATCACTCATGGAGCCATAGTGAAGATTCCAGAAGTTCAGAACGGTCCCTGGCATGGAAGAACTCGTGTTTCAGAATTTGTTTATCTGTTGCTCTCTAGCTGCATTGTCCTATAGGACTTTCTGCAGTGGCAGAAATGGTTTATATCTGTGCTGTCCGGTACAATAGCCACTAACCACATGTGGTTATTAGCACCTGAAATGTGAATAGTGTGACTGAGGAACTGTATTCTTAACTTCATTCAATTTAAATTTGAGTAGTCACATGTGGCTAATGGTTACCATTTAGAAGTCTCACCAATTTCTAAAGTACTAAGTAACTAACATGAAGGGGATTGCAAAATTATAGTCTATTCTTTTCTGCAAAACGCTTGACGCAGCCGGCATGGCTCAGTAGTTGAACGTTGACCTATGAACCAGGATGTCACGGTTTGATTCTCGGTCAGGGCACATGCCTGGGTTGCGAGCTCAATCCCCAGTGTGGGGTGTGCTTGAAGCAGCTAATCAATGATTCTTTGTCATCGTTAATGTTTCCCTCTCTCGTCCTCTCTGAAATCAATAATATATATATATATTTTTTAAAAAGCCTTTGTACTAATATGACTTACTTTTAAGTAAGCCCATGGATTTGGTTGCTGACTGATGGTCAGGAATAAACACAGAGAAGATGTGGTCCTAAGCAGACCCCTCTGGATATTCAGAGCAATAAGAAAGGGACGAGAAGTAATGTTTTTACAAACCCTGCAATAAGACAAGTACTTTAAGGCTTGAAGGAGAGTGATCATGTGTTGGTTTCTGCAAGTAGCTAATAATAGGTGGCTAAGACCTCCCATTTAATAGGATCTGGACTCTCCGCTGTCCATTTCCAAGGCCAAAAGAGAGGAGGTAATTCCGTGCCTGCTATAATGCTCCCTCCAAATAATAGCCAGGATAGCGCTGCTGTTACCTAAGGTCACTGTTAATGCTGCCGCTGAGGACTCTGGTAGTTCAAGGACAGCACTAATTGGAACTCTGAGGGATGTATTAGAAGGAAAGGAGCACACGTTTCTTATTATCTGTAAGGGGAAGATAAAAAGGCATTATCTATCCGAAAAAGGATTTTTGAAATATCAATCTTTCCCTTTTCTCTCTTCTCCTGCCATGCTCAGGGTGAGCCGGCCTTCCCAGTCTCATGAATATATCACTGTGCAAGGCTAGTTTGGGCCGGGTGTTACTGTGGTCATCCCCCACATTACTGACTCACCAGTTGAGATTTTTGTTGCAATTGAAACTCCAGATGCCTCAGTTGATATGTACCCTGTGTGAATCAAGGTATTTCTCTCAGGAGACAGAACACGGGAGGCAACGTGTAGCGTGGAGTCGACCCTGAGAGCACACCACAGCTCTGTCATGTGGCAGATTTGTGACCAGTGCTAGTGACTTTAAGTTTAGTGTCCTTACTCGTGAAATGGGGAACAGGTATCTTCTGAGTTATTTAGAGTCTTGCATAAGTTAATATGAGTCTTTTATGTGAAAGTGCTGGAAAATGTTAACTCCTTGCCCCTGCCATATCTCTATCTAGTCTTCTAATTTTAAGTTCCCACTCATTCTCGTTCCAAAATCTAGCATGACCCGGTACTCCCTCTCAACTCTGTTGAACCTCCACGGCCAAATCACACATGCTTCTCACTTCCATTGTGTTGACCTACTCAGCCCGCTGGGGCGCAGCCTTTCACGGCCTCTGTTCCCTCCTTGCCATGACTGCCTCACCTGAGCATTTCTGAGCATTTCTGAGGCCAGGACCTTCCTGTTCTGCATGCATTTGGCTCCCTGCCTGTCAAATGGAGGAAGCCACTCGGGGCTCACGGCCCTGCCAGCCCCTGACATTTGATAGGTTTCTGTACATGAGACTGCCACCCGAGTTTGTTCCTTTTAAAAAATGTTCATTGGTTTTTCTCTTTCACAAAAAGCACCACATTTTTATTAAATATATTTTTTAAAGAAGCAGATAAGGAAAAATTCAAAGCACTCATAATATGACCGCCCCTAGAAACTACTGTATACATCATGAGAGTGTACCTTACAATGCTGAGTGTGTGTGTGAAACAAAAACTTAATCACTACATTCCCATTTCTTAATAACACCCTTCTTCAGTGTCATAATTTCATACTGTAAATATCCCTACAGCATCATTTCAGGTGTCCTGCTAGAATGCTGTGTGTGAATGGATTATGGTTTATTACTGGACACCTAGGTGGTTTCTGCTTTCCCCCACTATTATAAATAAGGCAGGACATTATAAAGAGAGCAGCAGACAGCACCCTCGTGCACATATCTTTTCACACAACCTTGAAATGGAAATATCAGATTGAAAGCCATGCACATTTTTAAGGTTTTTGGTACCATATTGTCACATCACCCATCAAAGGGATGGATCTCGTTCTTTCCTCCCCTCAGGGCACATGAGGCTTTGACCACTTGGTTCCTGATGGGACCAGTAGAACTACTCGGGGAGGAAAAATGAGAGGGAGAGAACAAAAATATAAAAAAACCAATGCTTTTCCCTACTCATTGGTGGATCTGGTTCCACGTCCACTATGTTTTTAAACTCTTAGCGTAGGGCAGCTCCCTGGCTCCTGCGGAATTCTTCTTTATTAGCCGCTGGCTGCCTTTGCCCCCTCTAAATTGCCACCTGTAAATCAATGCACTGTTTCTTGGAAAGGTCGGCCCTCTGGGAAGAGCCTTTCTGCACCTGTCTCATCCAACTGGAGAATCTCATCTGCGTCTCTTCCTTTCATCTCGTCTCATTTTGCAACAATATTTTCTCCTTTCTCTGTTATTGGCCTTTTGATTTAATACTTTAATTTGGTATGTAGGTTCATGGTATCACTGTTCCGGATAATTCATGTCATTCTAGACTGAATATTCTGTAACATTTTCTTCAAATACTGTTTTGTGAAAAGATGTCTCACAGACTCAAAGGCTCACCCGTTATGTTCATTTTTTAGAAATGAAAAGATAAAAAGCAGAGCGCGTGTGGTAACTACACAACTTGATTCTTTTCCAAATGCTCAGGAGAAAATTGCCTGTTCTTTTTATCCAGCAGGATGAAGACAAGTACAATTTTAATTTTTCTACTTGACTATGTGGGACACAGATTGTTGCTTCAGTAGATTGATCACAGCACATTTCATAATTGTTAAGGACGTGAACACACACACTCCTCAGAGGAAGAGCAGTGGGTCTGCCTTGCAGATACGCACACACTCCCTCCTCCAGACAATGGAGCTGCAGTTTGAGTGCCACCCGCCTTGGGCCAGGATTGGGGGCCCAGTGAGCAGCTGAACGGCTCCCTTCGTGTGCGGTTTCAGCAGCTTGTGGGAAGGCTTATGGTATAGTGATGTGACAAGCTGTGAACAGCAGATCAGAGCAAAACGTGAGATAATTTAATTGAGGAGCTTGGTGAGAGGACAGCTCTCAAGAGCAGAGAGCAGGGACGTGGCAGAAAGGGCATCTGAGGAAGGGATAAATTATGAAATCGCATTCTGAGGACAGTGTGAAAAGGATGCTTCCTCATTTCTCTGGCAGTTTGGGTCAATTTCCTACCCTCGCATGCTTTGCAAAAAGGGAAATAATTTATTTTTATTACTGCCCCATTCTTGTTAAGGCAATTTTTAATACCGCATAGAGCAAGTCACCCATTTCTATGTAAGGGACTGACTTCCTCTTTTCTCTACGTTTGGTATTTACTATTTCTGCCTCTACCCCTTTGGGAAAAAAATGCTTTTTTTTAAGTAGTAGTAAAAATGTGAGACTGCGATAAGCTGTGGTGTATTTTCTTCGACTTGCATCTTTTGGAGGCTATTGTAGGCCTTTTTATTTCTTCTGTCATTGGCTCTAAATTCTGAAGTGGATTGTATTTTTTAATCTTTATTTTCAAACCACTTTTTCTGAGTTGGTTTTATGCACCATTCCTTCTTATTCATTCTCAGACTGTCTTTATAAGACAAGTGGTGAATTTAACATTACTCAGTCTTTTAGTAAATTGCAACCCTAATATCCATCCTGGGCACTTAAAGAAACAACAACACACAGAACGCAGAAATGGCTTACTGGGTGTCTTAAGGCATTTGATTAATCAGGTTGAAATAATGCATCTGCTTACTAAATTTTTTCATTTTTTTTAACTTCTTTCTGTGTTGAGACCAGTTGTCTGTTTAAGTATAGGTGGCCTTCTAGTTTAGAACAAGGTCTTAGCTTGATTATCAGCTTTGGCTTTGGCTCATGGGGTCATGAAGGCCAATTTAGACACTTGTGCCTTTAGAGTTCATTTTAAAGAACTTTCACACCGTGTCAGTGACAGAATCAGTGCCTCTGTTTAGAGCCATCAGCTGAAGTCCTTGAGGGCAGATACCACTAGAAAACAAGGACCATTGCGCATACACACACACACACACACACACACACACACACACACACACACACGGCCATGACCCGGGTCAATACACAATGACTTGGAGTGGAACACGGTGTTACAGCATCACTTCTGTGTTTCTGTGGGTTTGCTTCGGTTGTGCATGGTGATGCGAGAATATTAATTCCAGCTTAGTAAAATTTAACTTCAAACTCACTATCCCTGAATTTAATCTTTTAAGAAAAATCCTTCATCTTTCCACTCTTTGGGATTCTCTTTCTGTGCACATACATCGATACATGGAATTTAATGTAAAAAATTTAAAGCAAAAGTTCTCATTTCAAACTCTTATTCAAGTTCAATTTGTTTCTGATTCCACGGTTGACATGCCACAATTGAAAATTCGTTGGATGTCAAAGAGAAGAGGTCTCAAAATGGCTTAGCCAGTCGCTCAAGAACATTGTCATTTCTCCCAGTTTCTCCCCAGCTGCCTTCCACACCTGATCTTATCTTGCTTCAACCCAGGTGTTTCCCTTCCTGGGCAAATCCGTTCATGTCCTGTTGGAAGATGGCATCTTTCTTTCTTGGCGGTACCATTCCTTGAAGCTGAGTGGGTCAAAAGGTCCGAATTAGTCAGAAGGATACTTAATGATGGATTCACATATTTTAATGTGAAAGACTTGACTTAATGGCCTGGCACATCAGTCACATTAGAAGAATGTCACTCCCTGCAGTTTTAAAGGATATACCTGCAGAAAGAGACCCTCGGGGGACCTTCAGGGAACCTTGTCCGGCATTTTTTCATCCTTCTGAGGGAGCTTTGTGCATGTTCTAAGTGTCTTGCACTTGAAAAGTTTTCTGTGTGGACTAGTTTTGTAAAAAGCTGACAGTGTGCTACTTCTGTAAACACCTCTCCTCTCCACTCCCTACCTGCACACCTTCCTAAGTTTACCTCCAAATGCTTTATATCACCCAAGCACTTATACAACATTGCAGACATTTTCATCTAAGCTAGTAGCAGTTAATTATCTATCTTTGTCTGTGTTTCAGCACTTAATGTTATTTTGACAGGGGTTGCATACTCTCTGTCTTCCTGGAATTTTTTAAGTGTTCTTCTGAGTAATTTGAGAAATTCCAAGTATAGATGAGGTGATCTGTTCTCTCCTTTATTGTCTCTTTAAGTTTAATTTAAAAATAAAAACATTTAAAGAGGACCCACTGTGTGCCACACAGCATGCTCTGGTCCCTCCTACATACATTGTCTAATTTTAGTCTCTTCTTCCCCTGAATCTGCACCTTGAATCACCACTGTAATCTCAGCGTGTGTTGGGTGGGGCAGGATTTCAGGAGTGGGCGGAGAGGTCATGATCTCTGGGTGGCACATCCACGTTAAGCGGAGATTTCAGCCTGCAAGGGTACTGCTGCTTCGCTCTGTATTTGTCTGGGGAGTAAAGCTCCTGGCTGGTTATTGGCAGAAGTGCTTTACATCCAGGTTGATCTCTGGGAAGTTTCAACATGAGTTGGTTTCTGTTTCCTTTCAAAAGCATGTGTTTGCTCACCTGCATGGAAGGTGAATGGGAGACTCAGCTCGCCAAACGGAGTGTGTCAGGAAGGATTACTGATTTATTTATGCTTGCTTCCAGAATATTTGAAGACGTTGGCTTTAGTTCTCCCTTCAATGGGGCTTACTCACCCAGTCAGTGTCTGCGTCAGCGTTTAAATATCTCGGGCCTGTCATTCTGGAAGAGGGGCGTTCCCGGAGGTGCCTTCCCTAACCTGCGGAGGGAAACCTGCCTGGTTGCAACAGGCCCAGCCAGGGTCTCCCTCTCCTGGCCTGATGCCGCTTTCTCCTTTGGGGTCAGACCCACGTTTGCTAGCGGCTGCCTGAGCCGTGGCTACTTGGGGAAAATAGTCTTCACTTCCAGCTCTTCTCTTGGCACCCAAACTTTCATTTAACTCTCTCTCTCCTTCCTCCCTCCCTCCGTTCTCCCTTCCTTCCATGTCTTCAGTATCTATTGAGTGGCTGTTGAATACCCAACACTGTACAAAATCCCAGGGATTCAAAGCTAAACATATAGGCCTTTCTTTGTGTTGTACACAAGGAATAAATGGGATTTTTCCAAAAGACAAGCAAGACTTAGGTACAAATTTTTTTTTAATGAAGGGGAAAATGTTACCTTTAAATAAATCATCTCCATGCTTGCACATAGGATTGCTCACACAATGATAAGTATTTTCTAGCATGAAGATTCTTCAGGACAACATTCATCCATTTCATATTTATTGAGTGCTTAGTGTGCCGAGGTCTGTACAGACATAAAACATATAAAGCTGGCCAAAACCGGTTTGGCTCAGTGGATAGAGCATCGGCCTGCGGACTGAAAGGTCCCAGGTTCGATTCCAGTCAAGGGCATGTACCTGGGTTGCAGGCACATCCCCAGTGGGAGATGTGCAGGAGGCGGCAGCTGATCGATGTTTCTCTCTCATTGATGTTTCTAACTCTCTATCTCTCTCCCTTCCTTTCTGTACAAAATCAATAAAATATATTTAAAAACAAAAGAACCAAGAAGCATATTAAAATATATACAGCTAGATAAGCCAGGGCCCCTCTCTCTGAAGACTCATATTGTAACAGAATAAAGAGTTCTATAAAGTCTATATTAATGCCATAGCAGAGCACTGGGCATACTGTGTGGTAAGAGATTATGAGCACTGAGTAGGGTGGGGGACAGGACAATGCCTACACATAGTGGGTTCCTCGTATTTGTTGACCAACCAACAGGGTTAGCCCACACTCAGGACCTATTAAAGATGGTGACATTTCAGCTGTTCCATAAAAGATGAATAAAGCATTGTCTAGGAGAAGGGCATTGTAGGCAGTGTGAGCAAACATGGAGCACGTGAAGGTGGCTGAGGGCTTGCAGAAACAGCATCAGGATGCTCAAAAGGAAGTGTTAGAGAGATGATCCCAGAAAGAGCTGGTGGAGCCAGATTGTGAAATGTTGGAAAACTTTGGCCTTTCTCTTCTTGGACAGCAGGGCAAGGAGACTTCAGTCATTTTGAGCAGTGAAGTTACACCAGATGTAGGTTTTAGAAGGGTTCTCTCAAGTCGGGAGAAACTGAGGAGAGGAAGCCTGGGGGAAGATTGAAGAAGGGTCCCACCACAGCAGTCCGTGCAGGAAGAAAGAAAGCAAAATTGAGAGGAACTGCAGCATATCCCATGTCAGAGATGAGGCCGGGAGGAAGCAAGGATGACTGCAACTTTCAGAGAACGCACATTCCCCATTTACCAGCTCTGCAAAATTCCCCGTTTACTTTCCAGTGCCTCAGGTTCTGGGTCTGTAAAACAGGCACAGTCGTATTTACCTGGTAGGATTGTTGTGAGAATTCGCTGAGATAATGGTGGTCTAAGCATTGAGTATGGCCCTGGGCATGTAATAATAACCAGCATTTATCGAACTTGTATTGTGACCACGTGCTGTACATGTACCTACTTACTCAGACCTAACAATAACCTTATGAGGTAGAAATGGTTCTTATCCTTATCCTACACTGCCTATCGGTGTTATTGATTATCATTATTCTTCACTGTTCCGTCTCCGTCCTCCCATTCCCTGGCTCCCTGGCTGCCAAGCTTTGTGGGAAGTAGGAGAGAAGGGGTATCTGTTAGGTGACCTTTCTGATCATCTCACATAAAACTGACCTGTCCCTGACTCATTCCCTCAGGACTCTGTTCAGTCACAGAAACTAATCTAATAAATGAATCTGCTGTGAATGGAATGGGATGGTAGATGAATGAGTCACTTTTCTAGAAAACACATCTACATTTTAACTAACTTGCAATGGCTGTCACCCAAAGGAATGACAAATTTCAGGCCAATAGGGAATTATTTTTGAGCTGGAATACCTTACATCACACCCCGTGGCAGGCTCAGCCTGGCTCTGCTCTTGTCCTGTGTGTTATTTATATACTGTCTCTTCCTTTGCTTTCTTTTTTTATTCTTAATGCTATCTTCTTTTTTTAATTGTTTTTATTTTTTAATTTATTGATTTTTTTTATGGAGAATAGAGAAAGAGAGAGAGAGACATCAATTTGTTGTTCCACTACTTATTTAGGCACTCATTGGTTGATTCTTGTATGTGTCCTGACATGACTGGAGATTGAACCTACAACCTTGGCATATGGGGTGACACTGCAACCAACTGAGCTACTCGGCCAGGGCCATCTTAACACTATTTTCTAATTAAGACAGTCATTCTTGTTCTTTGAAGAAACTTTAAAAAGTAAGGAGAGCAAACAAAAGAAAGTTTAAATCTCTCAGAATAATCTTCCTCCTCACGAGTAACCATGTAGAGATTGCCCTTCTAATCTTTTAAAATCTGTATATGCATGAAATATTTCTGAATATTGGGCAAAGACTCATTATACTGAAATCACCTTACTCAGTCAGTGCAAGTTTTAGGTACTTGTGTAAGTTACCTGATGGAATTGCTTTAAAAAATAGTCAATGAAATTCAACAGAAATTTAGCCATTTCATGTGAGCACATGACCCCACAGTCTGGGTTGGATGCCAGCAAGAACAAGTCTTTTTAAAAGAGCATTTTCAAGAGCAACACAGTAAGTGGTTACATAGTGGATACCACATGCGATCAAATGATAACACCAACTTTTAAAATAATTATATATATATGATTGATTTCAGAGAGGAAGGGAGAGTAAATCATTGATCCGTTGCCTCCTGCACACCCCCTTCTTGAATTGAGCCTGCAACCCAGGCATGTGCCCTGACCAGGAGTCGAACTGTGACCTCCTGATTCATAGGTCAACATTCAACCACTGAGCACACCAGCCAGGCTACACCAGCTTTTTTTATATGATGCAAATGGATATTTCTTGCATGAGATCAAATTTCTAATGACAGCTTTCATATACTAAGTCAAAGACTGTATCTCTAACAATGAGAGGTGTTAGATGACTTGAAAGGGACTCTAGCAATTATGAAAACATTGCAGATGAATGTGAAACATTTGGATAAATATGATTCAAAAAATTACAAATCAATTATTTCATATAAATGTAATTTAAAATATGAATGAATTAAATATAAAAAGATAAATAATTTTCATCGCATTTCTGAAAGCTTAGAAACTCAAGTTAGCAAAAGTGGGTTTTTTGGGGGCGGGAAGGGAGGTTGTATTCTCATTGGTAAAATGGAAGATCTCTTATTTGAGGCCACCTTATTTTCAAGTATATGTAGGATCCATGAACTTTGGTTTTTAAACAAAAAACAGGATCACATTTTAGTTGTGTTTATCATCTATTTTTTATACTTTATATATTATGACTATTTTCCATGGCTTACTTTTCTTAACCATACCATTTGTAATGACTACATTAGAATGGGTGGAGCAGAATGTATTTAACCAGTCCACTCTTGTTAGATATTGAAGGGATTATTTACATTTATTTAATGGTATAAATAACCCGGATGAATAGTTATGTAGATAACTCTCTAAGTATGTCCATGGCTATTTTCATAAGTTAAATGTCTATAAATAGAATTGCTGGGTCAGAGCCTTGCAGAATTTCAAGGAACTTAATATAATTGCCAGGTTGCACCAACCCGTAATACTCTTAGTACATCTTAGGGAATTATTCAATTATTGTCCCCTTGTGACAGTGTCTTAATTAATTCTGAGTAACTCCTTAGCATGATCATTTCATTGCTGTCCAAGGTGTTTGTCCTATTTTCCTCCTTCCTCAGCCTCATACCACTGGATTAGTACTAAGTACAGGTGAGAGGATTTCATGTATCTTTGGTTGTCCAAACCTATTGATTGAAAAGTTTTGCTACCACTGGGATCCGTGAGATGTCTCTGAAGCACCATGTGAAATGTTATCCCTTTTCTGTGAATGACATTAAATCATTAAACATCACTGAGTCTTATGAGATAGAGAATTCATATGATTTTTCTTAAATTCAGAGGATGCTATCATAGTAGTTTACTAGAATAGTGCTCTTTTTGTTTCCATTTGTTGCATGTGCTGTTGATTTCTATATTATACAGCCTCAGAAAATAAGGCAGCTTGCAAAATCTTCTTTATGTTACAGACTGCTAGTTGGACACCATAGAGCCTACTCCTTGCTCATCAATAACAGAATCCCTTTTATACTTGAACTGCTAACTAGAAAGCAGCATTGCTGCTAGCAAAAGGCATTTTCCCCGCCTTAGGTTATAGCCAATGAAGTGTAAGGAGAAGTGTGTGTGTGTGTGTGTGTGTGTGTGTGTGTGTGTGTGAGAGAGAGAGAGAGAGAGAGAGAGAGAGAGAGAGAGAGAGAGAGAAAAAAAAGAGAGAGAGAATCAAGGAAGTTTTAAAAGGTACGGACCACACACACCCTTCTTCACACCTTCCTCCCTGTGTTCCTTACAACATAAGTGTGATGGCTGGAGCACCAGCAGAGATCATTTCATTGCTGTCCAAGGTGTTTCTCCCGTCGGTCTCTTTGATTAAATCTAGAATCAGCCTTTGGTGAGGAGCCGTTGGTCCTGGCCTTCATCGCATGTACACACGTGTGAAGCATGAATGGGAGGCAGCACACCGTAGAGTGGTGGGGCGAGGAGGCCCTGAGAAGGCATCACCACCTCTGTGTTTACAGGTGCAAAGCCTGGGTCCCAGAGAAGTGCATTCATTGGTCACACAGACCAGATTTAGGCCTAGACCAGTGGTTCTCAACCTGTGGGTCGCGACCCCTTTGGGGGTCGAATGACCCTTTCACAGGGGTCACCTAAGACCATCGGAAAACACATATATAATTACAGATTGTTTCTGTGGTTAATCACTATGCTTTAATTATGTTCAATTTGTAACCATGAAATTGGGGGTCACCACAACATGAGGAACTGTATTAAGGGGTCACGACATTAGGAAGGTTGAGAACCACTGGCCTAGACCCTCTGGCCCTTCCCACTGTCCCACGCCGCCTGGCTTTGCAAGACAGCAGCCGAAGCTTGTTAAGAGTCCGGGCATCGAGGCCTCCCTGGTTTAGAATTGTCGTGGAATAAATCCTCCTGATCGGGAAGAGCACCAGAGAATTATAGAATCCCACAGGCTTCTCACAGATAATTCACTTTAAACTGTTCTCAGTAAAAGCCACATACACATGTCCAACAAATCACAGAAAATGATCTCATGGAGTAGTGTTGAACCACAAACTTGAATAAGAATCTGTTTGTCCAGCGATGAAACTATGTAGAAGATATTTTCAAAGTGTGGCAAGTAGTAAAAATTGGGAGAAGAAAAAGGCTGGGGCCTGGTTTGGTTCCCATTATTTTTCTGGGAAGGAATTGAGAAATGGTTTCGATCCAGTGCTGCTTGCCCACCCTAATTTTCAATTTTCTCAGAATTTGTTTCTTTGAAGTTCGAGCTAATAGATTTATGGCAGCTTTAAACAGTTGAAAACCATCACATTCACCCCAACACACATGCTTTTTCTCACTCCAGCAGAAACATCTGAGCGTTCTGTGTGGGGATTTGCAAAGAGCCGGTTACCTCTCGGTTGGTGTCTAGTTTAGAGAGGACTGCACTGGAGTCATTTACTCTACTCGTCCTGCGGGAAGGGAAGAGCTGATGGAAGATAGTGAGACTATTTCTTAGGTAACATTGTGTCTTGGGTTTAAAAACAGCAGGTGGAGGCCAGACAAGCCTGGTCTTCTTTCTGTCGGTGGCACATTGTTCTCTTCGTGGCTCCATTCCAGCGTGCCATGTGTGTGCGTGTGTGTGTGTGTGTGTGTGTGTGTGTGTGTGTGTGTGTGTGTGTGTGTGTGTGTTAGGGCCACAGGATGACTTGGCATACAAGAACTGCCGCACTTTCAGAATAGGTTTGGTTACTCTACAAATTCCTTTTTAAAATGGGAATCTGGTCTAGGTTTTTGCATATTTGTCAGCTCTCCACATAAGGCCAAGCTTTTCTCACACCCTGGTTTCTTTGTAGGACACTTCTTTGAAAAGTAATGACATGGCTTAGCGTTCATTTTGTTGTAGGGCCTGGTTGTTCTGCTCTTCGCTGCTCCTGTAGAGCTAATTTTGTTACTTTTTATCACCTTATCTCTAGATTTTTATAATTGATCAGACCTGCTAATACAAAGTGTCATTTGCAGTTAATCTGTTAATTATTATCAGTTTTGCTTAATTTTGCCAGTGATGGCCCCTCTCCTTCCTAACGATTGACTGTAGCCATCTTCTGGGTGACCTGTGTGGAGGGGAGGGAAATTCTGTGTGTAAGGCTTTTTATATATTGACACCTTCTCAAAACCAACATATGGGGTGGGAGTTGCTATCCCCATTTTGCAGATGTGGCAGTTGAGGCCAAGAAGAGTTAAATGACTTGACAAAGATGCTAGAGCTACTGATGCAATTGATCAGGATTTGAAACCAGGACTCTCTGACCCTAACGCCAGCCTCTTACCGCACGACCACATTCACATAACAGTTGCCTACTTTAGCAGTCCTATTTATCTATAATGGAACTGATCCCGAAAGTAAAAACAAACAAACAAACAAAAAACAACATAAGAAAGTAAGGTAGGTGAAGAAGCGCAGCGTTAGCAATGGCAACAACAGAAAGTAGTGCAGAATTACAGTCTGGGATTGTGCTTGCAGGACTGACCAGTCACAGGAAAGGAGGGCTTTATTGACGGGCAATGTTCATAGAAATGAGAGAAATTCAGGGAGCTTAGGCAAAGTGATGAGAGAGAGAACAGAAGGGACAGAGCAGTGGAAAGCGAGGGGCAGCCACGATGAAGGGTAGAGATGACCTACTGGCAGCAGCAAAGGTGAGGAGCCCCAGTGGAGGGGTCGCAGACCCAGTGGCAGTGTAAAAGGTGGAGACCATCATGGGACTTGTGCATCGTCAGCGTTCCACCGGCAGTGAGACCTGAGTCAGCACAGAAATGCTTTGCGAGTGCGGGAATAAATGGGGGGAGGGCACATGTGAGAGAAGACACGGCTTCTAGTAATCTTGACCGTAGTTTAATTCTGTTTTAAAGATTGTGACCAGAATTCTGATTAGCATCAAACATTCCGTAAAACTCGTGGTGGGGGGGCGGCGGCGGGGGACAATCACCTTGGAGCCTTTGATGCAGAAGCTTCATTTTCTGAACTCCTGGCGCTGATTCTCAAGATGTGAGAGGCAGAGGGGTGGGTAGAGGTGGCAGGAGGGGACAGAGCGTCACTGTGTTTATGACAAAGAAGCCAAGGACACTGTTGGAGTTGGTTGTGCTGGGCTGGAGGACAGTGACAGCAACTGGCAACAGGATGAGAAAACTACTTTCAAGGAAGGCATGGCTGCTTTGGTGGCCTGCATTCCTCAATTTCATTCTCATTTTTGCAAAAAGGCTGCTACACCATGCTGCCTGAGAGGTGATCATGTTGCCAAGTCATCGCTCCACGGGGGAGAAGGAGACAAATGATACAAGTAAAGGGTGCTGTTGAAAGTATTCTCAAAGTATGAACCTCAGAACCACTGCCAACGTCTGGATCTACTTACTCCACGTTTCATATTTTCTGCTCTGTGTCTACAGCCACCCTCTACCCCAATAACTGATTGATGGAAACCCCGGGCCCCAGATCTCACATGGCCATCTAAGTAAATAAATTGATGGTAAGGAATCGGCCCCACCCCTTTTCTTCCTCCTCAAAGGCCTTGACTAAAGCAAAGACCAGTTCTTTGCACAAAGTTTCAGTTCAATCAGAGCATGCAGCTCTCAATTTAGACATAAACACCTACTTCTATAGAAAACCCACCCCCCTTCCTTTCCATTCAAACTATCTGGGCTCTGAAATGTAGAATGCTTTACTCCAGCGGCCATCGCTCTGGAGATGATTGTCATTCAGATTATTCTTCTGTGCACGCTCTTTCCTGCTGCATAATTATTGCTGCCCCAGAGAAACATGGCCTTGGAGCCTCAACCACCTGAGTGCACATCCTGTGATCCCACCCCCACCACGTACTTCATTGTACTCCAGCCTGATGGAACCCCATCAACCAGGAAAGACTCCTTTCCATCCATCCTTCTGTACACTCACTGCCCCCATCTCTGTCCATGTCTGGGTTGATGCTAACCCTAGTCAGGGCAGTGAGGTGCATTGTCAGAAGAAAATGTCTACAATAGGAAATACTTATAAATAAAAACTGGCTTAAAAGGGCAGGCCTGTATTTAAAGAGTTGAATGGGGGGGGACTGCATTTCTGTAGAGGAATTGTTTTATTTCCTCCTCTCTCTCCCGTACATGCCGAATTATATGTCAGCCCTAGAGTTATTACTAGATTTAACGTAGGTGAACGTGTTTGGCAGTGTTGCAGATTTGCTGACAGCAAATTCTGCTGCCACAATTATGCTGGGTTTATTCAGTTCTGTTGTGTCATCTACCCAGAGGGCACCAGTTACATTTCCGCTGAATTTACTTTTACATTCAATTTGGGTTCCCTCCTGGTTTCTCCTCAGGACATACATAAAAAGAAGTCCTTATTTATTATTGTAGTTACATGGGTTGTGAAGGAAGAGGAGGAGGACTAAGGGGTGGAGTGGGCAGAGATGATTACAAAGAAATAGAAAATATAGTCTTCTGGGAGCCATATTAAGTCTAGTGGAAGAGACAAGAAATTTACCAATTTGCATTTGAATAGCACTAAAAACAATAAGTACGATAAAAGGGGTCCAAGTTGAGTGACCAGGATCAGGGCTGCATGTTCCCCTGGAGCTGCCCTAGCTCTTCCTGGAGGAGACATGTCTTACCTGGGCCTCAGTGGTAGCCAGACAGAAAGAAGAAGGGGGCATTATGGGTAGGAAACAGTGGAGTGCAAAGGCATGGATGCAGCTGGGGAGGAGTGCTACAGGGCAGGAGTGGAACATAGCATTGGAGAGGCAGTTTGGTTCCACGCTGTTGAGGGCCGTGAATACAAGCCGAGTTTGAGTTATGCCCTGGAAGCCCTGGAGGGCTGTCAGCATGGTGGGTGGTGATGTCCCTGACAGATGGGCGGACAGAAACCAGAGGCACAGACCAGTCAGAAAGTTCTTGTGATGGTGTCACCACAGGTCGAGGAGCTGGGGGGGACAACCCTGCATAAAAAATGGTGACCGTAGGAATAGAGAGTTGAGGATAAAGTCTAGGCACATATCAAAGGAGTCATCAGTGAGACTTTGGTGAATGCTGGATATGAATATCGATGGAGTCAGGACAAAACAAGAAACATAAGGGATCGGGGAAGACCCAGGGTGGACTGATGGTGGACATAGGAAGGCAAGAAGTGTGGCTGGTATATAAGCCCAGCTTGTTCTCATACTTCCGTTAGATTTGCTAAAAGACAAACAAAAAACCATGTAGGGGCTGTGACCTGTTCTGAGAAAAACAGATGAAGTCCAGGTCAGGTTGACCTGCGGAACAGCACCCTCAACCGTCCACCCATTGCTCTCAATGGGGAGGCGTAGCCACCTGGCCGAGAGTGTGGTTCCCCTCTTTGACTGGGTGAGGTGTCAAGGATTTATGTAACTCTCTCTCTTACCCCCCACCACTGCCCTGCACCCATCCTTGCTGCCCAGTCATGGAAGCAAGTGTTCATTTACTGTCTGTTAGCCAGCCATGCGCCTGGAGGTCTCTAAATGAAACAAACCTGAATGTGGTCATGTCCATCACCAGCCAGGGCCCGGGGCCTCTTGACCTCCTGGCATGAACATGGAATGCCAAGGAGAAGCCGTCTCTGAAGCTCGATTTGATTTAGGCAAGCACTCACTTCGGTGGCTGGCATCACAGTGATGAGCTCCGATTCTCGCCGTGAGCCAAGGCAGCTTGCTCTGTGTGCGTGGCCTTGGCATTCCCCTTTGTGTGGCAGCTGGCCCACTGACCTCATCGTTCGGCTTCCCTGTTCTTGCAGTGGAACCAACACCACAAGAGTGAAATGCTGTATTTTCCACAGAGTCACGCTACATGTGATTGTTTGTTTACAGTGACATCATGCTTTGAACTTTCGTTCAACCCTCCCCAAAACAGCCACAAATGTGGTGGTTTGAAGGGTGAGCTCATGTGTAGAAAAAGGATGGAGACTCTCGGTAATAAAGGGGTAGATTCATAGCCGCAGACTGCCCTTCGGGGGCTCCCTGTTCTGTTCCAGAGGACTCGCCGCGATGCTGGCCGTGAGCAGCAGACGTTTAGCAGCCTCCTGGCTGCCCCTGGGTTCCAGCAGC
>NW_006383008.1:6663489-6685369 GCF_000327345.1 Myotis davidii
GTCTTTGAACTGCTTTGGGAGATGCTCCTGCATTTTGGAATTGTTACAAAATGAGGGACTGACTGCACAAAGGTGACCCTCTTTTTGGACCCACGCTGCAGTGTGCAAAGGCACACGTGTGATCGTCGGCGAGGCGGCGTCACCTCACACTGCAGGGAGCAGCTTGTGATTGCGGAAAGGATCACCTGCTCTGAAGTCATTGAGCAATTAACCTTTCTCATCCACACATGAGAGAACCCATCTTGATGGGTTGTTTGGGGGTCAGACTTTGTTATTACAGAGAATGCCCCTAATAGCCTGCTTCTGCTCCCTTTTCCCCAGGGATCATCCTGAGAACCTGGTCCGGGATGGTTCAGGTCAGGCTAGCAGGTACCTATGTGAAGGTCAGCCTTCTGTTCTTAGGGATCACGCTTCCCATGAAAGGAATATTAGCAGTCACAATGACATCTAACAGTTTATGTTTCCAAAAACATTCTTTATGTGTGTGGCCTTAGTCAGTGTTCACAAACAACACTGTGAACCGGGTAGTATCAGATAATTTTCTAGATGAGAAAGTTGAAGTGCAGAGATTTACCCCGGGTCATAAAGCCAGCAGGTGGCAGGGCCAGGATTCTAACCTGGTCCACCCCATTCAGGTTCCGTGCTCTTCTTCCTCTCCCTCATCTGCGTGAGAAAAGCCGTTTGTGTCTGTGGATGGCCTGTAGTTCTCTTAGCGTCTCACCGTGGTAAGTCAGGGGGTGCTGGCCTGCCCGGCTGCTCAACAGTAGATGGTTCACGTTGGCATGAAACCACTGGAGGCCGGATAGAAGGGCACTGGTTCCAGACTCAGTTAGTTTTCAATTCCAGTTCTGCTATTTTCTCAGCTCCTGTAGTCTTAAGTTATCTAACCTCTTAAACTTCAGTTTCAGAAACATTGGTAAATGAACATAACAGAACTACTCACCCTCAGGATTGCTGAGTATTGGATGAGCTCACAGCACAATGCCCAGCGCAGAGGAAATGCTGCAGGATGTTAGTATGGTGTCGGTGGCACCATCATTGGTGGGACCAGTGCTTGCTAATCCATGGCTTTGTGGGTCCGGCTGACTCTCCAGCTGGCTGCAGATTCACATCTGAATACTGGACTCTGGTCTATACGGGGGAAAGCAGAACTCCTTTATTCTAGATTTAAAGGCACCTCACAATCTCCTCTGTCCTCTGTGTTTAAGACTTCTCCCTGCGTCTCCTCACACCAGCAGGGATTCCACCAATGCAAGGTGCCCCCTGGGAAACCCCCAAAGCCCTGTGGTCACAACTACTTTATACCACCAGGCATTGCATTTTAATATGGATTCTTTCCACTGCTTTCTTCCTAATACCAAATGAAAGGGAGTCTGATGATGAAGAAAGAGAGGGAGGGGAAGTATGGGCTGGGAAGTGGCAAGGGCAAAGATACAGGAGTTCTTTGGGTATCTGCAGACCACAGCTGGGAAGGGAGAGAGAGAAAAGTTCATGGGGAGTTGGTGAAGTGGCCTGATTTACAGTTTTGGTCCCGGTCGGCTCTACACAGACTTTGTTTTCAATTGCTACTTAAATCTAGTCCATATAAAGAATGCTCTTGCACAGTATTGACGTGCATAAGAACTTCCGATTCTGGGAAGCACAGTTACAGAGTTACATACTAGCTTCATCTTCCATGGCACAGGGCTCCTCATAGAGGGGACGCTGCTCCACAGGGATCTTCAAACAGCCCGCTCTCCACAGCCCGGAGCTGAGGCCGAGTCTGTAAATCACCTCCCAGAGAAGGCCAAATATGTGCTATCCCACCTGGCTTCTTCCTTTTTTTTTTTTTACTCTAATTATCTCAAGTGAGTTGAGATAATTAAACAACACTGCATTCTTTCTGATATTTAATGTAAATCATTTCTAAGCCAGCAAGCTTCCCGGCCTCCTAAAGTAAAGGAGTCAAGAACTCATGGACTCGGACAACAGTGTGGGGTTTGGGAGGTGGAAGGGGTAGAGGTGGAAGAGGGTAGAGCAGGGGTGGGCAAACTTTTTGACTCGAGAGCCACAGTGGGTTCTTAAACTGGACTGGAGGGCCGGAACAAAAGCATGGATGGATGAATTATTTGTGCTTGTGAAAGCTGCTCTATGGGCAGCCTCTGTTGCTGAGGAGGTATATAAACAGCTCCAAGGCTTCCCACCCGGCGCCTGAGGCTCGCCCTGGAGGGAAGTACTCTTGAAAGAAAAACAACCACTGTAACCAACCGTAGCTGAGGCTGGGCCAGAGGCTGGCCACCTTACTCACCCTCAAAACTAGGGTCCATTTTCTTCTCACGCCCTTGACACAGAACCGGACATGCTCACCGGCAGCATGGCATTCACAGTTCCAGACACGTTTCATGTTCTCGCTTTGGAGCAACTTTTGTGTGTATGGGCTGGAAAAGAGGGAAAGTGTGTTACTTTTTTTTTTTTATCTAACAACTTGTAACTGTGTCAACACATAAGACAGTCTGTCAAAGCTTTCTGCTGGTGTTGCTGCTGTGAATTAATTTTGAGCGTCACTTGTGAGCAGTAAACACTTTTGCGGTGTGAACAACTCCGTGCAGTGGGAGTTGTCAACAGCTCGCCGCCCCCCACGAAAGGCAGAACCAAAGGGAAGATGCCTCCTCCCCGACAAGTCAGGTCGGCTAGGTTGGAGGAGCCGGAATCTGCCACCATGCCCACTGCCATGCCCACCGCCATGCCCACGGTGCGATCCTATCTTTTCGCTGGGCCATTGGACCTAGACTTGCAAGTGTTGGATTGAGAATCTGCCTACACCACCAGGCATTTGGCCACTTTCTACTGTTGTAGAGCTGGTTCTAGAATTTATGGCCCACATTTTTTTTGTCCTTAAATTGTTAAAGAAAATATCACCATTAAAGAGCAAGACACAGAGACACACAACACATGTGCCAGACACTGACTTGGGAGACATACTTCCCAGATTTTTACACTCATTACTCACGTTCAGTATTCAACTGAATGTTATCCACATGGTTAAAACAGTCACTTCACTCTGGTTGATATATAGGATGATGTATTTGTATATACATAATACCTATCTATAATTCGTTTTCACTCTTTTGTTTCATTTTGTGTAAAGGTCTCCATTCTTTCTCCTCTTTGCATCTCTTACCCAAATAGTAAAGTCTACGCCCGTCCGTACTGTGGCAGACCCAAGGCCTCCCCTCCCTGCTGCTCTGTGTCTGACAGTAGCACAGAGGAGCATCTCGTGACACTGTAACAGTGAGCTTCCTGGACTCTGACCCACATTTTTGAGATGTGTTCCAGCATCCCTTACCCCTCAGAGACCTGGAAGAAGCTATTGTGCGTAACACCCCCCCTCCTAGCAGCCAATGAAATCTCTTCGAGCCTGGGAAGGTTCGTGCGGTCCATGTGTTTACATAGGTGGGGCCTGCTGTAAAAGGTCAGACATCTTGTTATCCTCAAGTTCCTTTCTTCGGGCTTTATAATGAGACCCCCCTGTTCTAATATCCTGAAACGTGTTGAATAAGACATTGTTTAGCCTGTTCACATCCTGCAGGTTGCATAGTGGAGTCAGGAGACTCCCTCTCCTCGTCTCCTCCATTCCTCCGCAGCCCGCCCCCTCAACACCTGGCACACTGCTCTTGCCATATGTGGAAGCGCTCAGTCAGTGAAGGTGACTGATTCATCTCCATTCACAAAGGAAGCTGTAGCCAGCAGAGGATGGCAGGGTGGGTGAGGTGGGGTTTCACTGATTTGGAGTCATCTTTAGGTTGAGAGAGATTCCAGGCGCCCTGTGAGAAGACCCCTGCCACTTGTGAGGTAGAGAGGGTCCGTGTGCCGTGTGCGTGGTGTGGAGCCCATGGAGTCTATGACAGGGTGTGTAAGGACTGCACACGTCCTGTGGAATCAGGACAGTCTGCCCGCGCTACTGCAGTCCAGCCGGTGCACATCCGACCCCCATGGTCTTCAGTTGATTCTGAGCGGGGAACCAGTTTTACACCCAGTGAAATAGTTACAGCTGTTCACTGCAAAGTGAACGTTTGAGGCACACAAGGGTTCTTTGTTAGAGGCACACGTGCGATTTCTCCTGCCTGCCCAGGAGAGAGGCGTGCTCTCCCATTCCCGACCCCAGGAGAGATGCTCGAGAGGAATCAGTGTTTTGCCAGCCTTCCAAGAGTTAACTAATGATGTTTTTAAAATGGGAAACATCACGAAATGTATGTAACATAAAAGGCAAATGCGAACTACTTAAATGACAGGTGGCATCATTTGAAAAGGATGTGGGGGCTGATCCTGGATCTGTGATCATACGCAGCTGCATTAATTTCCCTAATCACGGGATTGCTGTAACCAGTGTCTATAAATAAACACACAAACTAATCTTTTGATTATCCTTTTTATGGCACATTTTCTTCTCTCTTTCTACTTTTTTTTCTTCCTCATATCTTCTCATTGTGATTAAACCGTATTTCTAAACTCTGTAATTCCACAGATTCTTCTGTGTTATTTTAAACAACCAAAATTGCTCTGGACAGTTCACAAAGGAAGAAATACAGATGGCCAATACATGTATGAAAAGATATTCAGCTTTTTGATAGTCTTTAGAAAGAAATTCAAAGAAAAATATCAATGAACTGTCGTGTTTAAGAATCAGATAGGCAAAGGTTAAAATTATTGGGAAAACTCCCGTGTTGGCGAGGGTGTGAGGAAGCCAGCTTGGTAAGAAGAGTCCCTGGTCTTGCATGCTGGCACGGGGTTATGCAGGGGCACCTGGCATTACCCACCAAAATGGTAAGTGTGCATGTCATTTGACTTACCGCACGCACTCCTGGGGATTTACCTGAAAATAAGGACAAAACAGAAAGATGTATCTTCAAGGATATTCTTATGTCAGTGTCGTTTGCAATAGTGGAAGAAAATGGGGAAATAGAAATCATCCAAAGGGGTCTGATTAAGTAAGTTTTGGTACGTTTTAAAAGAACACCATGTAGCCCTAACCGGTTTTGATCAGTGGATAGAGCGTCGGCCTGCGGACTCAAGAGTCCCAGGTTCGATTCCGGTCAGGGGCATGTACGTTGGTTGCGGGCACATCCCCAGTTTGGGGTGTGCAGGAGGCAGCTGATTGATGTTTCTCTCTCATCGATGTTTCTAACTCTCTATCCCTCTCCCTTCCTCTCTGTAAAAAATCAATAAAATATTTAAAAAAAGAACACCATGTATCCCTTAAGAAAGATCTCATAGGTCTATATTTATTGCTAATGACAGATGTTTACAGCACATTGATGTGTGGAAAAGCAAGTTACAGAATAAGGGAAATAGTATGTTTTTGGTTATATTTAGCCAGTGCTTCTCACGTGCTTATCTGAAAGTGCTGAGGGCGACGGGAGGGACCTGAGATTCCGCACTGTTCACAAGGTCCCTGGTGTTGCCACTGCTGCTGGCCCTTGGACCACACTTTGAGTCACAAGGTCCGTATACATCCGTACATCTGTGTGTGAGTAAATATGCCCAGAATAAATTCGTGGGCGGTTCCACAAGATGATGAACCTGGGTGATTTTTACTCTCATCTCTGTGCTTGCTCCTCTGTATTGTTTAATGCTTCATACTACACCTACATTGGCTTTGCATAAATGATAGAACTGGTTTTTAAATAATGCCTTTTTTTAAAAAGAAGTCAACTTCAGATTTACTTCTCAAACTTTTAAGGGAGGAACAGACCACCTAGGCCAGGTCAGTCATTTTTAAGGAGAATGCATCATCAGAATCACATGAGAAACTTTGAAAAAGCACAGATGCTCAAGCCTGACCCCCAGAAATTCAGAGTCAGCCATCCTTAAGTGGAGAATTCCGGATTTTTTTAAGTTCCCCAGGTGATTCTGACAAAGACTAGGTTTGGCCACTGACCTGGCCTCCAGATTCTTATACATCAAATTTTGGGGCCCGGCATACATTTAGAGGAGGTTTTTGCCCTCTTTTCTGCTTCCTCTCCCTTCAGGAGAGTTGTACTTTGGGGCTGGAGGGTTGACATTGGTATCCATACGTAAGTAAGACTTCTATTTCCAATACATGTTTCTTGACGTTTCCCCACCAGCCTCTCCTAGCTTTCTGTGTTCCTGCCCTAGGGCTGCTGCTGTAACAGATTACCACAGATGGGGTGGCTTCAAGCAACAGGAATGTGTTCTCTCACACTCTAAAATCAAGGTGTCGCGCTTTCCTCCTAAGGCTTTAGGGAAGAATCTCCCTCCCCTCTTCTAGCTTCTGGGCAGGCTCCGGTTCCGTGGTGTGTGTGGCTGCATACCTCCAACCTCTGCCCCTGCCTCACCTCCGTGTCTTCTCCTTTTAAAACGAGTCTTGCCAGGTGTCCCATCTTACTGCTCTCAAGCAGACTCCCAAGGAGACCTGCCATTAGGTTCAGGGCCCACCCAATTAATCCAGGATGATTTTATCTCAAGAGCCTCCATTTATTATATCTGCAAAGACCCTTTTTCCAAATAAGGTCACATTTCCCAAATAAGGTTTTGGGAATGAGGACCTATCTTCTTGGGGGACCACAGTGCAGCACCCTGCATACACCTTCTAAGCAATTCAACAACAGTTTTGAAGTGAAGCAAAACGTTCTGGATTTGCCATTTTATTTTCCTCTGAGGATGAGCTTTTGGTTTTATTTCCCTTTTAGGGATAGCTATAGGAAGTTGTTCCACGAAAAAAAAAATTGAACGTTTGCTGTGTGCAGTCTGAATGTCTACACTAGCAAGGCAGCTGCCCGGTACAGGGAACCGGATTCTGTCCCAGTTCTGTCCCTTCTTGTCCAGCAGTCCCCCAGTCATCAGAGAGTCTGGGGGAGCCAGTCACATCCATCTCTCGCTGACCACGTTTATACTTCCCGCCTGAGCCCTGATGGTTGTGCAGTCTAACATTCATCCTTTGTCCAGGCTCTCCTGGGATGCGGACATTAGAGACAGGTTTACTGAGGAATAAAACTAATGCCTCAGCAGACGTTTCAGAGAATGATCATCCCCAGTCTATTGGCTGTGCTTAACTGGGCTTTGAGCACATTCGGGGCTGGTTTTCCCCACCCTGGCCCACAGGGAGAAAGAGAAAAAGTAAAGGTTAAAACGAGTCTTGCCAGGTATCCCATCTTACTGCTCTCAAGCAGTCCTTTCCTGTAAACCCCTCGGTATGTTCTGGTAAGGGAGGGCAGCCTGTGTTTGACACCGGTCTCTTTTTAGGTGTTTTACTGTACTGACTTGACTCTTGTTCAGTACATGGGACCGGTTTCTCACAGGGGTATTTTCATTTGAGGAGGAGGTTTCTCAAAAGTGTTTTGCCAGTGTCTGGTCATGCACGACCCCTGGGCATCCCCAGCAAGATGCTGTGAGTCACAGTCCCTACAGCCCAGGCAGAGATGAGCTTCACCTGGACTTGAGTCCTTTCCCAACATGTGCAGGAGGACCAGATAAGTAAAGGGAAACCTCGTTCACACACAGCGGGGTTCTGCTGCCCAGAATCAGCCTGGACCCTGGAAAAGTCCAGCTTTTGTTACTTGGGAGGTTCAACTTAATTGAACCCCAATTAACCCAGTCTTACAAATAATAGCAAGTCGTATCACTATTTCTCCCAGAAATAGGGTTGCAAAACGCAAAATTACAGTGTAAGCCACGCATGAGCAAAAATATTTGACTTTTTCTTCCTTTAGATATACAAAGGCTTGCTCCAGGATGCCTAAAAACTTGCATTAAAATGTTTTTAATTAAATGAGCAATGAATGACTATTGGGAAAAATTAGACAAATAAAAAATTAAAAATCAGAAACAAAGAGAAGAAACTTCATATTCTTAGAGATTCTTGGGATTCGTGGCTGACTGTACAGTCCTCTTAGCTAATCTGACTGGGCCACATGTTTTCTGGTTAGTTAAAAAAAAATCAGTTAAAGGTTGAATAATTACTTTTAAAAAGATACTACATACCCTATCTAACATATTGACTTAAAGCCGCAGATGAAGAGTTATTCGCCAGTCTTTCGATGTGAGCCCAAGACCTTCTCCTGGGGTTTGGGTCTGCTGATTGGAAGTTCTGTGTCATTTTTTATGCACATTTATTGCATGACTTTTGTGTTCAGTCTCTTAAAATTGAAAGAATTTTTAAAGGCATTTGCAACACGCTCTGAGTGCAAAATCATTTTAAATTCTTATTATTTCCCAGTATTTCACAATTATTCATGTCTAATTCAATAGCAGATTTCCTTCGGCAGCTTGCTCCTTTCATGTCCTTTATTTCACTAAATTTTCAGAAAAATAACTTTATTTTCACATTTGTATTTCATTGGCCAACATACTATTTAATTAAATTATGTAGTTACAGTGACAAGTACAGCTGACATTAATAGTGTAAGCATTCGGTTCCCCGGGTACAGAGAGCAGCCTCCAGCACTCACTGACCAGTGTCCTCAGGATATTTTATAGGCTTATCGTTATGCAGATATTTGGCTTCTTCTGAGGGGCCAATAAATATATCAATGTATGGTGTAATAGGCAAGCTTTGCTCTGAAAATCTTGAACATAAGAGAATTAGAATTCCTAATGGTTTATTCTGATAAGGGACTGTTTTGGGTGTTTTTCTTGTGATTTCAAATTTGTGTTACATATAGAATGCTCATAGTTTGATCCTTGAGGTAGAGAAAGCAGGTGTTTCTCTTCTTATTAGGTGGATAAAGAAACGGGCCCAAAGATAGTTCGCTCCACGGGAGTCGTGACCAGCATGGACTTTCTATTGTGATATTTGGTTTCAATTCCTTGTCCTGTTTTTGGTTCTCCCCACCATTTTTAGGGTGCTAGTAGGGCCTTATTGAATAAGCTCTATCAGGGGCATGTCTGTTTTGTTTGTTAATATCCCCAATACCTGGAATAGGGGATGAATGAATGAATGAATGAATGAGGAAGACAGGTCATACAGCTTTTTAAAAAGGTAGTTGGAGCCAGCTCTTCTGACTCTTCATTATGTATCTTTCCATTACATCAGGGTCTCTGAGTGCTTTGCTGGCTTTTCTGAGTCCTTAACGTTCCTGAGACCTGAGAAAGACCCATTGATCTAGTCACAGACAAACTGTGACAAGTCATATAAAGCAAGATGGCCAACCCCCTGATTCTGACATTGCTTCAATGGTAGGCAGATCACATATGTTTTCACACACACACATCTGGGAGTTTTTCACTTGGGCATAATTACCTGGAAATGTCCAAGTTAGTAGTTTTCTTTTCAAGGTGAATGAATACTATATTTTAAAAGGTTGTTTTTTCCAACAACTAAATGTTTTATTTAAAACATTTTTACCCACTAAGACTCTTCAGTAAATGTTAATTATATCTTTTTAGCAACTTTGACAGTATTGGGTAATAGCAAATTGTGAATATTTTCAATAAATAATTACCATTCCAGCTGCTGGAATATTATATAATTTTAGAAGGTTGTTTCTGCAGCTGCTTATCTAGTCTCTATATTCAAATCTCAGCCTTTTTAGTTTAAAGTGATGGCTCAGTAAACCTACATCACAAATCAAGTGGTAGGTTGAACTATCATTATACATTTCTCTATAATGTGTACCATATTTTAAATAACGTATTTTGGACATTATATCAGTGTTTAACTTGATTTTTGGCATCTGTGAATTATTATTATGTCCTTCATTAAGTCTTCATATTTTAGTTATTGATTGAAACTAACATGATTAACTAAAGGCAGAATGGGCTGGGTTCCCAGGAGACCTTGGAGGCATTGTGACTTAATCGCCATCATTAAATGTAGCTACATGTGCATGACAGGTACAAATTCAAACAGTTCCTACAGCATGGAGACAGAAGTTCCCAATGTCGTTTTTCTCATGGATGTTCACAAGTGTCACATAAACCCTTACATGTAAATAAAGTTTTTACATTTTGTATTATAATATGCCACATGTTTGTACAAAAGGGAATAAAACATAAAATACGATATTTAATTTCAGTAAAATATTCTGAACATTTGCTGTGTACTTGGGACTGGACTCAAATTTCACTTTATATTCTATTATCTCTTTTAATCCTCACAAAGAAAACTCTATTTGGTAAGTGCTGTTATCCATTTTATAATACTGGATATAGAGGAGTTAAGTAACTTTTTGTAGATACCTTATAGTAGGCAGACCCTGGATCCAAACCCAGGTCTGGTTAGGTACTAGAGCCCACACCCTTAGTGACTGTGCTATGCGGCTACCTGTTTGAATACCTGCAAAGAACAAACGATCCTTCGCTCATTCCACTTTAACTTTAGCTACTTACAGTGACCCTGTTGGCTTAATATTGTCAGCTTTTCTTAAGAGTGCATACTGGTCTTTTCATGACTAAGGTTTTTCCACTCATCAAATGTATATCTGAATTAATGAGAAAATGAACATTAACAAGATAATTATAATTCATGCGTACTGGTCATTGATAGGACTGTATACACAACAGGTAATTACAGACACAATGGAATTCTTTATCACAATTCTTATCAGCTATGGGGCTGGATCTTTCAAAGGAATAAACTCCCCCAGTGGGATTAGTGATATACTTGGGTGCAATAACAGGGGCTCTTAGAAAGCTGTTTTAATCACTGGAGAGTAGTTTTTCCTAATTTGCAATACAGTTGCTTGAAAGAGTTATGTACTCACGGAATATCGTTGTCCTCTCATCTGGTCTGCATTATCCACAGAGCACAAAACACTAGTCAATGACAAGAGAAGTCAGATGTGTGAAGCCACTTTCCTATCCCCTTAGTATAAATAATACATGGTTCTCCTTCAGGTTTATTGGGCAGCATTACACTCCTGGAAGATGTCCACAGGAGATGGCTTTGTGTTAAAGCTTTTAGCTTAAATTTTAATTGCTCTAAGGCACTGATTTTCAGCCTTTTTCATCTCATGACACATATAAACTAATTACTAAAATTCTGTGGCACACCAAAAGATATAGTTTTGCCAATCTGACAAAAAATAGATATAATTTTGTTTTATTCACACCAGATGGATATTGTGTTGGCTGTTGTCATTTTTTATTTGACTGTCTAAGGGAAAAGAGGTCAGTGCCCCTGACTAGCTAATCAGGTATTTCATGTTTTAAAAATTCTTGTGCCACACTAGTGTGCCGTGGCACATCATTTGTAGCCCTACAATAAATGAAACTATAGTGAATCATAAAAGAAAACTGTTACAGTTAGTAATAAACACAACAGAGTAATAACTGTAGATGCTTGTAAACATGAGGTAAAGTAGAAGAAAGTGAAGGTGAAAAGACTTTAAAAGAAAAGAGCCTAAACTTAGGTAAGGTAAAGAACACTTGTTTATTCCTGATTGGTATGTAAAGCAAAATAATGGAGAGATGTATGTTGATCCAAATATAACTAAAGACTAGAAAGCTAAAAATAAAGTTCAAGAATTAGGAAGAATTAAAGATATTAGAGAAAAGAGAAAAATCAAAGCTAATCACATACACATACTCTAGAATTATTTCTTTTGTCTTTGATGGAATTCACGTTTTCATTAATTTGTTCATTAATTTCATAATTATTACTGAGCACGTATAGTGTCTTAGGTGACATGCTAGGTGCTAGGGGACAGTGATAGACAGTTGAGCATAGTTCTTGCCCTCAGGGAGCTTACAATTGAGTGGAGGAGACTTAAACGAGTAATCGGCACAGGTCTGACAAAGGCTGTTACTGCAGAAATATAGCATGCTATATGATTACCTAGAAGTAAACCTAACCCAGACAGGGAGGTTCCGAAAATGTTCCCAAAGAAAGTGCTCGCTAATTTTACACCTGAAGGATGACCAGGTGGAGGGGAGAGAAAGAAGAGAGAATGCGTGAATCCTGAGGTATCGGTCCTAGTGCTTTAAAGAAAACTGAAGTTTAGGGCAGCTTGGACCTAGGTCAGAGTAGAAGCAGCAGCCAGAGATGAGGCTGGGGAAGGATCAGCACCCTGCAATCATGAACAACCTTGGAAGCTGTGTTCCAGCTCCGTCCTAAAATCAGTAGGAAGCTGGGAAGTGATATGATTGGGTTTCCGTGCTGAAAGGTCACTTTTCCGTGCTGAAAGGTTGTAGAGGATGGCCTGGAGAAGACGAGGACTGGTGAGAGACAGTGAAAGCTGGGACTCTTGTTTCATCTGCAGAAATGTGAGCGTCAGAGTGACAAACCTTCCTGGAATAATGATGTCATCAGTGACTTGTTTGAGAAGTCATCGATGTAGCATGTTATTTTTCTTATCTTATATGTATGTATGTTATATTTTGCAGTACACAGAGGGCTTTCGTACATAGTATCATACCGCCCGTTGTTACCCAGGCATGCTTGCCTCCATTCAGCAGATATTAGCCTGCTGTTTTCCAAGGGCTAGCCCAGCCGTGGGCAAACTACGGCCCGCGGGCCGGATCCGGCCCATTTGAAATGAATGAAACTATTGAAAAAAAAAGACCGTACCCTTTTATGTAATGATGTTTACTTTGAATTTATATTAGTTCACACAGACACTCCATCCATGCTTTTGTTCCGGCCCTCTGGTCCAGTTTAAGAACCCATTGTGGCCCTCAAGTCAAAAAGTTTGCCCACCCCTGGGCTAGAGGGTAGTAATAAGAGCATAGCACAAGAAACATGATTCCTGTCCTGGTGGAATTCACAGTCGGATTCAGGAATGTAGGCTATAAGCCAGGAATCATGCTAATAAACAAGATGATTTCAGAGAGAGAGAGAGATGAGTGCTATAAAGGTAATAGATTGGAGCTATGTGATTAGAGAGAGGGTGATTATGGGGAGGTATGCATAGGAAGGTCAGGTAATGCCTGACATGGGAGCTAAGACCTGAATGAAGAGAAGGACCTTACCATGCCAAGACCTGGGGAAAGAGCCTTCCGAGCCAAGGCATAAGAAAATGCAAAAGCACTGAAGCAGACAGGACGTGGATCGAGGAATGGCCCGCAGGGTGAATGAGGAACAGGGGCCTGGCAGGATTCTATTCTAAGAGCAGGGTGAAGTCTTGAAGAAAGGTTTCAAGCAGGAGGGTGATGGTAGGGAGGGTGATAATAAGAATCCTGTTTAACCGTGCTGTATTTGAGATGCATGTTGGACATACAGTTCAGATGCTGAGTGGGTCATTGGATATGGATATGGGGGGAGAGGTCAAGGCAAGATAGAATAAATTTGGGAGCCCTCAGCATAGAGGTAGCAAAAGCCATAGGCCTGGGAATGAGTGTTGTTAGAGAAGACAAAAAGTCCAAGGTTGGATCCCTGAAACATGCAACCATTTAGAGGGGGAACCAGCCAAAGAAACGGGGAAGGAGTCACAGGTGAAGTGAGAAGGGAAGGCGAGAAGCTAGGACAGTGTGGTGCCACTGAACCCATGGGAAGAGGCTGTTTCATAGAGGTGAGCCGCTGAGTGAAATGATGCTGAGAAGTCATGTACGATGAAAAGACTTGCACATGGAACTGGGAAGATGAAATCATTGGTGACCTTGATAAAAGCACTATCTCTGAAATAACACAAAACCAACTTACACCAGGTTAAGAAGAGAATGAGAAAATAGCAGCAGCAAGTCTAGACCACTCTTCCAAGGGTCAGAGGAAGGAGTGGTACCTGGAGAACTTACAGAATATTGAGATGAATGTTTTAAAAATGCTTGTGTGCCAGTGGTCCAGGAGAGGGAGAAATTGCTGTCGTGGGCAAAGTGATGATAAATGCAGGAACAAATCCCTTAAATGAGGGAGAAGGGATGGGTCCAGAGCTCAGGACTAGTGATTGATTCCTGGTAGGAGGAGGCAGAGCGTACAGGAAGCCCAAGAATGGGGCAGTCCATCCACATGTCCTCACTAAAAAGGCTGACAGTAGAAAACAGCCAAAAAATGGGAGACATTTCTTTTGGGGGCTCTGAGACAAGAAAGATGGAGGTTCTACATTTGTTATTTATGGTTTATATTTTTTTTCACTTGTTTGGGTTTGGGGAGTTCTTTACCCCTCTTTCTAGGGAGATGGCAGCCATTCGCCACTGCCCCAGCCTTCGGTTCTCTTCCTCCGGCTGTCTCTCACCAGTCCTTGTCTTCTCCAGGCCCTCCTCACAATGCAGCCTGTACTGGATCGGCCTCCTCTCTCTGACCTGTTAGCCAGGCTGCCTCCCAAAAGCCCAGGGTGGGGAGGTGGAGGGAATTTCACAGTCTCTGTAATTGCTTTGGTTATGCACTTTCTATAACGAGCCATGGACATGTAGCCCAGTTGTCCACTCATCTCTGACTGGACCCTTCTTGACCTCTCCTTGTTATGTTGATTAGGAAAGGAAACCACTCTGGAGTTGAAAATCTCCTTTCTCTTTGAGACTGTAGGGATCAGCAGCTGGAGCCCGTAAGCATAGTCAGGGCTCTATTTCATCCCAAGCAAATGCTGTCCTTCTTCCCAGGATGATATTTTGAATATTATTGTTGCTGACGAGAATGATTGCCAGTCATTGCCTTCAGTATCTCAGGTTAGTGATACATGACTTAATTCTGTGTCATCTCAAGACATCCCCCAGGTGAGGGGGTGGTTTCACAAAAAAAGGAAGTGAACTGTGTCTGGTTTCATTATGAGGCTGGGACTTGTATCGGCCTTTATACCCCAGGGACAGGACACTGTGCAGAGAAGAATTCCTGAAATCTGTTTCATCATTAAACATCCTCTTGTCTTAGATAGTTCTCAGTAGAAGAAATAAGTAAATATGGTAAATATTTGTTCCGAGTTTCCTTTCGGAATTGACCGAGCAGGATTCAGCACAGAATACATTCTGAGTCAATTCTCAAAGGTATTGTTTACTAAGTTAGTTTTCACCCTAACTACCCACTGCTTTGTAAGCTTGGTACAATTTCATGATTTAAAAATCTCTTGAGCACAGTTCTCTTTCATGTGTTCCTTTGGCACTGAGTGGATAAACAAATAAAGAGGGGGGGCAGGGGAAATGGGTGTTGTAGAGTAGACATTGAATAATGAGAATAAATGTCAAGGTACAGTTGTATACACACACACACACACACACACACACACACACACACACACACACACACATAAGCTTCACAAATAGAGAATATGGGGAATAAAAGGCAATAGCAATATGTGAAATGGCTTTGGAGGCTTTAATTCCTACAGGATCAATCCTAGTCAGCGATGTAAGGGAGCTACCCAAAACATTAATGAAACTTTGGCGTTGCAAAACTAAGAAGGCGATAGATTATTTCGTCTGTTCCTCACTGTTAAAATTAGGCTGTATTTCAGATCACATTTTGATGGACATATTGGTAAATGTACTTACTGTTGGCTATTGTGTGATATTAAGATTTAAATGGTTACTTTTAAGTTTAGAGCTTTTTTTTCAAAGGACAATGGCTCAAGACAGTGATGGTGTGAGAGCTTGAAACCATGTCCCAAGTGGTATTTGAAGGAACTGGGACCAGTTACCTAGAGAAAAGACTTGGAGTGAAATGAGATGGAGCCATGATTGCTCCCTAACACATATGTAGGTGTTGTCCACGCTCTGGGCACCAGTGTTTCTAGGCTACAAGGAGGCAAGTTTGTCTCAAAGAGAACTCTCTAATAATACCTGCAATGATAATGTGCATATAATTCTCCAAAATGGACTTGGCTGCTCAGGAGATAGTACCTTTCTTCTCATTGGAGGTGTTTAATCGGAATCAACCACTTAGTGGTTAAACCTTTGATGGTGGGTTGTACTGGCCAACCCTGAAAATGCTTTTCACCCTGCTATGGTATTTATTGGTGTTTATTTCAAGAAGAGTATAAGTTTACTTTTCATTAACCATCTATGTGATTAAAATAATGAGCAATTGATACCAAATAAAAGAAGTAGCCATGTCTCCAGAGCTGCTGCTGGCACCTGAGGGTAATTTTATTGAATAAATATCTCCTAAATACTCCAGTGTTTATGAAACTTTGGCTTCAGAATATGAAAAGGTCTTCTTATCTCAAGAAAGAAAAGGAAAATGTATTGACTACAGACCAAGGCCAATGAGCTTTGGCCCTGTTTTCCTCTTTCTCTTTGCTTTAGTAGGGAGCCTTGGAGAGAACAGGAAGCCTATAGTTGATGAAAGAACTTTATTAACTCCAAAAAAATGTTGATGCAATCTTAGGGCATAATGTGGAATGAATCTTAATTACTTTGAAGCTTAGAGCCCCAAATTTTGCAATCTAAAAATAAGAACTTTTAAAGAAGATTGTGATGACTAAAGCCAGGAAACTTGCCCCATCCTTCACTTTTCTTCTTGTTCAGTTGGTAACAGTAGACTTGCCACCCCCATCAATAGATAAAAGGGCTGAAAAACAGGAAGCAACATCAAATAGTTTTAAATTACTTTGGGAAACTCCTGAAAGTGGGTGTAACGTGTAGGCCTTTAAAAATGAATCATATTTGTTCATTTGATGTACAGCTACTTAATTATTTCTTACAGATCAGCCTAACATTCATTTGGCATTTTTCTTTTCTTGGCTACATTTGGTACTATCTTGATGTGTGTTACTGCCTTTGGTTTGGTTCCCACTAGTACCATCATGTTGTTAAACCAGCTGCTGATAAATGTGTTACAAAGTATGTATGGGAAAAAGAACCCACAAGAGATAAAAGAATTCGATGATTTAAAAAAATTAAAATTTGGTTAGTTAACCCATAGCCAGACCCTGATATATTTGGCTACAGAGCAGCTAGATGGGAAAAAATGTGACTAACATGTTTCAGAATAGTCTCCCCAAAACAACAGCGAAGGAAACCTTTGTTGTGTATTGTGAAAGCCCCTTGCAGCCACCTCCACTTCCTCATCCAGAGGGTCGGTGCCTATGACACTCACAAGTGCCTAGCTACAGTCTGCAGGCTGCACAGCCCTGAGCTAGATGCCCCCAGGAAGGCCTGGCCCTACCATTTGTGCAGCTAGGGCAAGAGTATAATTGAAGCTCATGTGCATATGTATAAATATTAAAATTAAAAGAATCAAGCTAACAAATGGGTTGCATGACATATATTTTGCCCTTCTACCTTCACACAATGACCTTCAGAGGGCCACCTTTTTCACAGTCTCCTTGGAGTTCTGAACTGGGATATGGTGTATAGGGAGAGCCATTGAACACCCTGACCCTTCTTTCCTGCCCCTTCTCCTCCCATTCCCCTGCTCTGTCCCACACTAGGGGCCTGGAGGCATGCACGTGGACACTCCAGCACACGCACTCAAGGGACATACACATCTCCTTTAACAGCTATCCTTCGGCTGTTTGATCACCCCTCCCAGGGTGTAGTCCATCAAAAGGAGGAAGGGCCTTGAACCGTGGTCGGCAAACTGTGGCTTATGAGCCACATGCAGCTCTTTGGCCCCTTGAGTGTGGCTCTTCCACAAAATACCACGTGCGGGCGCGCGTACAGTGCGATTGAAACTTCGTGGCCCATGCACAGAAGTCAGTTTTTGGCCTGGGCGAGTCTATTTTGAAGAAGTACTGTTGATATTTGGCTCTGTTGACTAATGAGTTTACTGACCACTGGTAGGAAAACATTCTTCATTGGCCCTAGAACAGTGGTTCTCAACCTTCCTAATGCCGTGACCCTTTAATACAGTTCCTCATGTTCTGGTGACCCCCAAATTCATTGTTACAAATTGAACATAATTAAAGCATAGTGATTAATCACAAAAACAATATGTAATTATATATGTGTTTTCCGATGGTCTTAGGCGACCCCTGTGAAAGGGTCGTTTGACCCCCAAAGGGGTCACGACTCACAGGTTGAGAACTGCTGCCCTAGAAGCTCACGAGGGTGGGAAATTCTTTGGTATTGAAGGGGGAAAGCATAAATTAAAGAGGGGGGCGGGAGGGGGTGGGGAAGGGTGTTCCTTGTCCTGGCTGATGGGGCTGTACTGCCTGTGGGAAATTCTGTGGAATCTGCTGCACCTCCTGTTCGCTCCTGATGCCAGTTACTTCCCTCCACACAGTGATGGCTCTGAGGGCCAGAGCCAGGCAGTGCACCCTCCACAAGGAGCATGGTGCTTCTGGCCATGGCGGGGGCAGGTGCAGGCTCAGTCCTGAGGTTTCAATAGAGCATTTTGCCTGATTGTGCCTGAGGTCTTCTTGTTCATTCAGCCTCTCCTTCCAGCTTTGTTCCCGTCCACTTCAGCATGCCCCCTCTTTCCATACACCCCTAGATCTCTAACTGGGGCCCAGATTTAAAGATTGCTCATTTTTAGAGTCCGTCACTCAGCCCTTCCTTTTGTCCTCTCCTGCCTAAGTGACCTTAATAAAATTGCAGGGAATTGTAACACTTTGGGGAGTGGGGAGGTGAGGAGGGGCCCACTGAACCCTCCATACCTGAAGATTGAAAAGCAGAGGCCTGTGGGGTGTGTCGTACCCCTTTTGCCACTTCCGCAATCACTGACCAAGCCACTTAATCTCTCTAGACCTCATTGTCCCCATGGTCAAGAATGAAGAATAATGAATGCCTATTTCTAACTGCTTCAGATGGATGTCTTCAGGACAAATTTCTAAGTATATATGTGCAGGGCCATCAAACTATCCCATCAAGCCCCTTCCAGGAGAACTTCATTTAACTCTCCAGTAGCTTTTTTCTATGACAAGAACTATGATTCAGCTTTCCCGGAGTTGACAGAAAAGCATGAAATCTGTTTCTAACAGATGTTCCCCCATGATCCCCCAAATGTAAACATGTTTGCAAGACGATAGTGAGACAACCTGTTTACACAAGGAAGTACTTAAAAAAGCAAACAAGAAAGCATCGCCCAGAGCAGCCACTGTGATCAAAGTGCCGTCAATTATTAGGGTGTAAAGGGAACTGATGACTCAACTTAGCACCACCGCGGTCTCCAGATTTCAGTTTCGTAACAGAGTTTCTTTTCAGGAATATTCTTCATTTACACACAAATCCGATTTTCTTTCTAAAATGTTTCTCGATTTTTGTCAAACCGAAATACCAGGATCCCTTCAAAAGATGACTCCGATACCCAGGTTATGCTCAGAGGAGCGTCCTGCCGACACGCTCTGCCATGGGGAACTGAGGGGTTTTACTCCGGGTCTTGGTGCCCGAGAGGAGGGACAAGGTGCTCCACAGAGCAGCTCCCGGCTCGCTGCTGCTGCACCTCCCCGGTAAGTCAGACGCAGCAGAAAAACTCTCGGGCTGCACGGTGGTAGAAAATAACTTTCTGAATCAATCAAAGTGTGATATTTTGATACTTTCACATGCCTGGGTATTCTGGGCAAATGCGTGCTTAAATCAGTGACTCATGGATCAAAATGCAAAGTAGGTCTCTGCATGCTGGCTGGCTGGAAATCAGTTTTTAAAACTGAAGCAAAATATAATCCAGTAAAATATATGTATCATTTGTGTCACGTGTGGCCATTTTGGTGAAAATCACCACCACTCTCCCTCAAAGTAGTGTACACTGGGGGTCTGTCTTGATGCGATGAGAAGAGTTGTACATAAGGAGAAGTATCTACATGAAAACCCATGAGAAGTCCCTGTTGAAAGCAGAAGGTTCAAAACTCCTTTAGGGCCCTAACCGGTTGGGCTCAGGGGATAGAGCGTCAGACTGCGGACTCAAGGGTCCCAGGTTCGATTCCGGTCAAGGGCATGTACCTTGGTTGCAGGCACATCCCCAGTGGGGAGTGTGTAGGAGGCAGCTGATCGATGTTTCTCTCTCGTCGATGTTTCTAACTCTCTATCCCTCTCCCTTCCTCTCTGTAAAAAAAAAAAAAAAATCAATAAAATATACTTAAAAAAAAAAAAACTCCTTTAGGATGTGGCTTCCCATAGAAACAAAACTTGGAGAATGGTGAGGCCAGACCCTGTGACATCCTTACTAACCATTCCCACTTAAATAGATCTCAGGTGGTAGGCTGAGACCCTGGCCTGGCCTTGTAACACCACTTCAGTTACTCATGTAGCCCGGGTCTCAGGAACTCTCTCTGAGCCATCGTATGGAATGTCAGTGAGAGGAGGAACGCTAATAAGATGATGACCCAGGGGCGGGACCATCACCCAGTATCAAGTGAAGAGGCACTAGGAGTGTGGGCAGTGCGATTTATTTGCTCCATTTATGTTCTAGGACAGCGGTCGCCAACCTTTCGGATCTCACGGACCACCAGTGGTCCACGGACCACCGGTTGCCAACTGCTGCTCCAAAGGTTTCCTTAAACCAGCGGTCGCCACCCTTTCGGATCTCATGGACCACCAGTGGTCTGCGGACCACTGGTTGCTGACCGCTGTTCTAGGATCTACCTGTGCTTTAAATACTTAAAGATACTCAAAACTCCAATCCACAACACATGTGTGCACGCGTGCGCACATACACACACACACACAACTGTTAGAATTAGCAAGCAAGTTCAGTGAGATTTCAGGATAAAAGGTCAATGTATAAAAATCAATTTTATTTCATATACAAGCAATGAAAGACTGGAAATTAAGAAAAACAACCCTATTACAGTAATATCAAAAAGAATGAACTTCTTGGGAATAAATTTAACCAAAAAAGTACGAGATATATATACTGAAAGCTACAAGGCACTATGGGAAGAAATTAAGAAGACCTAAATAAATGGAAAGACATCTAATAGATTAGAAGATAATATTGTTGAATGTTAATACCACTTAACTGATCAACAGACATATTCAACGCATTCCCCCAAATCCCAGCTAGTTTTTTGGGGTTTTTTTTTTGCAGAAATTGACAGGCTAATTTTAAAATTCATATGGAAATTCAAAGGTCTCCAAATAGCTAAACCAAACTGGAAAAAAAGAGTTGGAGAACTTTCTGATTTTAAAACATACTACAAAGTTTTGAAGTCAAGACAGTGTTGTCAGGAGAGGCAATGGATAGAATTTGAGAATCCAGAAATAAACATTTGTAATCAGTTTTCAACAAGGATGCCAGAATGATTTGATGGGGAAAGAATGGTCTTTTCAACAAATGATGCTGGGATAACTGAATATTCACATGTAAAAGAATGAAATCAGACCCCTACCTTACACTATATACAAAAATTTACTCAAAATGGGTCATAAAACTAAATGTAAGATAGAACTATAAAACTCTTAAACATAGAAATAAATTTGTGACCTTAGATTAAGCATTGGTTTCTTAGTTTTGACACTAACAGCACAAGACACAGAATAAAAAATAGAACTTCATAAAATTAAAAACTTCTATCTTTCAAAGGAAACCATTAAAAAATGAAAAAGATGACCCACAGAATGGGGGAGAATATTTGCAAATCCTACATCTGATCCAGGATTTATGTGCAGAATATGTAAAGAATTCTTACAAAAGGTAAATACACCAATTAAATAATAGGCAAATGAGTAAAATAGGTATCTCTCCAAAAAAAAGACAAGTAGTTAGCTAATAAGTGCATGAAAAGGTGTTCAACATCATTTTTCATTGGGGAAGTGCAAATCAAAACTACAATGAAATACTAAAAAAAAAAAAAAAAAAAATCTAAGGGTTGGTATTTTCATCTCTATTTTTTCATGTTGGGAAATTGAGCTTTCATTTAAATTAGGTGGCCAGAGGCAGTCGGTTGGGATGGGACCAGGTCTGTCTGACTTCAGGCTGTTCTCTTCCCACTGCTCCTCCAACAGAACTCTGTCTCTGGCTGCGCAGAGACCACAGGGCCTGCTGCTTAGAGTAGTGGGCGTATCATTCCCAGGGGGCAAAGGTATGAAAGATTAAAGGATGCTTTTGGAGAAAAAGCAAAATATTTAAATACAAAACTGGAGATTGTTACTTTTATGGTAAATTAAAAAATCAAGTTTAATTTTTTAAGAGTGCCAT
>NW_006383008.1:6685400-6719121 GCF_000327345.1 Myotis davidii
AAAATCCATGACAGCAAATTAAAGAGCAGAACCCAAGAACATCAGGGCGGCACAGGCACAGAGATGACGTGGGGAGAGGCACAGTCGTGCTGACAGCGAGTTTGACCAGAAGCCAGGTGCGGATGTTCCTAGAGCCAAAACAAGAAAGGTCATTTCTCATCCAGAGAATGTCACCTGGGGATGTGCCAGTGACCAGGATTCAGTACAGGGGCCCGTGGACAAGTGAACTCGGGGGATTTTAACCTGGGGTCACGGATTCCTATGGGTCCGTGGATTCACAGGCTTGTCAGGGCCCCTGAACCCTTCCTGCTATGGTGAAAGGTTTTTTGTCTGTGCATCTTTTTCTGGGGAGAGCGTCATCGGGTTGTTAAAGGGCCTATAACGGGAGAAAGGTTTTTTTTTAAATGAGTTTAGATGTTTCTCTTCAGGTGCCAGGCTAATTTTCCGGCTGTGTGATAGATTGTGTTCTATGGTCTGGCACTCCTAATATTTGGAATAAAAATGAATTCTTAGTGAATGATCTCACCGCCTGCAGTGCTGTCTGATTCTGCCCTGGCATCTGATAGAACTTGTTAGGGGATTAGGTAAGACAGGATGTTGGTACATTTGCGGTCATTAAACTGGGAAGGGGAGGGGGGCAAAAAGGAATCTTGCTAAATATATTGTGGAGTGGAACTCGATGTTGAATAGCTGAGGGACATTCTTTGTGCTCTGTGCCAGCGCTTTGAAACCCTGCTTAGAAACCGACTGGAGTGGCGGAGACAGCTCCATCTAGATGTGGTGTGTTGGTAAATGCCTGTCTTTCCAAGAAATACTGTTTAACTTGTCCTTTTATGGAGGAGGCGTGGAAGTGGTGCTGTACTGGTTTGCACAACATTTTTGTAAGCTGATACAATAATACGGATCCTAGAGAAACAACAAAAGCTACTTTTTTACCTGGTGACCAGCATTCTCACCATTCCGGTTTCAAGACTCTGGGAATAATGGAGAATATGTCACAGAGAGCATAAAGTGTATGTAAGGCTGTGTTAGATGAACTGTAACCCCCACAAATGCTTATTTTCTGCCTGTCTTTTCCTTCTGTCTTTGTGTTTGGATGGTCCTTTGATCTTATTCTAATCTTACTATTCGAAAAATACTCATTTAAACGTGTGCTGGATTGAGTAATGGTGATGGTTGCACGACACAGTGAGTGTTTTTCATCCCACTAAACTGTACTAGAAGATGGTTAAAATGGTAAATTTTACATTTTGCATATTTTACCACAATAAAAAATGTGTTGGATAATACAGAGGGAAAAACCATTTTCCTTTTTGCAATGGGAATTCCAAGTACCTTTATATGTTAAATGTCAAGCCCTTTCCTATGTGTGATATGAATACGTAAGTAACAGGCAAAAACATGTGTGGGGTGAAATTTCTCCTTTAAGTGCTGTGTGGGTCCCAACTCTGCACTCACTGATGTGGCACCTGTGTATCCAAAGCAGACGATAGGCCCTCAGTAGGTGCGTTCTCCTTTCTTCCTTCCTTTCTTCACATCTCGGTTTCCTCCTTAATCAAATGAGTAGGTTGGACTTGTTGATCGCCAAGGTCCTTTCAGTTCTGCTGATCTGTGGAGTACGAGAAAAAACGTTTTAAAGGTCTGCAGAACAGTATAAACTCCATATGGGCAAACACAGCCCCCCGCGTGTACACACAGCAGCTTCTGCTGCTTCTCGCTTTCACTCTCCTCTGTCCCCGCTTCTTTCTCTTCCTCCGCCTGCCAAGAATCAGCCATGAGCTTGGAAATGGAAGTGGGGAGGAGAAAGGATAGAGGTGACCGGAGATAGAGGGCTGAGACGTCAGGCTGGGTGAGGGGCCGCAGCAAGCCTGGGCTTGGCCCTGACAGGGTCTTGTGGTTGTGGGCATGGTCACATTCGGGGCTGCAGCCCCAAATTCTCTGCGGGGTATGTGACCACAGCAAGATTAAGCATGATTGATTTTTATGCAAGGCAGATGGTGGCAGGAACGTGGAGACTGTAAATCCAGAGAGAGAAGCTGAGTTTGTCATGTGAGGAGGAAGCAGCAGGAAGCAGAGCCTGTGTGGGAGAAGACATCTTGTGGGGAGATGGCAGCTGGAGGGGAAGGGTGGGCAGGTGCGTGGCCAGAGTCTCCAGTCAGGGTTTGAGCTGGGAGCAGATTAGATCTGGCTGTAATAAATCATAGCCATGAGTACCAAAAAAAAAAAAAAAAAAGATTGAAGGAAAACACAGGTAGAAAATAAACTTGGGGGAAGGGGAGAAGGGAATTAAAAACAGAGAAGCCAGTTGCCACTATAGTAGCAGCCAGCCAGGTGAGAAACGATGATGATGGCAATAGAGACACAGAGGGCTGAGCAGATTTGAGATATAAATTGATGATAGCATCAAAGCACTTGCTGATGGATTATACGGTAGAAGTGAAGGGTGGGGAGGAAAATCAAAGATAACTCCTAGGGTTTGGAAAACAGGGTTGATGGTAATGCCTTTTCCTGAAATGGAGCTTCACACTCCCTAGACACCACATGCTTCCCATGTATGTTGTTGGGGTCCTTCTCTGGGCTGGCAGCCCTCACCCCTGCTGCAATGATCAGCTCTGCAGACTCCACTAGCCTCCCAGGGGACCAGTCCAGCAGCAACTTGCCTTGTGTGAGACCCACTTGTGCAACCTGGAGGTCAAGGGGTACCTGCCCCTGGCAGATGAGGCTGCAGGCATGTGCAGCTCCCCAGGAAGAAGTATTGGCTGATAGGTGAAGCACACAGAGAGGCAAAGTTGTCAGATATGGAGAAGGGAGCAGAGGGCCCTCAAGAGCCCAGGCCAAGCACTGAACCTCAGAGGAGTCAGGCACTACAGAAGCCCATCCGAGTTCTCAAGAAACTGCCCTTTACTAAGCTGACAGGCAGCCCCTCCAGTGCGTGCCCATCTGCACTCCTGCAAATCCACCTGTCACTGTCTGCATGACTTTGTACATGATCTTTGACATAAGGATGGAAATGACGGTATTTTGAATAAATAAATGCTTCGGCCATATTATGCTTGGGTGTTGCAGGAATGATGATGCTCTTCAAAGACTGGGACCCAGAGTGAAACGCCTGATACATGATAATCCTATGCTTATAATGTGCCTTCAGAGAATGATCTGGGTCACATTTAATAAGACCTGATAGTACCATTTTTTTAAGAAACTGCACTCGAAAAATTTTAATATACTTCATGAAATATAATCATTTTAGTACTAACAAGCTAATCAGCTCTTTTTACACAAATAATTAAATTGCTGTAGGACCCAAAGCTTTATCACTTTACTTTGACATTTTGCTAGCAGCATGTATAAAAGAGGTTATGTTTTCTTGGGGGAGAGGAAGGTAGTCTCCCACATGGTGTGGATGGCAGAGTTGCACAGGAAAAGGAGGGGCCCTTAGAGTCAGAAGAATATGGACTCAGTTGCATGTCATCCCCTTTCCATATATATGACCTTAGGCAAGGCATTTTGCCTCTCTGAGCCATGTTCTCTCACCTACCATATGGGCCAATAATACCTGTAAAATTCCTAACACAGTTAGTTCCTAGCCCATAGATGTTTCAGTAAGTGGTAATTATCATTATTTATTTATAATAAATGCATGCCAGTATTCCATTTTTATAATATGGAGTCTACAGAAACTCAAAAATACTAATTTCAGGTTGTATATTTTCAACACTTGTTTCTTTTTTTAATTTTTATTTATTGATTTATTTTGAGAGAGGAGAAAGAGAGATAGAGACATCGATTTGTTGTTCAACTTACTGATTGCTTCTTGAATGTGCCCTGACCGATCAAACCCACAACCTTAGCAGATCAGATGATGCTTCTAACCAACTGAGCCACCCTGCCAGGGCTATAGTCATTTCTTTTTAGCTTTTCCTTTTTGGACTATCAGTGGCACATAGTTCTGATTGCATCATCCTGTTATGATACAGGTGAAAAATCTGAGCAAGCTCTTCACTATACATTGGGAATTTAAACATCTTAAATATCAAAGAAGTGAACTTTCTAGCTGTGGTTCTCCCACTAGAACACTTGGTCCCAATACCTGAAATGTGTAAGTGGAAACTTTCAGAGATGGTTTATCTTCATTTTCTCCATCCGGTCTGAAATGGCCAAATCTCCTCCCCAGTTCTTTCTCTATTGCAGGAAAAGAAAGGAAGAAAGAACGAAAAAATAAAGCACATTTCCTTGCATCATCTTTCCATGCCAGTAGAACAAAACACAAAAGCCACAAGACTATGATTCAGAGGTCTCTGCTTTACACAAGTGGCTATTTAAATTCTGTTTGAAATGTAGATTTTTTAAAAATTTCATCTCTGTAGTTTCCAAAAAATTAACGTCAATTGAAAGCCCCTCTGACCATAAAGTGTGTGTGACTCCTCCACTTAGTGCTTCTGAACATGGATAAGGACTCCAGAGCCACTCACAGCATGTTTATTACTGAGGCTGTCACCAGATTTTTAGTAATATTTTTATACAGCATGGGGCCAGAAGAACAGTAGAGATTTGACCTTTTCTAATAGATGGTAGTCTCTAAATGCAATTTGTATTATTAGAACTACATTTTGAACTCTTACTTTGTTTTCTAACCACTGTAATTTATCTTTCTACTCAATCCAGAGAAAAAAGCCGTGTGTGTGTGTGTGTGTGTGTGTGTGTGTGTGTGTGTGTGTGTGTGTGTGTGTAGGTAGGTAGATGTGCAATAGTCATTTATTAGCCCTAGAAACCAATAGTGTGACTTTGGACAGGGGGACCAGAATGGCATTTTGAAGCCAGGAGGTCAGATTGGCTCATTGCTGTCATCCAAGTACAACCTATTGGGATACTGAGCAAAGTCAGCTTGTTTTGCTCGGTGAAGCTTTCAGCTCAAGTGATAATACGCATGATGTCACTGTCCTTTTGTATTTAGGCACACCTGGATTCAGGTTCAAACAAGAGTATGAACCAGTTATGAATATTTGTCTTCTTTTCTTTGTATTGCTTTAAATCCCAGTAAGGTAGGAAGAGGTGATTAGGATAGAAGAGAATTGACAACAGAAATTCATGGGAAGCAATATTGGAAATCGGAAAAGCACTAAACCAAACCACTCTTATGTTTCTTAGAAACTATGTTGTTGATAATAGACCTGTAATGTAGATAAAAAATACAGCCACCTGTGATTTCCTGGGGAAAAGCAAACAGGGCTCTGCACATCAGGTCCCATGGACGCCACTGAGGAAATCTTAGCTAGGAGTTGAGTTGGGGGGATAGAGAATGCAGTCAGCCTGCCTTATACCAGACGTACCTGCTAGAAAACCTGATCTCTTCACAGCTAATTGGTATAAACATCTCTGCCCACCGCTTGCAGCTGGAGACCCACTTATACTTCTATGACTATTGCCATAATTAAATGCCATTTACTTTTTTCTTAGCCTAGGAATGCAGGTCCCACTGACTTTTTCTTTAAGTAAATTTAAGTGTGTGAAAGAGGAAATTACTTACAGATGATTTCTCATATCTGGGATATGCTACTTTACTTGTAAGTGAATGAATGGTGACCATTCAACTATCTCTTTTGTAAACTTTCCCCCTGCTTCAGTAACAGTAAATATGGAGAAATGAAAAAGAAGCGCTTTCATGCTTGGTGTAGCATTACCATCTCACCTCACCCACCTTTTCCTAAGAGCAGTCTGCTGAAACACTTCAAGGTTCTGTAATGTCTTTGAACATCAGTGTAGCTGAACAATGCCATGAGCACAAGGTATCCGTGGCTCTCTTCTTCATCATTGCCTTGTCAGTAAATACTTGTTGAATGGCTATGGGCCAATGGGCTTCTGGGGTCTTAAATACGTCCAAGAAAACGAGTATGTGAGGCAGCCTACACTGAGCTGCACTGCCCAATCAGGTACCACTAACCACACGTGGCTATTTGAATTTCAATCCGTTTAAGTTGATGAAAAATTAAAATTCAATTCCTCCGTCCCATTAGACACCTTTTAAGTGCTCAACAGCCAGGTGTGGCTGGCGGCTACCGCGATGAACAACACTGATACTGAACGTTTTCCTCATCGCAGGAGGTTATGTTAGCACTGGGACTAGAAAGACCTGAGTTAGTGGCCCCAATCTTTGTAAAGTGAAATTCCCATGTGAGCATGATCCTCCCTCATCCTACAAAAAGTAGCCCTTTTAACATCTCTCCCCCAACACTGTAGGAGCTCAGCCAAGAAAGGGGATGGCCCACGGAGGTGACACTCTCTTTGAAACTGATAGACAAACAGCAGTGGGGCTGTTAGCCACACTGATAATCCAGTAGTATGCACTTATTTAGCTACACCAGTTAGTAGAGCAGTGAAATACCTGTATTCATTAATAAAGAGTTGCTGTTTCAAGCGCGTCCAGTGGCTCCTTCCTCTGCCTCAGGAGTCCTGGCCATTTGCATAGGATGCTCCCAACCTTCCCTTAATTAAGCAAAAATGTTAGCTGATACCTATCCCATCCCTGGGAGTAGGAGGCTGCCAAGAGTCCTGCCCCAGCACTAGCAGCCTCGGATGGTGGGTGCTGCCCTTGGCCTCCCGGAGGGACTGCCTCCTAAGGGTCTTTCTTAAACCTATCCCATCACTCAGGGCCAATCCCAGTCCCAGAGCCGTCTGCCTCAAGAAGACCTTAAAATCATTTTCTCCAACCCTTTCAAATGACTGCAGAAATCAAGACACAGAGTCACTCAGCCAGCTCCTGGCTACTTCAGAGATAAAACTCAAATTGCTGCTGAAACCGGTTTGGCTCAGTGGATAGAGCGTCAGCCTGTGGACTGAAGGGTCCCAGGTTCGATTCCGGTCAAGGGCATGTGCCTAAGTTGCGGGCACTTCCCCAGTAGGGGATGTGCAGGAGGCAGCTGATCAATGTTTCTCTCTCATTGATGTTTCTGACTCTCTGTCTCTCTCCCTTTCTCTCTGTAAAAAATCAATAAAATATATTTTTAAAAAAACAACTCAAATTGCCTGACTCGGGGTTGTTGTGTGTTTTTTTTTGGTTTGTGGGTGGTTGGGTTTTTATTGCTGTATCTTCCTGTTGTCAGTTTTCTTAACTGTGGAATGAGGATTGATCTCTTCATGCCTCGCAAAGGTGTTAGTAAAAAGAATAATGATACCCAACATTTTGTGTATGACTTATAGTTTGCAGAAATTCTCTCGGCTGCGTTTTTATTTAATCCTCACAGCAACCCATGAACTGTATGAGACTCAGAGGCAGTGAATGGCCGGCCCGAGAGAACAAAGCCACTGTGAGTGGCAGGGGTCTAAGTCTCTTAGGGCTTGGGAAACTATAAACTCGTGTAAATGTAACATAACATAACCACATGGCATTCCTAGTTTTTAGCTTGTGGTATTTTGCAGTTGAAGATTTAGTGACATTGAAAGTGGCAACTTTGTTCAAGCAATGCTTTTTTTTTTTTGCTTTTGCTTTGATAATGTGCCAACTGCACAGGCTTTGGTTCAGCATTAAAACTGAAGTGGGCTGCTTCGAAGTATATTTTTAAAATGAGAGAATCCAAATTTGTAATTAGCTTTAGCAATGTTAGTTGGGTAGTGTGAGTATCTAAAGAGCTTCTGACAGTCATTTCTGTTATTACTGGTGGCTTACTCTTTGTATCCCACACCCCCACAGCAGTTGAATCCTTTGGAAAAAACAAAGTGTGTTCTTTGAGGGGCCATTTCCTCTATTACCACTTTAGTTTTCACATCCTATAGTCCTGATATACTTAGACAATATCTGATCGTGGCAAAGGAAAATCATTTAGAAGCCGTTCTACCCACTGGACACCTAATAATAGCAGAATGAAATTTAAATTGTTAAGGGAAGCCACAGAGAAGGAAATGGTCCAACTTTTTGATAGCCTTTTGTCTTTTGGACTTTTGATCATTTTGATAGAAACATTCCTTACTTTTAGATAAAATTTTTGGGAAGATCCATTTAACTTACTTCCAAAACAAAATTGAAATTTTGGGGCAGCTCTCTTTTTCTCTCTCTACTTCAGCCATTTTATACTATATGCTATATCCTACTAAGAAGAAATTGTGTTTATAGATAAGGGGAAGAATGAAATCATTTCATTCTATAGAACAAAAAAATATCTCTTCAATATTCTTTTATTAGCTTATAAAAATTGTGGCACTCTCTATATCAATTATCCTGTGGGTTAAATACATATAAAGGGAAAAGAAAATTTTTAGGAAAAGCTCACCTTCATGTAATATGGAATGAAAAATTAGAAACAAAACTCTGAGTATTTGTGCATATATGAACAGAGAATACTGGTCCACAATCCCTTTTTCTCAATTCTGAATCCAAAAGGTTCCAAAATCAAAGGGGTTTTTGGTAACTTCTTCGGTAGAAAAACCTGACCTGAACTAATGTGAGGCCCTATTTTATCTGACTTAATAAGACTGAGTTTTGCCACCGAAATACTTAATGTGTTTGTGGAGTGCTGCTCCAGACTCTGAATGGGGTATTATGTGATAGGTGGTAGCTCATCATAATACTCTCCAAAATTCAAACCGATCTGAATGCTGAGATGTATCTGGCCCAGGAGTTTCAGTTGAAGGGGACACGGACCTACATAACAAAACATCATCAGTGATTTATCAGGGTCAAGGTTACCGCTGCTCTTTATGCTTTTCCATAGCTTCCAAGTATTCTCTAATAGGCATGCATTGATTTAGCATCAGAAAAAAGAAGGAATATTTGTTCAAAAATGAACATAATGAGGCATCAGAGAATCATCTCACTTCAGTCAGAATTCTCGAATTTGTCATTTGTTTCCTGGGTTGCCTTGTTACTGCAGCCACATGTGTCTTTTAAACAAAGGTGTTTTGATTTGTTGAAAGAAAACATTCATGAGATGAAGTAAAAGAGAAACTGACCTATCCCCAAGCTGCCTTTGGGCTCAGGACAGCACCCACTGAGGGATGCTCACCTGGAGAAAGTACTCAGGGAATAGGCTTCCACCGGGTTGAGCCCAGGCATGAATACCATGGGCTGTTTATCATGTTCTGGATCGGTCTGGGAGCACACAGCCAGGGGCACAGTAAGTTAGCTTAGAGGTCATAAATCAGGGGCGGGAGGGACAGGATAGCAGGAGGGATGGGGAATGTTAACAGGCAAGGCTCACTCGCTAATGGACAGCTCTTCCTCCCCATTCAGGTGGACACTCACTGACCTGTCACAAGGCTGCCCCACAGAGCTTTGGGGTCCATGTCTGAATGGATTGCTGTAGCCTTCTCATCTCTCCCTTCGCCCAGTTCCCTGCATCCTAAGACTCGAAGCCAGCACAGGACCTGGAAAGATTACATGTAAGTTTTGATTAAGGTTTCTTTTCTCAAACCAAAACAATGGGAAAAATTTTCTGAGGTGATCATCACAAATAGCCTAAACGCACATGAATGACTTTTCTTTTAACAAAGGCATCTTGAGAATTAGAATTGAGGAAGGGAGCTGGGGTTAGATTCTGCATATTGGTGGTGCCTTAATTTATGGTTCTTAAGCTTGAGCTTGCATCAGAATCATCTGGAGGGCTTGTTACAGTACATCTTGCTGGGACATGTGCCCAGAATTTCTGATTCAGTAGATCTGTGGTGGGCTGGGAATTTGCTTTTCTAACAAGTGTCCAGGCGATGTTGAGAAAGGTCTGGGGACCCCACATTGAGAATCACTGCTTTAGTTCATGTGACTAAAAGGAGGGATGTTAAAGGTAGAAGAGTGCATTAAATATTCGGTACTAAACATCTCTCAATTAATTAAGATGTTTAGTGTTCCACTTAACACATTGATTCATCTCTCAGAAAAGATAATTTTGAGGTCTTCTCATCACCATCGAATTTGAAGTCCAGCCAAGTCGATGTCCTAATTCTGGCCATTTTACTCCAGAGGCTAGTACTAATCATTCATTGCCCTTGGTTTTCTACAGGGCTGACTAACAGTGTTGTTATTAGGCTAAAATGCCAATGACTGTCCTTTTGTAAGTTGTTTGTCATATTTTTAGATACTGTTAAGAGGAAAACATGTGTTTTCCTGGGGTGGGAAATATATTGCTTCCTTTCAAAGTGAATCATCATCATATCCCCCCTCATACACTTAAATGTGACTTGATTTTACAAAACACATGTGAGAAGGGAGGCGCAGCTAAAAAAAAAAAAAAAAAAAAAAAGTCAGCTAGTTCAGGTGCGTGTGGTTATGAGTTCTCAGGACTGACAAGTTTTGAGGATCAGCATGTTATTGTTTCAGCTTTGGAACAAGCCAGCCACCTCTCTGCTGAGGACAAGAATAATTGATTCCATGTTAATAAAAAAAAAGTAGAAGAGCTTGGCCTAACAAACACACCCTTGGCCTGGGGTATATGTCGGCATTCATGTAATTGTACATGTGTGTGTGTGAATCTCTATGCATTTCCTACATTTGAATTTTAAACATTTTTTTCTTTTGTTTCATTAAGTTGATGTAAGTGTAAAAATAACTTGAGTGATGCTGTCCAGGAAATGTTTAAGAAACTTCTGGAGGAAAGTAGGGGAGGGCAGGGGTAAGAGGAAGATAAAATTGTCAAAAAAAAACTTCTGGGCATTTTAAATCTGTGGGTAAGCACTGTGATTTATAGCATGTTCCTTGGGAATGGTAAATGTTATCATTCTAAGTATCACTTACAGTGCTTTTATTATAATTCTGTTGAATTGCGAGTAATCACTGTTAATAAAGCAATTCCCAAGCAGCTATATAATGAAAGAGCCATACCTATTGCCTAAACATTAGCAGAGCCCCAAATCCTGGAGATAGATTTTGGTGCATATCTATCTTCAGGGGATGTCCAGTGGATAGGGCTGATATTAGGGCCGACGGAGTTGTGAGTGATGTGATTATCTACTATCACTCTATCCTCACAAACTAAGGCATTCTTGTCAAGCACTAATTAGTCACTCCACACAGCATTCTTGGAAAAGAAGATTTTCAGTTTATAAAACGTCTTCACCATGAAGGGGAAGAAGTGGGTTGGATCAGGTGCGTGTTAATCTCTCTCCTGCTTTGGCATCTGTGAGTGTCCACATTTACACATCAGGTGTTCCTGTAGGACGACCTTTTTTTCTTTTCTTTTCTTTTTTTAAAAAAATATGTATTATTTTTTATTGGTTTCAGAGAGGAAGGGAGAGGGAGAGATAGAAACATCTATGATTGCCAGAAGCCGGTCCATCCTTGCTGCTTTACACAGTCGCTGCAGGGAAGAAACATCTGCACAGCATATGTTTCAAGGGACCTGGCGTATATGGCATACTGTCCTTAATATGTTTGCTCCCCTTCTTGGCGCTATGTGTTTTAACCAAGGTCATCTTTCTGAGAAAAGTTGTTTCCCCAGGTAGGGATTTTCCCCTGAAGTTAGGGAGGGAATAAAACCCCTTAACTAAGTGCCAGGTGGGTAGTTAATCACTTTAACTATGAACAATCTTGCTTAAGCTACATAATCTTTACTCCCTGGAATGGAGATAAGAAACGCCCTAACCTTTGGAATAGAAATTGACAAGATTAAAATCAACTGGTATAAATACAGATGTAACAAGACAATAAAAAACAGAACCTGGCTGGAGAACCTGGTGAGAGAACCTGACTCAAGGACGACCTTTTATGTCACTTTCATATCCACAGGCCAGGGAAGGAGGAAGTCTCCTGTGATGCCTCAGGTAATGGGGCTTCAAGCTCCCTCGGGACCTGGCTCACCTGCCAGGACCTGGCTCACCTGCCGGAGTCACTCCCTGTGCCCTCAGGTGAAGCACTCGAGTCACCTACTGCTTAGAGCAACTCTGTACAACTCCGTGCATGTGTGGGGACCATCTGTGCTTTCCCCTCACTAACCTAGACCTGTATTAGCACAAAGTTTATTAATAAAAAATAACTGAATACCAAATAGTATGACAATTCCTCAAAAAGTTAAACCTAGAATTACCACATGTCCAAACACTGCACTTCTGGGTATATAGCTAAAAGAAGTGAAAGCAGGGATGTAAAGATATTAGCACACCCATGTTTATGGCAGAATTATTCACAATAGTCCATAGGTGGAAGAAACCCACCTGCTTATCAACCGATGAGGAGATAAAGAAAACATGGTACATGTAGACTATGGGATATTATTGAGCCTTAACAAGATGAAATTCTGACACTTACTAAACATGGATGAACCGTGAGGATACAAAGTGAAATAAGCCAGACACCAAAAGACAGATACTGTTTGATCCCCACTAATATGAGGTGGCTAGAATAGTCAGATCCTTAGTCCTAAAGTAGAATGATGGTTGCCCAGGGCTAGGAAGAGAGGAGAATGGGAAGTGAGTGTTTGATGGGGACAGTTTCACTTTGGGAAGATAAAAAAGCTCTGGAGATGGGTGGTGGGGATGGTTGCACAACGATGTGAATGTGCTTAGTACCATTGAGCTGTGCTTTCAAAAATTGCTAAAATGGTAAATGTTGTGTTATGCATATTGTAACACAATGAAAATAAACTGAATGCCCGAGATCACTTTCCTTGCGAGAATGCTGTGCAGAATAGCTAGTGCTTAAAGGGATGTGACAGTTTGTGAGGCTGGAGTAAGAATGGGTGACCCTGTCCCTCACACCTCCCGCAGCCTCGTACTCTCCCTGGCCTGCTTTTGGGCCAGGGGGAGGGGTCCGCAGAATGTTCTACTTCAGTCTTAGGAGTGGGTCCTATCAGGGCAAGGACACATTTTTCAGAAACTACCAGGGGAAATGCCACAAACAACTGTAATCGCTACCAAAACGCCCTTTACAGGTATAGGAAAGCGGCTTCACTGGGACGGAGGGACAGGCACCCACCTGTGCTCCTGCAGTGGGGCTGCTCCAGTTCATCGGCATCGTGTGCCCACGAAAAGCCCAGGTACAGTGCCCCGCAAGCACGCAGTTTCAAAGCCGTGTGCATAGCTGTGGCACCTACGGGTCTTGATCAGTGCAGGTGGACATGGAGGCAGGAACCAAATGGGAGCCTAATAGAAAATGAAAACTCCGAAGGAAAACTAATAGCACATAGTTCTCCTCCACCAGGGCCTCAAATTATTGTAACACTCCAAATGAGGTATAATGTGTCCCCCATCACCAAATCTCTGTAGTATTGTGTACTACTGTATCCACAAATCACAGAAGAATTTAGTTAGTGACCTGCAGTTCTGTGAGGAATATGCCGTATTGGACCTATTATGGTAGTCCATTCGGGCCTCACATTTTTGGGACTTTGCTTTTTATTCTATGTTTCCAGAAAGCCGGCCTTGGAGAATGATCATGGGGCTTAGTGTCCTGTTTTCTCTCCAGGTTTCCTTTACTACTTTCAGGCACTGCCCCTGGGCCTGACCAGGGGTTGTAATTTTTGAAAAGCAATGCAGCAGGGTGCATAGTTTCAAAGAGCTCAGAAACCTGTGCTAAACTATCTCACTTTCTCTAATTTTCACCTCTATGTGAGTATACAATATATACATATACATGCATGTATATATATGTATGTATATTTGGCTTAAGGAAAAGGTCTAACCTAAAAAGAGATTAAATAAGGTCATCGAAGTTAAAGTACAATATATACAAATTAGTCCCCTCATCCCCACCCCAGACTTTCCAAACCTGCTTAGAAATAAACTCTCTATGCTCTTCACTTGGGTGACGGCGACAGGGCAGGGAAGGTTTTGAAGTCAGTTGCCATAGGGAGCTGCTAAGATTCCATCAAAAACTGAAACTAAAGGTTTTTATCGAAAAAGAAAAATCCAGGCCAGCAAGTCTCAGAGAGAAAAAAGTGCTTATTTCTCCTCGATTTCCACGTGGAGCTACCAGCACCCTACATTTAGGTTGAAACCACATGGATCTAGAATCTAATTAAAATTAATTCAGATCTTGTCTGGCCAGAGTGGCTCAGTTGGTTGAGCATCGTCTTGTGCACCAAAAGGCTGTTGGTTCAATGCCTAGTCAGGGCACATGCCTGGGTTGTGTGTTCAGTGTCCCAATAGGGCACATGCAGAATGTAACCGATTGATGTTTTTCTCACCTCTCCCTCTCTCTCTCTCTCTCTCTCTCTGTCTCTCTCTCTCACCCTCCCTCCCTCTCCCTCCCTTCTAAGCATTTCCTTGGGTGAGCATTTTTTGAAAATTTAATTCAGCCCCATGACTTTGGCTGGACACACTGACACATGTTTCTCTTAGAGAAGACCAGCAAACCAACAGTCACCCAGACAGGATGACATGAGGCAGAGAATACCAACAATACCAGACCCTGGGGGCTCTCCTTGTGGCTCTCGTGTTTCCCAGCAATCAGTTGTGCCTGGTCCAGACACTGAATTCATGTTTAGTGATGGAACCCAACTAACCAGAACCCTAAATTAGCTGCCCTTTCTACTTCCCCACCCCCTCCCACATCCCCTACCTTGCACATCCCACTTCCCTTTTTCAAAGATAAAGGTTCATAAAACAAGATAGCTCTAGTTTCATAAAGGTGAAGAATAACTGTACCCTGGAGGGTAGTTGTAGCTGATGACTCTGACCTGCTGAATCAATGGAATGGTTAAAAGTTTCATAAGTAGGAAAAGAAACTCTTTGGAAAAAGATCTTCAACAGAAAGCATTTTCCCGCTGTCTGTCAATTTACCAGAAAATTGAAGCAAACAAACAAAACCTTATTCACAAATAGGTCTAGTTTACTGAGATTTTCTTGCATCTATTTTCATGCCTTAATAATAATCTAAAAATGTTGACTTAGGATGGAAAAATATACCGTTCATTTTTATTCTTCTTGAAAAACTGTGCAAGTTTGGCTTTTACTACCTTTCCAGTGCCAGAGTTTAAATTTTGGAAATCTTTATAAAGTTATTCTATTTATTATGTCTGGAGGCCCTCCAAAACGTTGTGATATTAAGAGTGATGTATAATGTCATGAATATATATATGTTTAGCTCCTATAGTCATTGGAGAACCATTGGCATAGTTTTGAAGTCAATTCTATTAGAATGCGTAATATGATTATTTGTAACATGTTTCACAGTTAGGTTCTGCTCAAGGCATCATCAAAATTAATTTTCATTATCTACACACACACTAATTGTATAAATAGGAATGATGTATGACATGGTAATATACATTCATATATAAAGCAAAAATTTCACATAATATTCTCTGTGAGTCTCCAAATAAACTCAGCCATGCATATGCAAAGCTGCTTATTACCAAGAGCTATCAGTTGTAGCACAAATAGTTTATCAACTTATTGTGCTGTTTTTTAGAAATTATTCGTGTGCTCTTTTTTTTTTTTTTTTTTTTTTTTTTGGATACACCTGTCACTAGCGAAGTAACACCTCGCTCTGAGCTGTGATTTAACCCAGGGAACAGCATCACACTCTCCCGAGGAATCCCGTGTAACACTGATGGTTGTGAGGCCCTGGTGCCCGAAGCTGCACTGCAGCTGGACAGTGCACGGACCTCGGGTCGCAATGAGGAAGAGGGTTTCTGCTCTTCTCTCAAACAATATTTGCAAAGCTCTGCAGTGTCGTGGGATTTTTGACTTCTCAGAGTGCTTGGCTAGAAGATATAATCTATTGTGTCTAGCAGATTTTTGCTGTATTTCATGTCTGATTTGTCACCAGACAGATTATTAAACTGAATCCCCCTTGAGTGTTCTAACTAGAAAGAGCAGAATCAGCGAATGATTAATTATTTCCTTATATTAAAACAGAAGTACCTTTATTTTCCTGATTGTAAAAGCAATGTCTGTTGTGCGTAGTTTATAAAATAATAGAATAGAATAAAAAAGCAAATAAATTACCAGTGTTCCAGCTACCCAGATACAAGCTACTTGTTAACTCATTCTTTTGTGTATTTTTGCAGACTTTTTTTTCAATTAATCAACTTAATTCCAAATTTACAAGCAGTACAGTAAGTCCTCACTTAACGTCATTGACAGGTTCTGTGACTTTAAGCAAAACTACTTGCGACACCAGTTTTACTATAGGCTGATTCATATAAACAAGAGTTAAGTTCCTACAGCATCTCATCAATGTTATAACGAAAGGATGTTAGTGGAGCTTAGGAATGATGACTTGAGACATTTTCTAGGGCAATAACCTTCTAGTTGCTTATTTTTCTCCCTTCAAATTACATTAATCAATTCTTGTCAGAACAGATACCTGTGTGCATTCACCAGTGTGTTGATCAAGTGGAAATTGCTATTAACTGGTTCTTTTCATTTCTACATTCTATCAATAAAAATGATTATTGCGTTGCCCTGTAAGGTCCTAGTGGGCCTCTGGAACCATAAAAGAAGATCCAATTATGCACAAGATGGTTTTAGCGTTAGGTCAACAGGTGGTGTTCCAGTTCTTTAAAAATTAATAATCAGTATACTCTACGGCCATTGGGCAGAAATGGAAACGGCTGATTAGCCAGATAGATTCCCCCATTTCCCATCCATAATCCAAACAATATGGACTCCAATGAAATTCTAGTTTTATACCTGATGGTAACAAAATGTGATTCAAATATAACCCTGCATGTGCCACCAGCCAGAGAGGTTTCCTTCCATCGTGCTTCCTTTATCCCCCTTTAAAGAAGCGTCTCCTCGGATCCCGGGTGTTCCTTGGGTTGCGCTGCCATCTCTATGCCTTCCTTTGGAGAGCGCTAGGACTCTGGATCAGGATGAACCCTCACACTGAGGCTGAGACTAGGTCTGGAGGGGCTTTGAGCACTGAAAGAAGAAGACCCAGGCGGCGTATATAGCAAGCAGCCGCTAAAGATTTTGTTTTCAAAAATAATCTGAATTTGGCATTGGGTGTGACTAGATCTTATCATTCTCTCTTCCCGACATAGGTTCTTTGAAAGCAGACTCTTCTAGGTTCCTCTCGCTGCATCCCTCCCTTCACATCCTTTGTGTCCTTGTATATAACAGGGACTCGATTAATATTTCTATGTCTCTTGAGTGATGAATTGAATATGTTCAGGTCAGATAACTGCATTTTGCCTCTTCTGCAGCAGACGAAGGGTGCTTTGCTGAATGCCCGTGGCTGCGTTCAGTGCCCGTGTGTAGCGAAGTGGTGTACAGTACTTTGATCCTATAGAGGAGGAGAGCGAATGTGGATAATGAGACTTTGGTTCTTTGTCTTTGGTTTCGATTTGACCTTCTTGCTTCACTGAGTCACGGCGTTCGCCCTTTGGCGGTAGGCACGTCACTGAAGTCTGAGGCTGTCCCTCAGACTGTTTCTGACACTGTAGCTGAATTTCCCATCACATTTACAGCCAGTGTTGGTCATAAAATTTCAAGAACACGATAAAAGTCAGTTGGTTTGTAGTTGACATTGAAATTAACTTTCTCTAACCTAAACCAGTGAAAACTAAAATGCTCCTCACCACATAAAAGTTTTGCTTTCGCTGTGTTCAAACCCCTCCCACCTTGTCACAGCACAGTCATTCAGAGTCTAGTTTGGGGGCGGTGTGGTTGTATCTCAGTGGTGTATGACCCACTTTTTCGTACCACTTAATTACCCGTGTCTTTACAACACTCGTCAGTAGTCCTGACGACAGTGGACTATAACCCCAAACAGGTTTCTGCTACGTCTGATCAGCGCTGCTCTAGAACCCTGCGTTATCGGAAGAAGGAGTCAGCTCTGCAGGGCGTGCGTTAACTACCAGAGGATGACAGAACACTTCCTCTAGTTTCTGGATAATGAGCAAGCACACAGGTAAAGATGCCTTTCTCAGAGTTGACTCCTTTTGTGCCTTCATTATCGTGTTGACCTGACTTTTACGTATTCATCGCTGCCTGCAGATGCGTTCTGTTGTGTTTTTGCAGAGGGCTGAGAGGAGCAAGCATTTAAATTGGTTCCTTGGGACTTTAATAACTTAACTTTTCATTAAAAGTCTAAAGAGATAATGATGGAAAATGCCCTCATCTCTTCCTCTCTGTGGCCCTAGAAAACTTCTTCTTTGTCATTTTTTTTTCTTATTTTCTGTCAAAGTGCTTGTCTGTCGGTATCAGCTTCTCTCTTGGCAGCGATGGCCATGCGGGTGATGCTGGATGAGCAGCAGGGGGTGGGTGGGACTGGACGGAGCAGAGAGAAGTGCACAGGTGCAAGGGATATGATGGCACGGGATGCTGTACCCCAGTGAGCAGTGTGCTGCAGTGAACTAAGAGATTTAAGACAGTGATACTAACCTCATGTTGGCAAAATCACCCCGATTCTGTTTCAGAAGTGTTTGCTTCTGATAATCACATTGGTATATTTGAAGGACTTCTCAAACACTGTCCTTGTTTCCAAACAAAATGTTGTAGGTCTTGTCTTCCTGAATTTACCGACACGTTTTGGGGTGCATGTCTTCACTGGCAGTTGGCTGGCATGCAGCCCGTGGCAGGGTGGTGCCCGTGCTGGGCGGATCACACTTGCCGGTGCGCTGAGTGACACACCAGCGTGGAGTGTTTGAAAATGCCCATAGATAAGTCAATGTTGTTTTCCCTGAAAGTCCTGATGCAGAAAAAGAATGAAAGTACAAACACTAACTGGAAAAAATGTCACACATTTTAGCCACTTTGCATCCCTTGTTAGTACAAACCCTGGCTTGGGTTTTTTTTTACATTTGTGAACTTGTGCGGTAGGTGGAGCAGTGTGGGTGGCCCAGAAAAAGTAGTGGTTAGAATAAGATTTTCCATTTATTGCCCTTTGTGCCCGGCTAAAAATAAGATTCATACAAATCAGAATATGTAGTGCAAGCACCATCACTCTGTTAATTCTGATGCCTGGCTTGCCCACATCTTTGCATCTGTCTGGTAAGTGGTGCATTGGGAAATAAATGTGTCTGTCAGTAGCAAAAGGCATCCAGGGTTTTGCGCTCTTGTCTGCATGTGATCGTGTATCAGCATTCTCCCCTTCTGAAGGAAGAAAGACACAACTCATACATAAACAAATTGTGCCAGTGGAAGTTTGGGGGGGAAAGGGTGATAGAATCCTTGAATCGTTTTGTAAAAAGTAATTGCCTTGTTTGAAATGCTGTTTTACAACCTCCATCTTCTGGGCTCATTGTTAGAAAGTCGCCTCTTGTAGACTCAGAACAGCAAGGGAAGGATTTTGTGGTGATGTTGCCGAGAGATTGGAAAACTCTTTTGCTTATGTTGGAATGGGGTGGGGGATGGATGGACACAGATGTGGAGGGGCAGTTAACCAAGTAAAAACTCCCCTTCAGCTGATTGCTGAGTCTACTGCAACCACAGTAAAAGCATGTCAGTTTGTGGCTAAAAGAAACACCAAAAAGAGGTGGTGTCCGCATTCACAGGGAAATTTCTACCTTCGTAATCCTAGTGAGGGGTGCTGTCCCCGTGCCACGGGCTGAATGGCTATGGCATTTCCAAAGAAGGAGAATGTCTGTTAGTGCACTGAGCCTTTCCGTTTAATGTAATTTGTGAAATAAGATGAGTTCAGAGGACAGTCATTCCAGAAACCACTGGAAATCGAAAACTGCAAATCCCATTTCTCTTTGGTCTCCATCTGGGGCAGACAGTGAGGCATGGTGGTTACCGAGAGACAAGAGCTTTGGGAGAAAGGACTCAGGATCAGATCTTAGCTCAGCCACCTGCTGGCCTTGATCTACTTTATGTAACCTCTTTAGACCTAGATGTCCTCATCTGAAAATGGGAAAGGGATAGTACCTACCTCATAGTATGCTTGTGAGGATCAAATATATGAAGCACAAAACCAGCGCTCAGAAAAATGATGGTTGTTTTCTTCTTATTTCTACCGTGGCATCACAAGAACATGTTGGGGGATTTTAGGGCACTGTGGGGCTCCATTCCCCTCTATGCTTGGAGTACAAGTTTTGGAATTAAATGGACACAAGATCAGCCTCTCCTTCATTGTTTCTGGATCAGAAGGTTCAAGGTCATTTACAGAGTAGTTGGGTTTTTCATACATTGCTAATGCTATCTATCTGGAGGGCCATTGTTTAATTTTGTCATTAAATTACACCATGTAAACATCTATTTTCTTTTTTGTGTTAACCCTCACCCAAGGATATTTCTTCCATGGATTTTTAGAGAGTGGGAGGGAGGGAGGGAGGGGCAGAGACAGAGAGAGAGAAACATACCAGAGTCAAACCCAGGACCCTTCAGTTCACAGGCTGACGCTCTATCCACTGAGCAAAATCAGCTAGGGCAACCTCTCTTTTCTCTTAAGATTAGTCCTGTGTTGAACATACTCGGTTATTTTTACTTTCTCACGTGTTTTTTATTTAAACATGGGTATTTCAGTTCTAACATCTGTGCATGTTAATTGTGGTATCCTCTGATGTACATTATGAAAGAGAAAGCACTAATGTTGTAATCAAGTAAGGTTTTAAATATTTCAGGTGGGCACAGGCAAAACTTCAGGGGCAATCAGCTTCCATGGTGGTACCATTCCCTCCAGAAAGCATTGCATCTGCTACCATTCTGGTTACAGATCAACCCAGGTGCTGGCCAGCAGAAAACAACTGCTGCTTCTTTTACTTTATATTATTTTTGCAAATTGTTTTATGTTTAGTGTAATGTATACCTGCTCTTTTAGAAGTCTTTTTCTGCCCACCAAAACTTTACGTTAAAAAGCAAATATAAAATATCTAAAAGATAGTTGATAATATTAAATATATGAATTGCTTTTTTAAAATTTCTTTATTAAGGTATTACATATGTGTCCTTATCCCCCCATTACCCCACTGACACCGCCCCCCTCATGCCCTCACCCCTCTGGTGTCTGTGTCCACTGGTTAGGCTTATATGCATGCATACAAGTCCTTTGGTTGATCTGTCACCCTTACCCCCACCCTGCCCTACCTTCCCTCTGAGGTTTGACTGTCTGATTGATGCTTCTCTGTCTCTGGATCTGTTTTTGTTCATCAGTTTATGTTGTTCATTATATTCCATAAATGTGTGAGAGTATGTGATATTTATCTTTCTCTGACTGGCTTATTTCACTTAGCATAATGCTCTCCAGTTCCATCCATGCTGTTGAAAAAAAAGGCAAATATATTGTATGTTTCATAGGGTCATCGTTGCTAGCATCCCTTAACTTTTTCGGTTAACCTTTAGAATTAGATGCTAAGAGCTCAGATCAGACTCTTCAACCTCCTCCAGGACCTTCCTGGGATGCAGTTTCTTCATTTATCAAATTAAAAAAGAAATCATGACTACACCTTGACTTCCCTCACCTGGGATCTGGCGAGAAGTGATAAATGAGACCAATAAGCCAAAGAATTAAAGCGCAGTACAGATATGAAACAGCGATGGCTTGGCTTTGTCAATTGACATATTTTGCTAGCTTTTTTCAAAATTTCTCTCCATGTTTTCCTTTTCGTAGTCTGTTCTGCCATCCCAATCACAGGTACAGCTTCTGATGTGTAATGTATATATTAACACCATCATCAGATTTCCTGGGTTTTCAATGTTAGGACCCCTCAGTCTGGGTGGGACGGTTCTCAGGTCAGCTCCGCCGGCAAGATCTGTCTTTTATTAGAACGATCCTTTCAGCGCACCCAGACAAGCCTGCTTTCTGCGTTTGTTCTGTTGAGTACAACGGGAGAGCAAATCATTCTAGGTGACTAACCAGGTTCCCAGCATTGCCAAGGCGGTTTCCATCCTCTCCATGAACACATGCACTCGCTGCCCAGTGCCTTTGCCTGCCTTACTGCCCTTTGCCACAGGCTGAAGTGCCTGTAGAAATCATAGGCAAAAGAAGGTGATAAATTAGACTCTGGCTGTGATTCCCTCCCATGTCTTCCTAAGGAATGACAGAGATCCAGAAACGCATCCCATTGATATATACCGTGTGCCTCTTCCTACAGTTTAGCCTATCCTTCATGTGCAATTGGAAGGTACTGCCGGGCCAGCCTCATTATTCCTTTGGCTGAATAATGTAAAGCATTTGCAATGGAGATTTAATCTAATGATGTAAGTGCATGTCCGCCTTGCTGGCTTAATGCACTCAGTCATGGAATGCTTTAGAGTTTATTGCTAATGGATGGATCCTCAGGAAAATCGAAATTTTCAAATAAGATTGACATTTGGAGTGAGAAATATAAATCTAATGAGAACATTTCAACCCAGGTTTGTAATTAGGGCTGAATGGAGTAAATTTGTACACGTGCACCACAGAAGGGCACCGCGGAAGGTGGAATTGCGCGCTCTGCCATGAATGAGGGATGAAGGCAGATGTATCAGTGTCAGGCCACGACACTGTGGAGTATAAATGATACTGTCACCAAGTGCTGCACGGGGTACCCAGGGAATTCCACTCCAGTAAATTACATTACTTAGGCGGACCTGAAGGCATTGTGTCGGAATGCGGGCGGGGAGAGACGGCTGTCAGCACCGCGCGGAAGATATTACAGTACAACTGGCTGCAGGGCTGGTAGTGCCTGGCTTCCCGTCTACCTGGCTGTTTTGTATTCTTCTTGGTTAATTACTTTTCAGAAGTTACCAATGTGTACGTGTGAAAGCACACTGTGTCTGCTTGGGGTATAGGTGACAACCGACTGTGAGGGAATAAATGTAAGTTGATTTGTATAAACTGGTTAGTGTTGGGTTCTCTCTCTCTCTCTCTCTCTCTCTCTCTCTCTCTCATTCTTTGTAGCTGGGTGACATTAGATGTTCACTATGAGCTTGCCCTGCCTTTCTTTTTGTCAGGATCCAACATACATCATTCCCTCTATAACATTGTTTCTTTTCGAACCCTGCCTTAATAAGGACATATGTGTCTTTAGTCCGCCCCTACCCCTTATTTCCTCTCATCACCACCCACCCCCCTTGAGGGAAACCAGTTGTGCCAATGCATAACATTGCACTTTGTGATAGAACTCGAAGTTAAGAACAACCTATGCCTAGAGAGCAATTTGTGGAGAAAAACTATTTTTTTTCACTTCTATTTTCTTTTATTCCTGCAGTGAAACCAGGCCACCCCTTTTGGTTGATCTGTCATGCCATCTCTGAGTAGCACTACGGAAAGAAAACCAGAGCATTGATTGTACCGCTGCCTTCTAGGTCATTGAGGGCGTGCTAGTCACCTCTGTCCAGTGTGACTTCCAAAGCCAGTTCTTGAAAAAGCCAATACCTAGCACTCTGGAATTAGTCATGCTCACTTCTCAGCCGGAAAGTACGTGTCCTCTCCTGAATGAATAGAGATTTGAAACAGCATCCATGCTGACTTTCTTAAATGTGTGTTACACTCTGTCCTTAGTGAAACAAACCTGGTCAGCATCTCTGATGATCTGTCATCAGAGAGAGCACATGGTTTTCTGCAGATGTCTCTGTAAAGGTCCCTAATGGCAGCTTTGGAACAACCTTTCTGAAACAGGTCTCAGATAGACAGCAGTGAGAGTAATATCTTGGATTTGACTTTCATCCTTTTCAAAATAATACTCTATTCCTTTCAGGGTATCACAATTTAGTCTTTATTTTGTAGCCAAAGTTACAGTCTTATTTTATTCACCCAAGCATGAAACATAAAACCAAGATACTTGGAAAACTAGTTTTGGGGGAGAATAGGAAAAACCTTGGTTAGAGGTAAGATTGTTAATATTTCTGTTTTATGTAAGATACCATCACCTCTTTAATTTTCTCTCTTTACCTTCTTCCACCCAGTCCCCCATACCTCCCTCCCCTCTGAGATCTGCCAATCTGTTTCATGTCTCCGTGCCTCTGGTTCTATTTTGTTCATTCGATTCCTCATATAAGTGAGATCATATGGTACCATCACCTTTAAAATGTTGTTTGTTGATGATTCTAGGATAATAACTAGGGGTAAGATGCATGATATGAAATGTCTTCCTGCCATGTGCCATCCTCAACATAGAAAGACGATGCTTATAGACTTTGCTTTATTTAGTAGAGTAATGCCAAACGTCTGGGACTCGTAGCTGAATGGGAAATGAGTGTCTCTCCCTAAATAAACTCACGAGAATTTTTCCCTTTTTAATTATGTTCACTTTTATGGTAGTATGTGCCTTATATATTTTCTTTTTATCCATGACATTGATTGGGAAATCACATGTGTTTTGTCATGTGACACAATAGTACACATGTGACATATTCCTTTGTCCTGGCCTGTCAAAGGACAGCATGCTGACAGACTAGGACTTGGAGTTTTTCTGAACTGAACCCTGATGGGAGGAATTTAACAGCATATAAAGCAGAAATGGTTTGGATGTTCCTCCATTCGGTAGAGGGTCCTTTGTTCCCAGCTACCCCCCATGTATGACTATAGTCTCTTCTTGTTCTTACATTAAAATTGGAAAGGGAGAAAGGAGGAGCTCCTTAGGAGAAATAGGTCTTTGGAGAGTTGTGAGTGCTCATTCAGAAGCTATTCTTAGTTCTGACGAATAGAATGAACTTGAGCTTTGAGTCCTGCCCAGTCTCCCATTGATGATCCCAGCATCAGCACCAACTCTCCACCTGATGTTTTCCCCGAAGATGCTGTGTTTGTCCCTTAATATTCTGAGTGGGAGCACCTTCCAAATAAAACACATCTTGGAAGGAATTGGGTCCTGTTGCCCAGCAGCCCTGCCTCTTTACAAAAACCATCCCCACTGGATGCTTACTGAGTGTCCTATTATGTGCTTCTATTTTGCGTTACCTTAAAGTCTGCTGTAAGAAGACACTTTTCCATAGGCCTTGATTGACTTGTCCAAAATCAACCCATCACATTAGCCCTTCACTTACAGTATCAGTACGGTGTTTCCAGCTGACAACCGCTGCCACACACCGCCACGTCGGAGCTCCCAGTGCTGTAGAAAGAGAGACTTTTGTTCTGATTCGATGGGGGAAAATGCAAACAACAACACCAGCTCTACCACGAGCGAGCCCATAAAGCCGCGTTCAAATGAACAATAAGGTCATTTGTTCGCCTATGACATAAGGATATAAGAATTTAAACAATAAGACCTCTTGTGAAATGTGGCAAAATATGCACCACAAACGTGAAGTTCTCTGTCTCAGAGAAAGCAGTTTTCACACAGGCTTCAAAAAACCCATTAACGTATAAACCACCCTTAAAAAAAAAGAAAAAAAGAAAAGAAAATCACTTGTCTTGCTATTACATTAAAGCAATTTCTGTTCTGTGGAAAGCCAAAATGCATTCACTTCTATAAGTACATGCACTATAATTTTTTTAACAGTACTCTATTAAGAAATGCTGTGCCTCTTCCCTCCGTCACCTGAAATGGGAAACATTGTTTTATCAAGAACCTTCTTCCTTTGGATAATATTTATTTCTTCAAAAATTCTTCCAATTACTTGGATTCAAGATGAAGTTTTAAAGCATGTTAATCATGCTGTAAATCCTCTGGCATTGGTAGAGCATAAGGAGGAAATAATCCTGCTTTGAAGGGAAATATTAATTGAATTTTCTACTTGTATTTGAAACCTATCCTTTTTCGCGTTGTGCCTTTAAGAAAGGCTTGGTATATTTGCAAACCCCAGCAGGGCTATGGCAGAAAAAAGCAGAGATTTTCTTGTCTGCTTGGGTCAGGATCTCTAACAACGCCCCTAAATTGTTTCTATTTTGATGACTCAGATGTTTAAAATATGACCTTCTAGGAGAAGTAGGGTGGGAAAGACCATGATTTAACTGACCAGAGGTGCCCCATCGAGCTAACTTTGTATTCAACTCTAAAGACTTTTAAGTATTTGCAGATGGTTATATATACAGCATTCTTGCAGAATCCTCCTAATGGAAGAAATGTTTTATCTCTATCTCTGTTGACAGAAAAGATTGCCTACTGATAATTGCTTTGCTTAAGTGTCTGATAATATGCCAGGAATGAGAGCATTCTGTGTTAGGTCATCTTTAATTATGCATGTACCACCTGTCAGTTCTAAATCAGAACCAGATTAGATCCTTCAGGAGTCAGTTGTTGGGGGAAGGGGAGTTGGAGGGAAGCTGGGGTGATCTCTTTTAGAAACAACAAAAATAGCTAGTAGTAAACATGGCTTATAACCTGCAGCTTTTTAAAGGAGCCTCATCTTCATTGTTCCTGAGCTGGAATAAACTATTGATATATCTGAAAACTGAAATGTTGCCCAGGCTACCTCAAGTGAAGATAAATCACTGCAGAGAGGATGGTAGTCCCATCTGTTGCATTTCCTTTTTGTTCCTTCTCATCTTTGTCAATGAGCCAGGGAAAAGCTCAGAAACATTTTTTATAAGCTATGCGAGGACAGGAAATATGTTAATGATGTTAGATTTCATACATTTCAGGGATTTTTTCAGTAGTTGGTAGGCTTTTTTTAGAAGGACAAATGTGGGTTGGAAATCATGCTTGTTACCCTCTGTCAGCTTTTGGTAGTTTTATTCTCACTTTTCAGGGTTGTTTGGGACTTTCTGGTGGGATGTTTAGGGTTCTTTACTGAAGGTTCTTGTTCTCTATTCTATCCTTTGATAGCATGGGTTTGTGCAACAAGGTGTTTCTCTTTGTTCACCTGTCAGAGGTTTAAGGGAAGGCGTGGGTCATTACACACTTCTCACAGAGGAGGGAGTTGATTGGCCGAGAGGCTGAAGGCAGAGAAGGGACAGTAGGAGGAAATAGCACGTGGGTGAGTTACCACGCAGTAAGTCCCGTGGACTCCCTTGTGAAGGTGAGAGCCTGGCTGCTCTGCAGCCTGAGAACACTGCCTCAATCATTGCTTGTAAATAACTGTAGAAACAAGAATTTGGAGAATTTGGCTAGAGCCACTGGAGAGAAAAACAGATCCGCTGATAAAGGGACAAAGACCTCTGACCCCTTGCAGCTCTGCCTGAACACCTGGTGCAGCCCATGGTTCTGAGGAACCCCGGGCTGCCTTCTGATACCTGAGGCGCCACTTGCCTTTCTACCCTCATCAAACAATCCACTGAGATAGAGGTACCATCTCTGAAAAGAAGAGCAGGATCAAAATACTATGGCTAAAACATTGCCAGTGCTTTGTCTATTTGATGCTCACTTAATACTGGACATATGCAGATGTTGTATAAATAGCTTCAAAATCCATGCAGTGGATAAGTCTTAAAACAGGAGAACATAGAATATCTCAGGCCTTACCGCGAAGAACATCAGAGAGGGAAGCAAAGCTAGAGAAAATCTGAAGAAAGGAATTGAAAAGGAGAGAAAAAGGGGTGGGACAGTACTTCCATATTCTCTCATGCCAGCTCATCTTTGCAAAACCTTTTCCATCTACCTGGAAAGCTCTTCCACCTTGGTCACTCTTCCTTTAAGTTCAAGCATCATCTCTGAGAAGCGGAATTAGCTGCCCCGCCTCTGTGATCCCGGACTGCAGTGCCTGCCTCCCTCAGAGCACTTAGCATGCCCCGTACTGCACGAGCTTGTTTATTTATCTTTCTACCCCACAAAGTGGTTGCTGGAAAAGCTAACATTATCTTAATTGTGACAGTGGAGTCTCATGCCCAGAGAAAGAGCAGTCATGATTTCATTGGACTCCACAGTACTTAGAGCACATTAAGAGTATTAGAATCAATTTTTGACAGTAAATTTGACCAAGGAAATAGATAAACTTGAATACTTCATGAAGAGGGATCAGGAATGGAGAAGCCATCAGAGAGTGTCTTATAACCAGTGGTTGCAGAAACTGAGGAAAGTTAGTCTGGAGAAGAGAAAAAGAAGGGAAGACGCAATCGCTATTTTTAGGTATATGGAAGACGTTGTGATTCTAGAAAAAGCAGAACCAAAGGTAGTAATTATAGAGAAAGAGATTTGGGCTCAGAACAAGAATTTTCTTGCAGCTAGAGCTAGTGTACCATGGAACCTGTGGGAGCTTTAAGGGCCATTTGGGAGCTGTTAGAGACAAAATTGCCACCCTGCATGAGAGCACAAATCAGATAACGCCACCATTGTTCTTAAAGCTCCGAATATCCTGCTGAGTCCCAGTCAGGAGGACCATGGGATATCAGCCCCAACCTCCATGTCCTCATCTTCCCACACGTTATTGGCTGAAATTAGGGATTGAGGAGTCAGGAAGCTGGCGACTTCCTCGTGGAGTCTGTACAGTGAAACAGAAGGTGCTGGATGTGTCCCAGCTCCCATGCATCCTGGCCTCCGGCTAGCTGTGTGACTGGGGTGGCTCCTTCCAAGCCTACACTTCTTGACATGTAAAATGGAAATAATATTGTCCACTTCAAAGAGCTGTTCTGAGGCTTAACCAAGGTCATGGGGTCCTTTATGGGCAGCAGTGTGCTGTCCGGAGCCCCAGCTCCACCACTGGCAGGCCCTGACTTCACCAGTACAGTGGACATAGCTGCCTTCTGTGCGGGGTTGCTATGAGCTGCCTGAATAAAAAGATTGACATGAAAGCACCCAGCACTGTGCCTGCCACAGAGTAGGTATCGCTGATTACCAGCCTCGGTTCACCCTCTGGAGCTGGGGAGACCAGGAGAAGGGAGTCCTGTCTCACCCACCTCTGCTGGTCAGGTCCTCAGAAGGTTGTCTTTTACCTGCTGATGCTCATACCCCTCTCCTGGTGCCTGTCAGCCCAGCACACAGCCTTCTCCACCTTTTCTCTTTTCCTCCTTCCTCCTCTACTTCCATCTCTCCCTAACATTCTTTTATTTTCCTCTAGCTAATTTCCTCTTCAGATAGAGAGAGAGAGGGAGAGAGAATACATTCTGAGTAGGCTTATTCTGATGTGCACAAAGTTTAAATACTATTTTCAGTAATCTTTTTGTTTAAAGTGAGGTTTGGGGGGGGGGGAAGAAGATGGCGGCGATATAGGCAGACGCGTCCCAGGTCGTGTCCCGGAGCAAATGGAGTGAGAGTCCATTTCCCTCCTGAGGAGTGTATTTTGGAGGGTCAGGTAATTCAGGGGCCAACATGATCCATGCTGGCACTGCTTTCTGACTTCTGACCAGGAATCAAACCATGACCTCCTGGTTCACAGGTTGATGCTCAACCACTGAGCCACACCGACTGGGCTAAAGCGAGGGTTATGTAGATTTGGATGGGAGAGGGTGAGGCCTTTCTCATTTTCTTCTGAACTTGCTTGAGGTTCTTTTCTTTTTAATATTAACATCTTCCCATCCTTCTATCTCTTGGGCTTATAGTCATTAACTTGCCAGACATAGCAGTTGAGTGTCTTTATGATGTTGCTGGAGTTAGGGGAGTGCACTCACAGGGAATCTAACCCAAATATTAACTCAGAGCATATTGCTAAATAAAAAGCTCTAGAATTTGATTTGCTTCTCATTCCCACCCTCTCCCACTGAAAGTGGGCACTGAAACAAAAGGCAATGGACTGGGGAAGGGACTTTCAACCCCTTTACTGAGTCAGAATTGGAATACTGCCATCCAGATTCAGATACCTCATCTATCCATCCATCCATCCATCCATCCATCATCCATTCCATGTTCAGGAAGCAGGTCCAATTCTGAGACCCAGCATGAGGTCCTGGAGCAGTCACTAGGCGAGGGATAGGTTCCCTACCCTCAGCCTTTCTCCCATCTACTCTGCTCTCTCAGAGACTGGAACAGTGGCTCGTTTCTTCTGTACGTCTGGGTTCCCAGCAATCCTCACAGGGCCTAGGTCAGTCAATGTGGAGTGATAGAGCTGGGAGACAGAGGGAGGAGAAGAATGAAGGAGGGAGAATAGTCAAAGGAAGAAAGGAGATTGTATGATCTATAGTGCCAGGGTATGTCATGCTCTCAGTGAAGTTTAATGATTGCAGTGAGAATCCAGGGAAACATCACTATGTATGGAAATTTAAGTAAAGTTTACAGGGAAGTGATGCTAATTATCCTCACCCATGGAGAAGTCAAAACGGAAGCTGCACCTTATTCTCTGGGTGCATTCCCCTAGAACACACATTTTTCCTGATTTTTCTTACACTAAGCTGTGTTGCTTTTTATTTAACAGTGGTTCTCAACCTATAACAAAGAAACAGAATTTCCGGAGGATGAGGCCCAGAAATCAGGATTTTAAAAAGATTCCCAGGTGATTCTAATATGCAGCCAAGGTTGAGAACCACTGATTTAGCAGAAGAATGCAGCTTTTCCCCTCTAGTCATTTTTGATTTTTAAATCGGAAACAGAATTCTTTCCTTCCAAGGGAAAATAAGAGGACATCTACTTCTTCCCTTCTCCCACTGATCATGGTGTTACTTGGGGCCATTGCCCGAGTGGGAAGAGCACTAGTTCTGGGGTCAGCCTGCGACTCAGCAGCGCCTCGATTTGCTCACCTCCCTGGATCTCGGTGTCTTCGCCCGGGCGTCCGGGGGGGTGGGGGGGTTGCGAGCGCCCCTGGGTTATCCTGACGATCACATGAGAATAGACTTTATAGGAAAGCACTTTGACAACAAAGGTGCTGAATACGCTGGGAATTTTATGATGAAATATAAAGATGTCAGCTTTATTGTTTTCACAGTACATTTACGTGTTGCGTAAAATCTTAGCATAGCACTTGAGGTCATTTGCTTTCTGCTATACAGTCAAGAAACTTGCAACATCCTAAAAGAGAAAGAATCTTCTTCTTTTTTCCAGGAAATTCTGTGGACCTTTGCCTTGTTCACAAATACACATATGATCGTTTTTCATACACCAATGCAAAAATATTTGAGCTTTAAACTTCCACATCGATGGCTTCCTACAACACTGTACCCCTGCCTTCAGGGCGACCACACTGCCTGTCCCCACCCTCAGACCACCGTCCAGCAGAGGACATAAGACGCACAAATAACTGACATGGGTGGCAAGTGACAAGTGCCAATTTATTTGATAGGTAGAGCTGGGAGGAAGGGTATCTCTGGTGGAGGTAACTAACTGGGATAAGGAGAAAAGAAAAAGCAAGACTCTGAGAACCCCGGTATTGTCTTACCATATAACACCTTGCATTTGTCTTATTATAGCTCAGGATCCTTATTATAGCTCAGGTAAACCTTTCTGGTTTACCACTACTATGTTTGGTGATGCCTGATGTGAGCTTACAGATAGTAACTCTTTGTGAATGGTTGCTCAAGCAACTATGTTCTGCTCCATGTTTTACAAAATTTCAGTCTCAAAATTAATACCCCCATTTTTAAAAAAACATATTAACTTGATTCTGTACATAAATGGTATTTTGGACCTTTACAGTGTATTTTTTAAACTCTGGGGGAAAAACAAACAAATGCTGACTTCAGGAAGAGTTCTAGAACATAGACTTTGTTTCTACTTGTAGTGCAAATTGAATGCAGTTGAAACTCTCCCTGCACCAGGAGACATGGCTGTTTTCATGTGCAATTTGGGTTCCCTTTTGTTGTGTTTAATTAGGTAACAGAAGCTTCTTTTACCCAGCACCCTATATGTACACTGATTTAGCCACTGACGTTATACTTATTGCTGGATTTGCTAGATTCCCTCATCCTTTATTGGAATTTATAAGCTCTGTTAGTGCAGAAATATTTGTTAAATTCCCTGATGTATCCCTAGAACTATGCTTGGTCTGTAGTAGGTGCTTAATAAATATTTGCTGAATGAATGTGTCCAGTCCCATTACGGACTCTGGGCTACAATGATGAGTACTGTGTAGTCTTTGCCCAGGAACCCCATAATCTAACCAGGAAGACAAACACATGAAGCCAGCAAGCATTACAGAGTGTGGGAAAACAATAATGAAGATAATGCAAAGAATCTATTTTCTATTATTTAAGGGTTGCTGTCACCTTGAAACAAGAAGCATCAAAGCACAATCAGTCTTCATCACTTGTCTGGCCTTCCATTTTGTTAACCTTTGTCTTACGTCTCATGTGTCCTGGGTGGTAGAGACTCGTGGAAAGCTCCAAGACACAATCTGTGCTCAAAGTTGCACAGGGAATAAAAGTGCACACCCAACTTCTAGGTCAAAGCCGGTCACCATGTAAGAACAGATATTGTTGATTTGAAATTGTCCTTTCCAGCCTCCTGTCTACTCCAGTTTCCTTTGCACTTCTTCTTCCTCCCTTTCCCCTCTTAAAGGTCAGTTGTTCCGTAGCTACCTGTCGAGTTTCAGCAGCCACCTAAATGCTGAGGACTTGACTATGTCTTATCTTCAGATCTGACTTCTCTCCTGTGCTTTCTACCAAACAGTCCACTGGAGGTTCCTCAGGGATTTCATAGTCAATCTGGCCAGACTAGAACTTGTAATTTCACCCTCCCATTTCCTCTGTCACAAATAATCCTTCCTTGTGCACACAGACAGACCCATGAGTCACTTTTCCCACTGCATGCCCTCCATCCAAGGAGTCCCCAGCCTGTCAGCACTCCCTTGAAGCTCTGGTGCTGTCCCTCTGCAGTGCACTGCTTCAGTCCTGCACGGCTGACCATCCTGTCTCAGCCTTTTCTCTCCTCCTCTAACCTGTTGTCCACAAAGAGGTCGGAGTGATCTTTCTAAAACACAAATAGGAACCCTCACATTCTAAACATCTTAATGCGACCTGTGGTCTCTTGTGACCTCCTGTGTGCCTGCTCCTGCGTTTCCCTACTTTCATCTCCTGCCCCTCCATCTTCAAGTTGAAGTGCCCAGGGCTTAGATATGAAGATGTTCATCTGCCTGCGTTCAGTGTGGGTTTCCCGCACAAATAAGAGCTGAGAAGAGGAAGGGCACTTGGGTGGGAAACCTTACAAGGGAGGGTAGAGGTAGGAATCTGTGTGATGTGTTCAAGAGGGACCATTGTCTCAGAGAGAGGATTTATGCCGGGGAGCAGGAGCTAGAGGTGGACTCACACATACACACCCCTCGCCCTTTGGCCACATCACACTGTTTGAGGTTTCTCTATGTACCCTGTGGTTTCACAGCTTCACGCCTTTGCTGCTCTGTTGGACCATTTCTGTCTCATCCACCTGGCACACCTGGCAGGCCACCTCCTCTGGGAGGTCACCCCTAACCTAACCTTCCCCCAGACTGTCTCTCAAGCCTGAAAGTACAGTGATTAACCCACTAACTTCATGCTTATTCTAGAATTGGATTGCTTATTCTTTACTGGATTGTGGCAGATTCATAAATGCAGAAATATTTGTGTTATTCTCTGATGAACCCCCATATGCCACCACCGTGCCCACATCTGACGCACACACACCTCATATCACACTACACTGGATGCTTTGTATGTCTGTTGCTCCCTGGCCCCAGACTGGAGAGGGGACCCTGTTTCAGGCATATGTGTGGACACACTGTTTGAAAGTGTCTGGCACACAGCAAACAAAGCTCAGTGGACGTTTGGCTGAGAGGACGAGCATTCGTGTTTCATGGTGAATCAGCTCTGCCTTCTCCCTGCCCAGCCTCACTGCTCACCAGATTCGGTCAGTTCTTCCTCTGCCGCTCCTCACACGTCCCCCCTTGCCACAGTTCCCACCACCCCCCGGGATGGGCATGTGTTACCTCATGTTTGGTCTTACATTCGTTCCTGTTTCCTCCACATCCCTCTGCAGACCTCCCTTGGTTTAATCTGTCTTAACCACTACTTTGATCACCTCATTTGCCTACTCAGGATCCTTCAGCAGCACCTCATTACTCACTAAGGAATGTCCAAGCTCCTCACACCCTGGCATTTAGGCCAGTCCACTCTCCATCTCTGATCTGCTTCCCAGCCGCACTCACACCTCGCAGCAGCCAAGCTCAGTTCCATCACATTCCGAGGATGGCCTTCGCCTTTCCTCTGTTCCTGCCACATGTC
>NW_006383008.1:6719142-6735851 GCF_000327345.1 Myotis davidii
CTTCCCCTTCCCCCACTTGTCAAAATCATACTCAGATTTTGCTACCAAAACAAAATGCTATTCTCACTCTCAAATCTAGAGTGGGTGTCCCAGCCAAGAGTGATTCTCCTTTCTCTGCACAATGACAGCACTCATGTGTTACCTGGTGCTTTTATTGGGCGGATGGATTAAACCAGTGCCGGCTCTATCAGGGCATGGTGCTACGCATGTCGCCGTCCTTACTATGGTTCTCACCCCCGCCCGAAAGCAGAACACCATTATGGGCGACGTTGATTTGTCCAAGATCACACAGCTGGCAAGGGTGGAGCCAGGCTGAGCGCCCCATCTGTGTCTCTGCAAAGCCCGGGCACCGCCCACGCCAGCAGCTGCCTCACTCGTATCCCTGGTTGTCTTATGCTTCCCCTTGAGCAGGGAGGGGTCCTGGGCCTCACATAGCTTGGTTCCAGCGAAACACAGATCTGTTGATTATGTGCTCACCATATGTAACTTAACACCTTGTACACAGTCAGTGTGGCCTGGAAGAATGCCTGAGATGTTCCCTTTGTCTGTACTGTTTGTGCTGAGGCACGTGCTCCGTTCGGAGAATATGCATCCGCACAGCCTTACTATTCCCACTGGCTCCTGAACTACTAAATGGTCTGACCTGCGCTCCTTGCCTGGAATCCACCCTACCCTCTGCCACAAAGCTAATCTTTATAAAGATCAACTTGGTCATTTTGCTCCAACGACATTTGGTTTAAACTCCCATGACTGACTACCAGGGTCCTTCCTTTGGCTTGTCACCTTGCTCCCCCACCCCCAAAATCCAGAATCCTGTGTCCTGCTGTATCTTCCACCGCTCGCTCCCCCCGCACTCTCTCTGAACCACTGGTCTCTCCTGAACAGAGCACACAAATTCGTCCCTCTCCCTTTATTTTAGTTGTGAGGTTTAGTTTTTCCACATAAATGTCCTTCCTTATTTCCACCTCTGGGTTTATTGGTTTGTTCAGTAGGTGCACTTCAAGCCTGGCTATGAACTAAGCCCAGTGCTAGACTCTGGGAACACAGGAAATAGAAAACAAGGCACACTCGGCCCTCAGAGGCCACTCAGCCTGGTGAAGTGGCTAGATACAAAAGCAAACAGCATCAAAAAAGTCAATGAAAGAAAAACAATTGTTTGGGTAGCTGTTGCATTCTACCTATCCATTAAGATCTGCTCAAGTCTATTGTTTGGTCCAAATTTTTCTCTTTTATAAGCCTTTATGAGACTAATTATCCTGTATCATACATTTTGACTTTTAATCACATATTGCTTATAGTATGTCCTACCCTTATCCTACTTCCACAGGTGGATTTTAAGTACCTTGAAACAAGGCCTGTGCCTTAATGTTTTGTATCAGCTGTGTCAGTTTCTGCCTGCTGTGTAACAAAATATCCTCCCCCTGCCCCCCAAATATAGTAGCTTAACAAACATTTAGTTTTCACAATTTTGTGAGTTGGATGGGCAGTTCTTTTGGCTTGAACTGGCTTGGTTGGGACTAAATAATCTCGGATGGAGGTGGACAAACTATAGCCCATAGGGCTGCCACCTGTTTTTTTAAATAAGTCTTTTCTGGGACATGGCCACACTCATGAGGTGGAGGTGCTTTCACAGTACAACAGCAGATTTGAGTAGCTCTCACAGAGATCCTATGACCCACAAACCTAAAATATTTACTTTTTGGTCCTTTGAGAAAGAGTTCGCTGGCCCTGTTCTAGGATGGCCTCACATGTTCAGCTGTTGGCAGGCTGGTTGGTCTGGGGAAGCCTCACCTGGGATGATTCATCTTTGTGCTCCGTAGTCTCTCGTTTTCCAGGTGGCTGTCCTGAAATTCTTTATATGGTGGTGTCAGGATTCCAGAAAGTGGCAAGGGAGGGCGAGCCCCAACATGCAAGCATTTTTCAAGTCTCTGCTTGTATCACATTTTTCTGTTATCCCTTTGGTAAAAGTTAGCCCAGAGTCTTTGGAGGGGCTACCCAGGAGCATGTATTAAAGAAGGGAATTATTGCAGCCAGTTTGGAAAGCAGTTCATCACACCAGCTCACTCCCCCCAACCACTGTTCCTCTAACCTCCATCCCTAGAGCTCAGTACATGCTTGGAATTGAGTTAAAAGCATAAATGAAATATATGGAGGAAAGGAGGATGACAAGTATTATTGTGTAACTACAGGGTGCCAGGTACTGCCCTAGACCCTGGTATGCAGTGATGAACAAAGCATGCAGTTCTGTCCTCAGGGAGCATGCGGCCAGACATCAACTCTGTGTATCCTTCCTGTCCAGCTAAGAAATGGACTTCTCTCTGAGATTCCTATTAAGGATCTTTAGTATTTAACTATGACTCTTCCATCTCTTTGTCTTCTTTCTACCCCCACTACCAGCCAGATTCTGCACGTCTCAAGCCTACACATGGCCTGCTTCAGGATGCCCCTGCTTCCCGCCCCTTCCTACCCCTTCCCTCTAAACATCACCAACCAGCTGATCCTCCCAGGGCCCCTCTTTGATCATTCTTTTCTTTGCTCAAAAGCCTTATTCATCCACCAAATAGAGCTCAGACACTTTAATGTCCTGAACAAGCACCTCAACACAGTCTCTAAACTCCTCCTTGTCTAGATTCCTTGCCATTCTCTGAATATACACTGTGCATTCTTTTGTCCATTCCCAAATGTGCCTTTTGTGATACTACCCACCTGTCAAGGCCAGGCCACCTCCTCCCCACTGCCTCCCTGGTTGCCCCTGTTGAAAGCTACTTCCTCTTCTGCACTCAAAGGGTGCTGAGCTTAGCATAAAATGTGATATGTAATGGCACATATCACATACTATTTGGCATTTGGGGTATCCTGACTCATCCACCTTATGCATTGAGTCATCCTTGAGATTAGAGACCAGGTCTTATTCATTTTCATGTCCTTCTGAATACCTTGCACCAGGGAGACTTTTAGTAAAAGCTTGTTCATGAATAAATGAATAACTGACATCTGCATCGCATTTTGCCATTTCTAAACATTTTTGTCTGCCATATTTCTAAGAGGCCAGTGATTTAAATATTATATTTTATGCACCACTAAGAAAGAAAAAAATAACAAAGTATAATAAGCTATCAATTTTAAGATATGTCCTACCTTCTAAATTATTATGTGGGAAATGTACATTTTAGAATCAGAGCAATGCAGAATATTAAATCCAATTTAGATAGATATAAGTATACAATTAAATATTTCTAAAACACTTCACAGTGACCATATAGGAGAGGCAGAGTGGGTAGTATTACTTCCATTTTACAAAGGGGAAAAATTACAGTTCAAGGAGGCTACAATACCTATTTAAAGTGAAACAAAGAAAAATAAGAAAGCCAAATATTATGTTGGGAACATAGCTGCCTTCCCAAAATCACCTGTGGATATCAAAACCCTTAGGTTAGCTCTGGGTCTAATTATCAATATAGACCCTTTTTTTTCTTTCTAAATTATATGCACATCAGTTGGCCTTTCAGGTTTCTTTCCCCAACTGTACTGTTTTGTCATGTTACCCCAGGAACATCCTGCTACTTGACATAACATAATGTAATGTGATGTGATGTTTCATGCTGCTTAGCAAGAATTAGAATGATTGCTGGATGCTTAGGTTTTCTTGGGCAGTAATTACCCGGCAGAATCTCTCTCGCACACACCCAGAGGACTTTCTCAACCATCCATTAGCCTCAAAGTAGTAGAAAGCTTTCCAAACCCAACACTTCGCTTAATTACTTTGTCTGAATACTTCCTTTTGGATTTTAAGAAGCAAAGCATTTTTTTTATTCATACATTTAGATGGTTGATACACTTTAAAAAGAATTGGTATATGCAGATTTTCACTTACATGGAGATTATCAAGCTGATTTTCAAGAACAGGTACACTAAAAACTCTTTCCTATATATGTCAGGCTGTGTTTTCATTTTATTCAAATCACTAGGTAAAAGAAGAGAAACACAAGCGGGAGCGTCTCCCCAGATCGGCAGGAACTGGAATGTGGTCAGGTCCTGGCAGCGTCAGTTCAGCCTTCCTCCATCCAGGGAGATGTGTTGAAATCCCCCACTGTTCTTGGGATTACTCAGACTTTATCTGAGTAGCTTGTCGATTTCTGGTCACTGCCCTTTAAAAAAAAAAGCAGTTGGAAATAAGGAAAAAAGTCGGGAAAACTAGCCAAATTATACAAAATAAGATCTGTGCAGGAATATTAAGAGAAAGAGGTTGTTTATCTTGGAGAAGAAAAGGTGAAGTTAATTTCTGTCTTCAAATACATAAGGGGATTTTTGTTTTGGTGAAGAAAATTACAGTTCAGCTATTCTGTATGACCACTGAGCACAAAATAAGAGGAAATTGACTTCTATTTGTGTTGGACACGTTACATTGTGACAAAGTTCTAGAAATGGTTCAGAAGGGATTACCATGAAGTGTCCATCCGAAAACCTTTAGGATTCACTTGCCTAAAGTGGGTAGGAGACCAAATTAGAAAATCTCTTAAGGCCCCTTCCGCACTCTGATTGAGTGAATCTCATACTTTCATAACTACCACATATGTCATATAGCTTCTACCGCTGGCTGCTTGACAAGGGTAAATTTAAAGACAGGATGTAGTAACCCTCATGGAAACTTTACTGTAATTAAGATTACAGTTTCCACGTCAATAGTAATGATGATGATGATAATAAAATCTAGCCTTTTTGTCCTGTAAAGCATATATATGATTCATGCCATACACGAGGTCCGGATCACATCTCTTTTTTTTCTTTAAACATATATTTTATTCATTTTTTACAGAGAGGGAGAGGGATAGAGAGCTAGAAACATCGATGAGAGAGAAACATTGATCAGCCGCCTCCTGCACACCTCCCACTGGGGATATGCCCGCAACCAAGGTACATGCCCTTGACAGGAATCTAACCTGGGACCCTTGAGTCCACAGGCTGACGCTCCATCCACTTGGCCTTTTCAAGAATGTTGCTCCTGAAAATGTCCCCTTTTTCAACTGTGTAATTAGATTGTCCCTTTGTTCTCCATCTTTCCCAGTGGCATATAAAATCTTTAAAATCACCCAATGAAAAAACATTCTTTTTTAAATTTTATATTTTTAATTACAGTTTACATTCACTATTATTGTGTATTAGTTTCAGGCATACAGCATGGACCCCCTGATATTTCCACTACCCACCTGGCAACATACATAGTTATTACAATACTATTGACTGTATTCCCTATGCTGTACTTTATATCCCCATGACTATTTTATAACTACCAATTTGTACTTCTTAATGCCTTCACCTTTTCACCCAGTCCTCCAAACCCCCTCTGGCAGCCATCAGTCTGTCCTCTGTGTCTAGGAGTCTGTTTCAATTTTGTTTTGGGGGGAGGGCTGTTCTTTAGATGGCACATATAAATGAAATCATATGGTATTTGTCTTATTGACTTATTTTGTTTTGCATAATACCCTTTAGGTCCATTCATGCTTTCACAAATGTTAACATTTCATTCTTTTTTGTTTTTCGAGGATATTTTGTCCATTGATTCTAGAGCGAATGGAAGGGAAGGAGGAAGGAGAGAGAGGGAGAGAGAGAGAGAGAGAGAGAGAGAGAGAGATTGGTTGCCTTCTGCATGTGCCCCTACTGGGGCTGGGGAGTCTGCAACCGACATGCCCTTGACTGGGAATCGAGCCCATGACCCTTCGGACCAGGGGCTGACGTTCTAACCACTTAGCCAAACCAGCCAGGGCATTATGCTATATCATCCTCTACCTTCCCCACTTTACTGCTCCCTTTCTCACAAAATACCTTGAACTTCTTATCTATAGGCATAATCTCTACTCCCTCATCTGCTTCTACTATTCCACCAAACTGTTCATACCAAAGCCACAGATGACCTCATTGTTGGCTCAGCTTTCTCAACTTCTCAACAGCATTCAACAGTCAACTACTTCTTCTTCCTAAAATCCAGTATTCTCTGGACCTGCATGACAGGAACTTCTCCTAGATTTTGTTCCTTTTCAGTCACCACTACTATTTTCTCCTCTACCCTGTATCGGAATTGGTGTGCCCTGGAGCACAATCCTGAACCTCATCTTTTCTCTCTTTCTACAATCATTTGACATCTCATCTTCTTCCAAAACTTTATGATACTGACTCCCCAAAGTATATATCCAGCCCTGACCTTTCTCTTGAATATCAGACATATATCCAATGGTGTACTGCCATATCCACTTGGATATTTGATGCTCATTTCAAACTTAACATATCCAAAATAGAACTTAGGATTCCAGTTTTTTCACATAATAAGCTCTTATGAGCTCTCAAAGATTGTCAAAAAAGGAAACAAACCACCATGAGTGAAAATCAGCACAAGCAACAGATAATATATTGCATACCGCTTCTCCACCAAAAACTTCAGATGTTTGAATTATCTGATTTTTTTAAAGACACTATATATTTTTTAAAAGTTTAAGTTAAAGATAAAATACAAAAATTAGCAAACACTAATGGGCTATCAAAATTGCCAGACACTTCTGAAAAAGAACAAAAAGTACTTTTAGAAATGAAAAAAAAATAATTGACTAACAAAAAAATTAATAGATATGCTCATTTGTAATGGGTGAATTCATGAACTGGAAAACAGAACTAAAGTAGTTTCGGACAATAGAGCACAAATATATAAGGAGATGGTTAATAGTATGGAGGGCAGAATAACAAGCCTATCAAGTTGATTCAGAGTCACAAAGGGAAAGGAAACGTGGGATGGGGGTGAGACAATGAAGAATAGATGGCTGGGGATTTTTTCAAATAAGATGAGAAACATGCATCCACAGATACTGGGAGCAGTGTGTACAAAGCAGGCAAATTTTTAAAAAGCATACATAACCTTTTAGAGCATAGTGGGGTGGGACTGCAGATCTCTGAAGACAAAGTTGTCTTAAAAGGAACTATAGAGAAAACGCAGATAATACCCACCAAGGCAAAATCACTGGACTAACAGTGGACTTCTCAATAGCAACAATTGAAACCAGGAGACTGAAATAATATTTTCAAGATTCTGAGAGAAGATAATTTTCAACCTGAAATTGGGCACTCAGCAAAAGTAAGTTGCAAAAATGAAAGTGAAATACTGTTTTCCTAAGAGGAAAACCTGAGAGATTTACACTGAAGGAACTTCAAAGGACAGGGATAGCAAAAGAAAACTCTGAGATACAGAAAGAAATGTTAAGCAAAGAAATTGGTAAACATGTAGGTAAATCTAAACAAATATTGTTCATTTAACACAATGAAGTCTAATGTAGGGGAAAAGGTAGACTACAGTACTGGATAAAACTATGTGAAGGAGATATCAGAGTTAGCAATATAAGGTCCTTCTATTGTCCTGAAGGAGATTATGATACTAATTTTAGACTTCAAAGATAACTACTAAAAAAAGTAAAAATAGTATACACCTTCAAACCAGTATTTTAAAAGTCAAGCAAATTAAACACAAAAGTAAAGCATAGAAAATGCAGGACAAATAAAAAGCAGAAGCAAGATTATAGAAACAAATACAGATATATCCGCAATCACAACATATGTAAATTTTCTGGCTAAAAAACAGATAAAGTAAAATTAAGATTTAAAAAAATAATAATAATAGTTCAACTGTACAATGTTAGAAAAAACATCCCTAATGTGGAAGGACAAATTAAAGGGACAGAAAGATATATTCTAGCAAATTCTACAAAAAGGAAGCTAGGGCAGCTTTATTGATATCAGTCAAAATAGAGTTTAAGACAAAAAAACAATATTAAGGTTAGAGAGAGTACTATATATTCTGTTAACGGCTTTAACTCAGTGGAAAGGTATAACATATGTAAAGTAGCCTCAAAATATATTAAAAAGCAAAAATTGATAAAACTATAAGGAAATTTCCCATGTTTCTCCAAGTTATTGCTTGGTCAAATAGACAACAAATAGTAAAGATATAATTTAGGCAACACAATTTACTAGCTTGACTCATAGATATAAAGAACCTTGCACCAAACTCTGCAATACATATATTCTTCACAAGGAAGATGTATAAAAAATGACCTCATCTAAGCCATAAAACAAGTCTCACCAGATTTCCAAGAAAAATAATGACCATGTTCTCTGATCATAATACAATTAAATTAGAAGTCAGTAGCTAAAAAATAAACCCCCCAAAATTTCCCTTATATTTAGAAATTTAAAAACATTTCTAAATAACTCATTGATCAAAGATATCATAATGGAAATTTTTAAATACTTAGAATTGAATGATAATGAAAATGTTATATATCAAAACTTGTGGGATGCAGTGAAAGTTGTATTTAGAGGAAAATGTATAGCCTCAATTGCTTTTACCAGAAAAGGAAAAAAAAAAGTGAAAATAAGCTAACTTTAAGACAGTAGAAAAAGACAAGGGAGGGAGCATGAATAAAAATAAGAACAAATTAATTAAATTGAAAATTTTAAAGTCAGATAGAGGATCAAGAAAGCCAAAGTTGATTCTTTGACTGGGGTTCATAATACAGAGTTTTGTTAAAAGGCAGAGAGTAAATAGTTTTTCCTCTGAGCAATATAGTCTCTTTCACTCAACTCTGCCATTGCAAGGTGGAAGAAGCTAAACACAACACCATATAAATAAGTGGATATGGCTCTGTTCCAATAAAATTTTATTTTCAAAAACTGATAGCACTGTTTGGCCTGTGGATCATAATTTGCCAACCAATGGACCAATAAATAGTAGGGCTGATCTACAAAAAATAATTAGAAAGCTTAGCAAAGTGGCTGGATCAATATACAAAAATGTATTGCCTTTTTACACACCAGTAACAGAGCAAAGTAATTTTTTTAAAGTTATCATTTATAATAACAAAAAATTTAAGTACCTAAGAATAAATTCAATAAAATTTGTGCAAGACCTAATGAAACTAAAATTTTATTGTTTAATCTGCCTTATTCTTAGATCAATGCATTTCAAAATTTTGGTTTCTAGACCCCTTTATACTCATAAAAATTACTGAGAACTCAAGAAAGCCTTTGTTTCTTTGGGTTTTATCCACCTATATTTAGCTTATTAAAAATTAAAACTGGCCAAAACCAGTTTGGCTCAGTGGATAGAGCATCGGCCTGTGGACTGAAAGGTCCCAGGTTCGATTCCGGTCAAGGGCATGTACCTGGGTTGCGGGCACATCACCAGTAGTGGGTGTGCAGGAGGCAGCTGATTGATGTTTCTCTCTCATCGATGTTTCTAACTCTCTATCTCTCTCCCTTTCTCTCTGTAAAAAAATCAATAAAATTATTTTAAAAAAATTAAAACTGAACATCTAAAGTATTTATGTAAAAATAACACTAATAAACCCACTACATGTTACTATAAATGACATGTCTTTATGAAAAAAACTGTATTTTTCAAGACAAAAAATTAGTAAGAAGAATGGCATTAAATCTTTTTAATATCTAGCATAACAGAAGGCACTTGGATTCTAAAATTTGTTTTAGTATTCAACCAGTTGTGACATGTAGTTTTGGTTAAATTAGATGAAGAAAATTCAGTCTCAGTAATTGGGAAAAGATGAAGTATTTTAATTGCCTTTTTAAATAATTGGCCATACTCTTCTTTGAGACTACATCAGAATTTACAAAATTGGCTGCCAATAAGGTAATTTCCTAAAGGTTAGTTGCAATGCAAAATCTAAAACCACATCAATGAACTTGGTACTCCATTGCATTCATTGGTCTGCCTTGCATATTGAATGGATCTATTGCCAAAGCATGATTTTTTAAGGCTATGGTAGGTAATTTGGAAAATTGTGGTTTACTGAGTTATACAGATCTTCAAAATGGTGACACATTTCATTTTATGGCATTAAAATAATCACAATATTACCACCCATCTCACCAGGAAAGTTTTAAGTTTTCAGAAGCTATCAGGCTCCTAGTAGCAGATACACATTTTCCAGAAATCTGATTTTTAGAAGTATTGAATTTTAACATCGACAACAAATTCTACCAGTTGTTTTCCTCGAAGTGGCAGCTCACCTTTATCATTTTCAAGAAAATATCTGCCAGATACTTAAATCTGAATAACCGTCGTTCGTCGGGCATTCTTTCGAGTAAAAATGATGTTCTATGAAAGTGGTTTGTTCAACTTGCAACTCAGACAATCCCACAAATGTTTTTCCTTGAGAACAATTATACCCCAGTATGCATCAAAAGTGCTTATGCATATTTGTCATACAGACTGTTAAAATGGTGTACACTCAGATGTTGAGATTTAATATAAGTTTAATACAAATAATAATTCCTACTGCTGATCAAGCTCATTCCTAAGTGAAACTAGCACTTTGCTTGGCTGTGAGGGTGAGGTGGTGAAGAGCTAGCACAGTTGGTGACACTGCCTTGTGTCATGCTGAGGCACCACCAGTCGTAGTCACCATTACCTTTGCACCGTCTACACAAATGTCAACCTGTATACAAGACAAATAGCATCTTAGTATTATTATGAAAACAGTCGTGACTTCACTGACTTCCTAAAATGGTCTTGGGATCCCCAGGGGTTCCCCAGACCACAGTGAGATCAGTTGCTATAAACCTTCATGTGGCTCTCTCCTTCATGTCCTTCAGGTCTCAATTTCAATGTCATGACCTCAGAGAGAACTATTCTACATAATGCCCAATGACTCCCTCGTACATCACCCTTTGCTTGTTAGCATAGTACTTATCACTGCTTGATAGTTTATTGTTTATTTACTTATATGTTTATTATCTGTCTCCCCCAACTAGAATATGAAACCTGAGATGGTAGGTACTTTGTCTGTCATGTTCAATATAATAACTGTGTCTCCAAACCTAAAGTAGTGTTTGGCACCTAAGCGCTCAGTAAATGTGTGAGGGACACTGAATCAGATTGAGCTGCTGCACAGGGAGCTGGGTTCTCATCATTTCTCGCTCCGATGGCTTGTAGCTTTCACTCTAAATTCTGTGGATAAAAACATAAGGAACTTGAGTTCTGCATTTTACATATATTAACGCAGTCCTCACAAGAGCCCTGAAAGCTAGGTTTCTCCCTTTCTACAAAAGAAGCATCTTAAGATCAACAAGAACTATTCTAAATCTAAAGATCTCATAAGCATTACAGCCAAAAGTTGAATTCATATCCTTCAGCTTCCTCCCAAGTGAAACAGTAACTCAATGGATACAACATTAAGACATACTCATTAAGTATTTCTCAGAGTACCAAGGTTTCAAAAATTGGCTGCCAAATGATGAGGCAGTAGTCATTCAGAAAGTGTGTTTGTTACAGGGAATTTTTTAAATAATTAAAATTGAAACTCAGAAGTTATAACAAATGAGCAGCAGATTTTCAAAATTAACTTCTTTGCACATTTTAGAAATGTTTGCCCCAACCTTCAATTCCCAGGAAACCATTGTATTTCTTCAGTCTTTTGCCCCAATGTTCTTAGGATCTTTCATAGGAACTGCAGCAATGGCGAATGAGCCATGAAGTCCTTGTGTTACATTCATATCAGAGATCTTTCCTTTGCCCTGGTTCCTGGCTGGAAGAAGTGTACAATAACACATGATAATGTGCACGTCAGCATGAAGACTAAGTTCTGAACCTAATCTCAGCTATTATGTCTTTATTTCATAGATTATGCCACAGAGAAGCTATCACCAAATATCTAGGGATCACACAGGAGTCAGCAATAGCCAGCAACATGGAATACAAGTCAATCCTCTTACTGTCTAGACCAGTGGTTCTCAACCTTCTGGCCCTTTAAATACAGTTCCGCAGGATGGTCTTAGGCGACCCCTGTGAAAGGGTCGTTCGACCGCCAAAGGGGGCGCGACCCATAGGTTGAGAACCGCTAGTCTAGACAGATATTCTGTTTGCTTCAGGTTTTATGTGAAATCTTTAGTCCCAAGGAAAGATTTACCAAGAGACCTTCGAGAGAGCTTCTAGACTAGCCCATTAGACACCAAGAAATACAAGATCTTTGACAATTAATTCCCTGTGTTTGCTAGTCCTGAGATCTATGACTTTTAACAAATAAGGTGGTGTGCCAATGTTCTATCCAAGTTCTGTTTTTAAAGTGTGCCAGTGAGAACTCAGGGCCAGCTTACCTGCAGGGGCAATGACAGGGCCTTTCTTTTCCACTCATCTGAAAGTCCACAGTTATCTGCTAACTTAATTCACCCTCAATTAGAATATAAATACTCCTAGGATCATCAGCAGAGGTTATAAGTAAGTCACAACTTTCTGAAAATTAACTTAAACTCTAAACACACAAAGTTGCTCAGTTTCACCAAGGAGACGGCCTAGTGAGAAGAACAGGAGGGAGAAAGATATGATTTTGGCAAATGGGGGTGTAAAGTAGGGAGTCCCATCCTAGAAGAACACAACATTCAGGAGACAGGGAGGGAAGGGAGATGATGACTCTGGAAAAGCTTCGCCTGCCTCCATCTTTCCTAGGATGGACCATAGAGATGCCAGTGTATTTCTAGCTGACAATGGATTCTCACCAGCAACAGGAGAGATTAGCACGAAGCAGCTATATTGCAGGCCCTTCCCACTGTCCTAGCCCCAAAGCACCCAGAGGATAACGATCTGTAGAAATAACATGGCCAGTTGGTCAAGGCGTGGACTTGGCATCTGCTAATGACTTGCTTGGTCTTAAGGATATGGTTGCGCTTCACTGTTCCCTTCATTCTTGTAATCATGGTATAAGAACCAGTCACATAATCACCTCTTAAACACAGTATTTACAAAGTATACGAACGGATATTCTAACACATTGTTTTCTTGAGTTTTTAAATCCATATTCCCTAGAGGGCTGGCTAACTCTTCTTGTGCACATCCCACTAGCAACACAATGTCTATAGTTTGTGATATAAAATTAATAGGTATGTCAGAAAACCATTCTCAGACTACACTGTCCCCCACTCCCACTGCATGCCCACCGTGGAGAGACTCTATTCTAGTCTATGTCATATAAATTCTCTGTATAGTACCTACTTCTCTTGGGATTTTGGTCCATTGTAGAGTTTGTATTAATCCTTTTTTTTTCTGTAATGTCTGTTGAGATTCCTGCCAGGGTTTAAGGAGTCTCTGGCTTCTAAAGGGGAAGCATCAAACCATAAATATGGGGAACTGTGCCCAACCTGGCAGTGTGTAGCTAATGGCACAGACCATCTCTTCCTGGAGATGCCAATGGTCAGGGTCATATTGTCATGGTAATGTTTAAAGGCTTAATTACCTGATACTCAGATTCTCTTGTTTCTCATTAATAACCATGCCTAAGCTAAATTGTAGACCTGCCTGGAGAGATTCTAATACCTCTGATCAGCCCATTTCTGATTGCCCATAAAGTTGATCTTTTTCACAAAGGTAAGTGGATGAAACATCAGAAAGAGCCAGTATCTTGATATCACTCATAGGTGACCCAGAAAAATCTGATGTCTATTCCACACAACTCCTTAGAAATTTGAAAATAGCTACTATGTCTTCTTATTGGGAGGAAGTGTACCATCTTCATCTCTGTTTACCTAGTTCCAAACTTTGGAGGGATAATAGTTAGGGATCCACAAATATTAGTCGACTCTTTCCTATAAATTGTAATTGGTCTTTCTCTCACCCTTCCCATAGATAACTCCTACTTTGTCGTTAGAATTCAGCTCAAGCATTGTCATTACTGGGAAGGATCCCACCTGTGTTTGAAGGCGTGCTGAAATGCATCTGCAACAGCCCTATGGCACGGTACCAATTGGCCTGGTCAACCACTATATCATATGTGCCAGAGGCCTGTGTTTGTGACCCAGACCCAGCAAAGTGGCTAGAATGTGGTAGATACTCAGTAAACATTTCCCGGCTACATCAGTGACTAAAATTTCAATCTTTCCAAAGTTCCATACAACTTTGCTCTTTTGTGTGCATTTAGATTGTCTGTTTCAAGGCACCCACAAATCAACACAGTGATATATGTAGTTTGAGCAGCTAGGAGTAGAGCAGACCAACTCTCACTGGCTGTCAACAATGATTCTAGAACAAAGCTTTACTCTTGGGGATGTGGATAGAACACTTAATTAGGCACAGATAATAAGACTTTGGTTTGGGTCTTTTTCCCAGTTTTAACATTACACAGACATAGAAGAAATATCTGTGATCTCGGTGAAGCAGCAGAGCAGATATAAGCAAAGTGCTAATGATTTTTAAGTGAGAAAAGCCTGGAACACTGGGAATGAATGGCGATCAAAAAAGTCAAAACAAGCTGAAGCTTTTAAATGCCAATTTTTAATGCCTCACAATGAAAAAAATTTTTTAATAAAAATAGAGAAAACTTCGTGTACTTGGACTGAAATGGCAATTTTAGAAAGTATGCAAAAGCTATTTTTTTACAGTAGATACCTCTTACATCATCATGCTTTTAGTGTTTTTCCAATGTGATTATATTCCTATGGGCCCAAGAAGCTATTAGTATTGGGTAATACGATATTCGAAGTAACCAAAAGAATGTGGTGGACCCACTGACCTGCTTTTGACTTCTAAGAAGTACAGCTTAACTATCTCAAATTCTACAGAACTTTTCCTGGGCTTATGGCAAACATTATTTTGTCTTAGTTGTGGAAAGTCGCCCACCTGGTACTTCAGTAGAGACAACGTGGTTACATAAAGGTTGTCTGCAGATACTGGATTTGTGATCTTACCCCCCTTCTAATTTGAAACACATTGCGTGGATCTGTCCTTGTCTTTTCTTCCCAGAAGGACTCACACTCGTGGCTTCCAGCCTGCACTATGTGCTCTGATAGGCACTCTTTCAGAAAGGTGCTTAGTTCCCACGCAGCCTAAAGGAAGTTGCCGCGCCTTATCCACATGCTGAGCAATGGAAACGTGCCCTGGAGAGTCCTATGGTCCACTGTGCCACCCCAATAATTTGAGATACAAGCTTTTCTGAGAACCCAAAACAATCTGAATTGGCCACCTAGACAGAAAGAAAAATCCATTCTGCGCACTCTCATCCCTCTGTGTGTTATTTCTCTGTCCGATCTCTACAATCAGATTTTGTGAACCTGTTAACTTCTTCTTTCCTGCACATAAACTTGCTTATTCATTCATTCAGCCCGCATGAGCTTACTCCTTCGGTGATCTCATCCAGTCCTGTGGCTTTTAAGTACTATCTCCATACTAATGACTCCCAAATTTATATCTCTCGAATCAACCCTGCCCTGAATCTTAAGTGATGTGTTTAGCTGCTTATGTAATATATCCATAGTGCTGTCTAGAGTAGGCTTCTCAAACTTAGCACATCTAAACCAACGCTTGTCCTCACCCCAGCAGACCTGATCCTTCCCTGGGGTTGCACATTTCAGCAAATAACACTCCATTTATCTGGTCATTTAAACTGAAGCCATCCTTGAAGCCATCTTAAATCATTCTCTCATATTCCATGTCCAATCCATTATCAACGTCCATCAGCTTTACCTTCCAAATATATGCAAATCCAGCCATTGTCACCACTTCCTCTGCCCCACCCCAGTCTGGTCCATCCTTATTGCTCACCTAGAAGCTGCAAGAACCTCCCAGCATGCTTCCAGTCTGACTGCACAACAGCTCTCTTTCCACATAGAACCTCAAGTAATCTTTTAAAAATATTAATCAGGCCTTAGCTGGTGTTGCTCAGTAGATAGAGCGTTGGCCTACAGACTGAAGGGTCCCGGGTTCGATTCCGGTGAAGGGCATAGCAAGACCCTGGAAGGACTCTGCTAGGAACTCTTTTAGATGAGGCTTAAGGTTTTAGTCCCTGTAAAGTTTTCATGTTTCTCTGTATCATTCAATCATGAAGTTAGTGGAATTTTTAATGCATTTTAGAGAGAAAAGCCCTCTCCCTCCTCTCCCCCACCTCAGCCCCTGTAGCTCACAACCACAGGCCCCTGGTCTCCTCAGAGGTGACCTTGCCCAGGGGGCAGGCTGCCTCTGCTGGCGGAAGCCGGTTGCTGAGAGTTGGAATTACACAAACATTTTTAATGGAAGCAAACTTGGGCAACGGGGTCCCGGCCATCAGGGATTGAGCTCATGCGAGGCAGAGTGGGCCCCGTGCTTGTGTCATGGCAGCCACAGCAGCCTGGCGGCAGGAGGGGAGGGGGTCTGGCCATGGGGGTGCCTGCGAAGAGCCCAGGCTGCTAGCTTCATCCCTGGACAGGAGCGGAGGCTCTGGCCCAGCTGGTTTTGCGAACACCCCAACACCGGAACACCTCGAACACCCCGAGGGCGGGCACCTGGCGGCTCCCAGAGCCTCCTCAACCTCATTACTTAATCATACCCGCGAGTACTTAATCACACCCACGCCTGCGAGCAAGTGAGCCGAAAAAGAACTCCCTCCTCACTCTCTTTCTCCCTTTCACCAGGTTCATCTATTTGCTTTAAAATAACCCCTTATTTGAAAATTCAAAACAATTCAGGAAGGAAGACTTGCAACATAAATGGCATCTGTGAATGCTCTGGAAAGTAATCCGTTATACACATCATTCTTTTTGAGGTTGTTTTATCTTCCTTCTAAAGAACTCAGCAACTCAATGGCAACTTAAAACAGAACCCAATTTCGTCCTGTCATTAGACCAAGAGGGGGTTTTTTGTTGTTTTTTTAAATATATTTTATTGATTTTTACAGGGATGAAGGGAGAGG
>NW_006383008.1:6736250-6736949 GCF_000327345.1 Myotis davidii
AAATGTTGCAGGAATCATTAATATCTGTCTGGCAATAATAAAATTTATTGATAATTCAAGATAAATTCTAAATGAATCAAAGACAACATTTTAAAAAACAAGTACCTATGAAATCCAGGGGGAAATTCTTTATATCCACAAATGAGAAGGCCTTTTAAAGTATGACACAAAATCCAGAAGTTATAAGAGGAAAATTATAAAATGAATTCAATTATATAAAAACCATAAATAAAGACAAAGACAAGTGGCAAACTAAGAAAAACACTTTGCAACTCATATAAAAGGAGGGATTGATTTCCCTAATATGTAAAGAGCTTCTACAAAACCCTAAGAAAAAAGACCAACAGTGCAATAACAAAAAAATAGGTTATTAACAGAATTTATAGAAAAAGGAAATATCAGTAGCTGCTCAAAAACATGAACTACATCTAGCTTTATTTATTAAAAATGTAATGCAAATTGAAACTATAATGAGATGCTATTTTTACCTACCAAGCAGGCAGATTTTTAAAAAAATATTTCTTTTATTGATTTCAGAGAGAAAGGGAGAGGGAGTGAGAGCACAGGGGATCAAATCCACAACCCCAGCATGTGCCCTAACTGAGAATCAAACCATGACCTCCTGGTTCATAGGTCGACACTCAACCACTGAGCCATGCTGGCAAGGCCAGGCAGATTCTTTTTTTTTTTTAATCTTTA
>NW_006383008.1:6737880-6762289 GCF_000327345.1 Myotis davidii
AGAACTTCTGTGCTGGAGACACCCTTATGGGGCAAGACTTGCTTCAATGGGACTTTGGTGCTTACTGAGTCTGCCCCCTGAGTGTGTCCCTTATGAATCTGAGGAGTTGTAATTTGGATGGTCCCACTCTGACTATTGGGTAAACTGGCTCCTGGATCTAAGGAGGTGCTAATTTAGCCTGTGCCTGACGTTACCCAGCAGGAGGTACGGGGAGATCTGCAGATTCCTCTTCTTTGTTTGGGTTTTGGAGGTGCCCAGATGAGGCCCAGCTGTGAAGCAATGCAAGCTGCTGGGCCTTCTTTTAGATGTTCTGGGCTTCTCTCCAGATTCTTTTTTTTAAGTTTGATAAAACAACCTATTAGAAAAACTACGGATAAGGACATACTCTTGTACATTGCTGGTAGGAGTTTAAATTTGTACAGTCTAAATGGAGAGTAATTTGTCAATATCAAAATACTAAAGCTTATATACTTTGATTCAGCATTTCTGTTTTGGGGACAGTAAATGGATGCACAAAATTACATGTGCAAAACTACAGGGTTCCACATTGCAACCTTGTTTATAATAACACAAGAATGACAGCAACCCAGATGGCTATCAATAAAGATGATCCTATGTTCTCATAGATTGAATACTATATAGCCATAAAATAAGGATGAGAAAGCTTTTTTATATGTTGTTTTGGGGTGATACTCAAGATATAATGTTAAGTGAAAAGCAAGGTACACAATAGTATAATATGTTAAGTTCTGTACTAAAAAAAAGGAGAGAGATTTACATATAAATGTATATATCTTTGCATACACCGGCAAAAAATCCCTCTAGACTAGCAATCCCTTTTCCATCTCATGGCACACACAAACTAGTTAATAAAATTCAGCAGCATACTGATAAATTTTTTGGCGATCTGACAAAAAAAATAGGTATAATTTTGATTCATTCACACTGGGCGGCTACTGTTCTGTTGGCTATTGTCATTTTTTTTTATTTGATATTTTAAGGGAAAAGATGTCAGTACCCCTGACTAAATAGTCAAGTATTTAAAAATTCTTGTGGCACCCGTCAAATTGCTGCTCTGGAGGGATACACAGGAAACATTAGTTGCCTCTAGAAAGTGGAACTATGGAACTGGAAAGCAGGGATGGAGAGATTTTGGAGACTTTCACTATACCATTTGTACCTTTTGAAATTTGAGCCAACTAAAACAAACAAAAATTTAATGCTATTTTTTTACATTGTCTTCAAAAGAAACCATTGTTACACACGGCATGGACGAGTCTCACAAACATACAAAAGAAACCAGACATGCTTAAAAAATAAGTAGTATGGTGGTTACATTGGTGGGGATATGAAGGAAACTTAATGACTGGGATGGGGCATGAAGGAAACTCCTGGGTTGCTGGTGTTATGCTTGATCTGGGTGGTTGGTGGTTAATTGGAAAAATCTATTGATCTGTACCTTTATGGTTGATACAGTTTTCTGCATGTAAATTATGTTTCAGGTGTTGTTGTTTTTTTAATTATCAAAAGGGAAACGAAATATTTTTTAGAGCTGTATTCCTCCCCTGGGCTGCTGTAACAAAGTACCACAAACTCGTCTTACACGGAATTCCCTTTATAAAAACACCAGTATATTGGATTAGGGACCCACCCTACTCCAGTACCATCTCATCTTAACTAACACATCTGAAATGACCCTATTTCCAAATCAGGTCACATTCTGATGTGCTGGAGGTGAGGGCTTCACCATGTCTTGGTGGTGGAGGTGGAAGGGGGAATATAATCAATGCATAACAAGGGTTAGAGAAGAATTTTTAAAGAGGATTGAAATTGGTATAGAAGAGTGTTTTAATACCAGTTTAATGGCTGACTTGTGGAGTATGCCATTGTGGAGCTCTTGCTGAGTGAAGTAACCCAATGCTGTGTCAACCAAGGTATCATCATCTTGTTAGTCATGCAGGGCCCAGTCCACTAACTGCCCATAGTTAGGTTCAAAGAAAATGAACAAGAAGCATTTTTGGCTCTTTGGTAGCCTCCTTCATGATTGTACAGTTCTTTAAAACTAGGGGCTGGGTCTTCATAGGTTATGGCTTGACACACTGGCCATTCATCTTCATCACAGAGCAATCATCTTTATCACAGAGCCATACCGTTAGTCAGAAGACGGGCTTTTTTTTAAAAAAAAAAAAAAACAACAACAAAAAAAAAAAAAAAACCTCATTTTTCTGACTTACTCCAAAAATCCTACAGAGCCCTACTTTTCCACTGGGCATGGGTATGGATTTTATTTTTTTGTCAAAAGAGTCAGCAAGTTTCCAAATGAGTAACAGATACAGGGTGTGGTGTGTGGCTTTCCTTCTGGTTGTGCATCCAAATCGCCCTTGAAATATAATTAATCCCACAATTCTCACGACCATTGAAGTTATTTTTCTACTTTTATGCAATAATTATTTTGTTGTCACTGGGTTCCATTGTGTATGGCTTATTATGGGTGCTCAATAAGTATTTTGTTGACTGGAGGAAGAAAAACAGAACATTTAGCCACTTAACTGTTGATGGAGGCCTAATTTTTAAAATTCAACCATTCCAGGGCAAGCAAAATTAGTCTGTGTTTGAAAAACAGAACAGTGATTGCATTGGGCAGTGGGAACTGACTAGAATGGGGAATCTTTCTAGAGTATTTATAGTTTATAGCTTGACAAGATTCGGATATATATTCATCAAAATCCAGTGAGTGTGCACTTAAGAGATCTGTATGTAAATTTTAGCTCAAAAGAAAAAATATATAAGCAAATCTAGAACTCTAGCAAATGATATGCACAGAAACAGTAAGATAGATGGATGGAGTGATGGATATAGATGGATAGGTGTGTAATGGAATAGGCATTGTAAATATTAATTATCGAATCTAGATGTTGATTTATAGGTGTTCATTGTAAGATTCTTTAAACTTTTCTGTAAGTTGAAATTTTTCATAATAAAATGTTAGAAAAATTCAAAGTACAGAACCATACAGGACCTTGCAAATGTAGGACCAAAGTCTACTTGCCGATATTATTCCCTGTCCACTACTTAAAATAGGGAACAGTATGGCCTGCAAGGAGTCTCCTGATGAATCCATCAACAGATTTACAGCAATATGCAGGGAGCCTGTTTGATTGCTCTACTGGGAGTAAAGCTTTGGAAAGGGCATAGTTGAAAAGGGGGAAGGACATTTACATTTCAGTGTGGCATCATACAACATGATCATAAGCCAGCCGCCTTCTCACGGCCCAGAAAGGAAGCTGACTAGGCCCCATCCAAAACAATGCCTTGTTTTATAATTGCACTCCTGACGCAAGAAACCCCACTGTATTTGGGCTTGAAGGAAGACATGAAGAGCTACAGTTCTACGATGTTCTCTTAGACTTACTCTTCTCTCCCCTCTCCCTATTTTATACTTATTGCCCTTGTGGAAATTAAATGTAAATAAAAGGGCATAATTTTGGAACAAAAAATAGTTTCCATGTGCTAATCTGTGCCCCCCTCCTGTATTTTCTCTAATACGATCTAGTAGAAGCCTGGGAGTCAGAGACTCGTGGGTTCTCCTATTTCTATCTCTAAATAGTTCTGGAATCTTGAGTAAGTCAATGTCTTTGAGCCTACATTTCCACAGTTGTAAAAGGAGCAAATTCCATCAGATGACCTATCTCCAAATCTTTCTCACACTAGAAAGCAGCTTTGTGTTGTTGTTTTTTACCTGTCTCCCTATATCATTTGGGGGCCAGCTGTAAGGAAATACTGAATCCAGACCCTGGCATACTCTAGGACAGTGGTTCTCAACCTTCCTAATGCCACAACCCTTTAATACAGTTCCTCATGTTGTGGTGACCCCCAATTTCATTGTTACAAATTGAACATAATTAAAGCGCAGTGATTAATCACAAAAACAGTATGTAATTATATATGTGTTTTCCGATGGTCTTAAGCGACCCCTGGGAAAGGGTCGTTTGACCCCCCGCAAAGAGGTCGCGACCCACAGGTTGAGAACCGCTGCTCTAGGAGGAATCTCCAGGCCCCGCGAGACCCTCAAAGGACTCTGCTAGGAACTCCTTTAAATGAGGCTTAAGGGCCCTAACTGGTTTGGCTCAGTGGATAGAGCATCGGCCTGCAGACTGAAGGGTCTTAGGTTCGATTCCGGTCAAGAGCATGTACCTTGGTTGTGGGCACATCCCCAGTGGGGGATGTGCAGGAGGCAGCTGATTGATGTTCCTCTCATCGATGTTTCAAACACTATCCCTCTCCCTTTCCCTTCCTCTCTATAAAAAAATCAATAAAATATATTTTTTTTAAAAAATAAAAATATAAATGAGGCTTAAGGTTTTAGTCCCTGTAAATTTTAAATCTGTTTCTCTGTATCAATTATAAAGTTAGTCAAATTTTTAATGCATTCAAGAAAGAAAAGCCACAATGTGTTTAGTTCATCTCTTCCAAAATATATCCAAAAGAGCAAAGAAAAAAGTAATTTTTTTATTCATGGAACTGTATGTTTCCTTTATGTGGACTGATCCTCATGTGGAAATTTCGTTCAAATACTGATTATGAGAAGAGTTATCAGTTGTTAGCCAGGTATTTTTCCCAAGGAATGAAAGCAGAACAGAGTAAGTATTCCTAGCAGAAAGAGTATATTTTCATTCTCAGGGTGTAATAAAGCTCAAAGACAAGAGTAGTTTGTTGTGTCACAATATATAAACAACCCAGAGAGGGTAATTGGATAAACTTTGAATCTTCTCACGTGCTATTTACTCAACTGTATTGCCAAAGGCAGAGACTCAACTTTCATTATGTGGGTCCCTTGGCAGGTCTAATTACCTGAGGGGCAATTACACAGATATACATGTATGTATATTCATAGTCACACCACATAGAAGTTTAGTGGTATCCATGTTGTATCTTATTTATGATTGTTTCCATGTTTGCATATTTCAGCATGAATACCTACATATTTTCTCCCTTCCATCTACTGTAACCAAATGTGAATAGTGGGGCTACTTAATGAAAGAGGCTAATTATCAAGGACTTGACTTTACTAATGTACTCAAGTTGGTGATGTTTTAGGTGAGGAGAACATGGGCAAGCCATCTGATTTGGTCCATTATTATATTTTCAATTATCCTTGGTGCTCACAGAGAGGCATTAATATAGCTGAGGATGACATAGCAAATTACCACAGCTCTCTAACCTTTTAAATTGCTAACACTGTTGTAATCTGTAATTATAAAAATCAGTGTGAGAATTGTGGCACTGCATAATTATCTTTCCTGATACTTTATTGCTGAATGAATTATTAATCAGAATCAGTCTTGTATAGTATTTGCAGCAACTCAGAAGAATAGTGTATAATTAAATTTCATTATTCCCTATTTTTGTGCTAATGTTTTATGATGTTGTAATTGATAATTAATTGGCCGAAAACTCACACACTACGACTTGAGAGTTTCAGGTGGCTGGAAAATGTTCAGTATGCTGAGTTCATTAACTAAATAATGATCATCCTATAAAGACCACAGGTCTAGTGTAGTCTGTATAAGAGAGCTTTTGAAATTAGTATATTAATCATTAAGCCTTCCATGTTTTCTTAAAAGAAAGCAGTAACCGTGGGCACATATGAATAAATAAGAAATCTTAAAAGGTTTCAAATCTGGTCAAATTTAAGTACCCAGATGTTGGTTATGAATATCAGGTTAATGCACCACATACAGTTGTTGTGCTTCTCTGTGTATCAGCTTCCATACTAATTAAACAGTGAGCAGTCTCCATATAACCACAATTTCAAAAAGAGAATAACAGTGCTGTAGCCTGTTCCCTCTGCCTTTGATGAGCATAACCCAGGGTGAAGCACATCTTGATAGACAAAAGTCTGGTCTACTCTTCTTTACCAATTGTCCTAAACACCAAATGGCGATTCCCCCTCACAGACACACGGAATTTAAAATCTGAAAGGATTATGAACTTCTCCTTGACTGGCATTCTAACGAAGAATTCCTGGTGTGAGTCTCTCCTGGTGTCCCTTGCAACCTAGGTAATCAGCCAACGCTCCGGATCCAAGAATGTCTTCCATTCAGCCTAAGTCCTATTGAAAAGAAACTTTTTGGGGGCATTTTATGGGAATTTCTGCTGTGCTATTTTTATTTGAATTTTTTATTTCAAGAAGATGAGGCTTTTTTCTGGTTTTCAAGTGTCTCCTGTAGAAACATACACCGAAGGGGGCGGGGGGGGAAACAGGTGAACATCTTTTTTCTTTCCAGGGAATTTTGAAGGCATTGTGAGAGGGCACTTTACAATGCATATGCGTTTTTTAATCAACCTTTTTCTAAGCTGGTCAGAAAACCACCCACAGGAGATTGTTCCTGAGGATTACAATGCAAAGGCATCTCCACACTCCCAGGAAGATCGTGAGGGGTTTATTTTTTCATTGGTTGTGTTGGCTCCAGTGTCATAATTCCAAATTATAAATTATTAAGGAGGATCTTGTCCTCAGACCATTGTGACTGGAACTAAGGCACCTTTCTGTAGCATTTGAGGGAGAGTTACTCAGTGCCCTTCATGCTTGTCTGATTTTGGAATGAAGATCAGAAACCTTCCTCTGACCATCGTCCCCGAATCCCAGGCCCTTGTGAGCCATGGACGGTCCCAGAGCAGCAGCGGCCTGGGCAGTGGTCCTGCCAAGCTTGGGCATACTCTGGAAACACTGTCTTGAGGATGCCGATGGAGGTCCTGAGTGCCCATCATCTCCTGAGGGTTTGGATGCTTAGGTGCTGCTGAAAGGGTGGGCATGATTGGTCCTCTGGCAGTTTGAGATGGGAGGCTGCCAACTTACAGGGAGGGAATCAAAGCCATCTTTCAGAAGGAGGAGCGAGGAAGCTTTTACCAAGATAGAACAGCTCAATTATACTCTGCAAGGACCCACACTATACAGAACCAATGGATAAAGAATATGTCTCACTATTTGTGAATAGTCGAGGCCAGAAAGCTTTGGAAATACAGCACACTTAAGACCCTTGCACTGAGAAACTCTATAAATGTTCGCTTTTCTTTCATTGTGTCAGTCTAAGCTTTTCCTATGGCTTTTGTACCGTCCCCTTATCTTGGTTGCATATCTTGGAGGTCATATCATTAGTTTTCTCTAACATTCGTGTTGCTCACAATAGACTAAGTTTTCTGTGGATAAATGGATAGGCAAGGCGACCTGGTGGCCCAGAAAAGACACAAAGGAAGATGTGCGAAGCAGAGGTTTGAAGGAGACCTCAGCAGAAACAAAAGTAACATAAAGCCAGGAAGGAGGATAGAGCCAGCAGGAGGCTGGGGTGGGGTTTAATAGTGTGGCCCAGGAGGCCTTCCAGAGAAGCTGACATATGAGCAAAGACCTGAAGTGGGTCAGGGCTCGAGCCATCACCTTTCAGTCTCCTGCCTCTTAGGAGGCGGGTTTTCTCTTCCTTTCGCCTATAAGGAGACAGAGAACTGAAGTAGCTGGCCATGTCATCGAGCTCTAGGAAGTGGCAGGGTGACATTCTCGGTTTATAGGGCTGCCTTGGATCAGCTGCCCTGCAGGTCAAAATGCAGATTTCCAGCCCTGCTCCAGTTGCCCTAAATCCATGCAATTTGAGAAGGATTATAATTCCAGAAGGCAGGGAGGTGGCTGGGGGAGTCTGAGCTTGGTAGGCAGGGATAAAGCAGGAGATGCCAGTGTGGAAAAAAGGACGAGTCATTGGCAATCTGGGAATAAAAAGTGAATGGAAAGAGTTGGTGTGGTTGAGAAAAAAGAGCTAATTTTATTGAACACTGTATGTTGAATGAGTGAATGAATGAACTAATGAACAAACACAAAGGTGTCTGTTTTAATCCTCACAACCCTACCAGATAGATGCTCTTTACCGTACCCTTTTTGTACAAGTTGGGAAACTGAGGCACAAAAACGTTATGTGTCTTGCCAGAGATTTTGCAGTTAGTGAGTGGCACGGTCAGGATTCAGAGCCAGGTCGCCTGGCTCCCAATCCTAATTCTCAACCATCACACTACACGGTCTCTATCAACCATAACATACACAGTGTTTAGTGAGTGCTTTCTACACTCAGAGGGATTGTTGTAATCACTTTGTATATCTGTGCTTTAAATTGCTGGCTTCTCCTAGCAATCAGATTACAGATGAGGAAACCTTGCCGAGAGTGTGCAGTTTGTCTGAGGGGGCATAGCGGTCAGTACTGAGATGCCCGCGGGCTGGCTCCAGAGCATGGCTCGTCACCACTGCACCTCACTGCCTCTCACCATGAAGGAGGATACTGATTTGTATGAAACAAATGCTAAGGCAGCAGAGAGAGAGCCAGAGAAAGCCTGTAACAAGCAGGTAGACTATTCAGAGCACGCACATTTAGCAAACACGAGGGGCTCGAATCATTTAGGGAATGTTATTCGATAGGAAGCAATATGAGTTCCCCATCTGTCAGACGCCTTTTCTTGGCATGAAAGAGAAGTATATCAGGGTTAAGTGCCCATAAGAGCAGACGTTCTTGGTATAAGCATGTGTAGAATTAGGCGAATGGTGGTGAGGATAATCCCTGATGCAAGCAGAGTAGTACTTTACACTTGTCAGATCCACGGCCCTATTTGACCTTCACGGTCAGTGTGGGATATTATGGAGAGAAGGCTGCAATGGTATCGTTGCCAAAGTTGCCAGAAAGTACCAGATCCCACATATTGTCCCATCATTTTCTCACAGGCCATGAATGGAAATCAAGAGAATCGGCCTTTCCCTTGGTGTTTAAGCAGGAGGATCTGGCAAAGATACACATTATTCTTCGTGCAGCCCACGTTACTCACTATAAGAAACACTCAGTCTGTGCAGAACTACAAGTTAATATAATGTGCAAAGAAATTAGTTTTCTTTGCATAATAGTAGCTTTTATTCGTGGAGTGTTAACTGTAAAACAAACACCATCCCAAACGCCTATTGCTTCATCTTGTTTCATCTTCACGTAGCCATTTTGCAGATGGAAAAGCCACGGATTACAGAGTCAAACTGATATACTCAAAGCCCTACAGCTAGGAAGCGGGAGAACCGGGACTCCAATGGACGCCCCTGTCTGGGGATCGGAGAAGTGGGAAGCAGGTGCGTTGTGGAGTGAGGAACAGCTGAGATGTGTCTTCCTGACAGTGCCTCTCTGTGCTTGTCTGGGTGCCTCTCTGCTTGTCTAGCACCACCTGGCCAGGGGCCTGGCCCTTGTCACACCCTTTCCTGACCATTTGGAAAAAGAGTGTTTTCTCCCCTGTGGCAGTGCAATTTTGACTTTTTATGAGTGAATTAGAAAATAATCCTTTCTTTAACATACTTTGCATGATCCGAAGTATATCCAGTACGGCGCGAATAGTGGATGTGAGTGGTGTGTAATATACACATCTAATAGGCTGTATATTTTAAACAGCATACTCAGTGTCGGGAAGCATTTCGTCCCTGCCTTGTGATAACCGTCATCATTACTCTGAGGAGCTGCCAAGGACAAGACAGGGACTTGGGAGGCTCCGAGCACATCCTTCCCCCACCCCCACCATCCCTCTTCCCTGACCTGCCTGTTCCCATACTCCCAGGAGGCCATTTCACATGTGTGTTAATATTCCAGCTCCGTTTGATCTCCTGGATGGTGACAGATGGTCCAAGTGCTTTTATTTCCTGATGTGGGATTTAACAAACTGCCGACCAATGGGTTATCCCCCTGGTTTTAATCATTTTTAAATGGAAAAACAGGAGTGAGGGTACCCAGACTTCAGTAGAAATTCACAAACCTTTCCCAGAGCATTTCCCGAAAGGACCCTCAGGCTGATGACTCCTCTACCCCGATTAGATGCTGCCTGCCTGGGTGCAGAGTTTTGATTGTTCTAGTGACCAGGTGAACCATCTTGCAATCTAAACTTCACCCATCCCAGCTTGCATCCCTGCCGAGAAGATATTTCAGAACAGAACCGTGTGGTCCAAAAGACCCCGATGCGTGAAAGAAGCAAGTTTCCTTTTATTAAGGACCTTTTCTGTGAAAGCTGTATTTTTGCCAAACCTCGGCGACTCACTTCTGTTTTCTTTCCCACCTGCAAGCAGCATGCCCTCTCAGGAAGCAGGACAGGCGTTGATAGAGATCACAAGGATGAACAGCCACAGAACCATAGATATCCTTACATACAGACAGACCTTTCTGTCTCAAGTGCACCCGGAGGTCACCCCCCTGAGAAGGAGTCAGGTTTGCTAATCCAGCCTTTACCATCATAATTCCTGGTCAGATGAGTCCCATCGGCAAGTCAGCACCTAAAAGCAATAACTAGCCCAGGAAGCATGCTGGGAACAATGGCATTGCTAATATTGTTTGTTGACTTTACATGGACACCCAGCATTGTCAGGCAGTCACTGCACAGTAAACTCTTTTGAAGCTAATTTAAGGAGCCAGATTTTTTAAGTATAACACTTAAATGTTCTCTTCTTGGCTCCCTCCTCCCTTTCTTCTCCCTCCTCCCCCTCTCTCCCTCCCCCTCTCCCCAATCAGATTCAAAGTCCACTAACGGCCGAGTTCAGTTTTCACAGTCTCAGGTTGGACAGTAACGCTAAAGTTGGAATTAGACAGACTTGCATCTCCCCTTTTTTCTGCATTTGACTATCTGTTGTCTTTTCTTAGTCTTTGATTCTCTGTTGTGAGTTTTGACTTGGTTCTTTTCTAACACAGAATAATTTCTGTCAGGTTCTGGGAACTCCCCTCCCACCCGAGGGAGAAGTTTTGGGGAGAAGATGTGCGCCCTGTGTTGAACTGTGCACTCAGTACGAATCTGCAGTGCCTTCTATTAAAATGTAAAATGATCCGTTGAGTCATCCTCCCTCTGGTTTGACTCAGATGCTTTATGGCGCACTTTGCATGTCATTTCTCTGTAATGATTTCCCCATGGAGAAGGGTGTCTGATAGAATCCAGGCAGACTGAAGATTGCTCTGAGTCAAATGGATCTTTTATTCTTTTAGTATTAACCCTTATCTCTCAGTTTCCCGTCCTTGCATTTTCCCTGAAGGAACCTTAATGAAGTAAATAGGTTCCACCACCCTCATTTAGCCTCCTAATCACTGTTCATAATTTCTTCTCACATTAGCAGCATGAAACTCTAGGGTAATATTTCTCTGTCTGTGAGGGGAGGGAAGGGGACACTGGGAAAAATATTTCACACAGATGCCCTGATAAAGAAAAATGTAGAAAAGGAATGACTTTTCTCTGTCCTCTAACTCCTAATAGGCAAGAGGCAAATGCTAATAGGAAGCAGAGATTGCTGTATGAGAAGTGAATATAAATGGAGAACGTAGATACAAAGAAGTAGCACCAGAGACAAACTGGGAATGACAAGATAGAAAAGAAAACTTGCCAGGAAGAGTAAAGGACCCACCTCTGCAGAATAAGTGAGGGCTTTGACTGCAGTCTTAGCTGGGGCTTACCACCAAAGAACCAAAGGCAAGCACCAAAATAATAGACAAAAAGAGCAGGGGAAGTGACCACAGGCTACATCCAAATCTGCCAATCCCTAATTCCACCTTTCTCCCTGCCCGCCTCCTCTGTTGGCCACGCCCACACCCCCACCATCACCCCACCGCCACTAAAAGTAATCAAGTATCTTAGGTGACCTAGAGTGGACTCCATTTCACCCACTGATTTCAAAGCATGTCATGGTTTCATCTAGAGATGACAGTGCATGCCCTGTGTTGTTGTTGTGCCCAAGCCACAGCCTTTCTCTGACATCTAAACAGTGTGTCTCACCTGACTTCCCTGGGTGGAGACCCGGACAGAGGAGAAGATGGACATCCCATGTCCATAGCTATGTAACTAATACAATCTGTGAGGACCTACCCTGCCCACCAGAGCACTTTAGGGGCAGGGCAGTGGGGAGAACAAAGTACTGAACCACTGCTCAGTGCTTATGGGCATTCTGTTCCACTAATTCGAGAAAACCAGTCCTTGATTCGTCCTTCCTTCGAGTTGACTCCGTTTATAAGGAGGGAAAAGTCAAACTGTCATTGGGTAGGTCTCCCTTTCTTCTTCACCTCTTCCAAAAGCTATGGGATGGCATTTTTCCCTTCCAGCCAGCTATATTATTTTGAGCATTTCTAACTTTCTTTAAAAAAAAAAAAGCCTTCTTAAGAACTGTAGTTAGAGAAGTTCATGTTTCAAGTTTTTCCTAAATTTCTGCACTTTCACAGAACCGTGGAACTAGAAACGCCTTGTCGGGTCACCGGGTGCATTTCCTCATGTTAGAGCTAAGGAACATGAAGTGCAATTGAAGTGATTTGGTTTTCACAAGAATGAAGATGAAACGAGGGATCTCTGAAAAGACTTTTGCTCTGAAGCAAAAGCCTGGGCTCAGATTTCTCACCACCTCCCAAAGGGCTTTGTCCTGCATTCTACCCACTTTTACAGTTTCTGATTTAAAACACACAACTTGGAATCGCTTCGATTGGATAACCCTTGAGGACCCTTCTGAACTTAAATTGTAGACTACGTTGTGGGTGTGTGTTTTCATTTAAAACCCAAAGTCCACCCTCCATAATTAAGTCACAGAACCTGAGACAGATTACTTGAGTTGTTAACCCTTTCCTACAATTTTTAGTTGGGGGTAGCTGGGTATTTTTAATTATAAAATAGAATGTACATATTAAAAGTGCATAAGACAAATACATAATTTAACGCAGAGTGAACACACATCTACCTATTACCGATGTCGGGAGATAGGACATGTGACAGCACCCCAAAACCTCCCCTAGTGCTGCTTTCCTGTGACAGCTCTCTCCCCACTAAGGGAACCTCTGAGGCTTTCCTTTATAGTTTTATCACCTACATATATATCCCTAGATATTTAAGTTATAGTTCATTTTTAAACTTCTTAAAAATCGAATTCAATTGTATGTTATTATTTTGTGTCCTGCTTCTCTGGCTCAGTATTCAGCAGTATTCACCACTAGGTTTTGAGACCCATGCATGTTGTTGCATGTGGCTCACATTTGCTTTGTATTCTAGTATCCTTGCACTGCGGTCTATTATCTAGTCATTCTGCTGCTGACAGACACGGTGTTGTTTCCAGTTGGGAGTTATGCTGAACAGTGCTGCTCTGAACGCTCGCATAGGGTTCCTGTGGCAGACATGCAGGAGTGTCTCCTGGGTGTAACCTAGGAGTGGAATTACTGGGTCATAATCTGTGCACTTCCTCAACTTGACTAGATAATGCCAAACTGTTTTCCAAAGAGGTTGAACCATCAGGGTATGAGAGTCCTGTCGCTTAACTTCTTCACAAACACTTGATACTGTCAAATGCTCTTTAGTTTGGTGGGTGTGCAATATATCATTAATTATTTATTTCCTTGAGATTAATACATACAGTCTGCTACCAACAGTCTAATATTTTTTCTAGCTCAGCCTCTGTATTACATCATGACTCTTCATATAATTTACACATATATATATATATACACACACACACACACATATGTGTATATGTATATATATGTATATATATATGCTGGTAGTTATCACTATTTTATTATGGTATATTTTGAAAATGGATTATATTTTTTATTTTGATCTGTTTAAAAAATAAGTGAAACAACACCAATAACAAAAATTACCAAAAAACTGGGGTTTATTGTGATTGTCCCTAATTTTCTAAATATTTTCCACTGTGCAATAAAAACATTATCACCAACTATGTGTCAGTAAATTGAACTTCCTCCTGAAAGTTCAAGGAAAATGGAAGTTTATATTGAAGCACAAGAATCATTCCGAGCTATTAAGGACCTGATGATATAATTGCAAGTGCTTCCTCCTAACAACAGCCTTAAATTTCAGTTCCCTTGGCACTAACTAGTACACACGCAGATGGAGTGTTTGAGTAAATAAAGAACATGGAACGTTTTAGCTGCTCCGTGTCAGGCTCTTACTTTAGCTATCCAAAGCATTAGAGACATTAAGTGACAGGCACTGCACTTTTCCATTAGAAAATACTGAAATTGGATTGCTTTCCACTCTAAGTAAGAAGTTTAGGTCTTGATGCGATTGAAAGGTGTTTCCAATCCAGAAGTAATAACGTAGTAATTTTAATGGCACTGTGCACTCTAAAGTTTCTATAGACTTGACAACTTTCTTGTGTAAAAACTAACCCTTCCCATTTCATAGTAAATAACTTTTTTTAAAAGCATGCTTGATAAGGGCAGAATTTACTAAGCAATTACTAAGTAATTTAGTGCTTGATTCACAGAAGTACTAGTATTTATTTAATGCACTGTTTCTAGAGGAAATGTGGTTGGAATTTCAAGTGAAATGGTTTATGGTTTGGTCTTTTTCATTACCTGCAAGGCATATTCATTTCTTTTCATCCGAAACATTCTAGACATGACAAGTTGTCTGAAAAACTTAACATTCTACTCTTTTGTGAATTACAGCTTTTCAGGCTTCCCAGTGTAGATATTTTTCTTTTTCTTTTTCTTTTTTTTTTTTTTGGTTCTTTGACTTTATCCTTTTACCTTCAGAATGGTTAGATATTTAATTTCTGAATATGACCCAATAATGAATGAAGAGGGAATGAATGCATTAACAAGTAGTTTGCCTTTGTTAATACTAGATCTCTTACTGATGAGAGCTGTGGCCTGTGTAGTTTTTTGAGGAGATGAACACACTATGATAAAATAACAGTAACTAACTTTTACTGCTGAAACATATGATAAGACGATTTGGTATATGTATATGTACGTGTGCAGCTGGGTTTTTTGGCCAGGCTATGAAAAGAAGAATGAGATCCAGCCAAGACCCAAAACCAGAACCTTTGGAACACTTCCTTACAATCTGATTTCAGCTAATGTCTACACACTTTAACACATTGTCTAATGCTTAGCCTGAAGACTGGCTGTCAGACTCGTACATACTATTTTGGGCTCTGTTAACTCACTACCAAGTATCTCGTTCTTATATCCCATGGATTCTGCTAAAGATTTCAGGATTTGCTGCATTAGGGATAAAATACTGTTTAATTAATATTAGTAAGGCAAGTGAAAAAGGAAAACGGAATGAAACCTAATGCAGTGATAGGGGAAACAGATTTCAGGTTGGCATGAGTCAGTCAAAAACAGGCAAATTGGAGGAATTCCTAGAAGAGCACCCATGATAATCAGGGGATGGGGCGGGCTGAATGATTTCTAAAAGAGGAAGAAACAGTATGTCCCATTATGCTTGAAAAGGGGCCAACAGGGAGGGAAGTGATGAGATCCAATAGGAACATAAAGGCAGAGAGGAATGGAGTGGTGCTGGCGTGGCGTAAGGAAAGATTTTCCAGGAATAATGTAATAAAAGCAAGAATATCCTCAGTCAGGTTAAAGTCTAGCAACAGCCTCCTGGAAATGATAGATTCTAGATTTACCATTTGATGAACCGATCTGATAGGTTTTAAATGTCTTCTAAAACTCTCTGGAAGGTTTAGCCCAAAAAGCAGACATTCATGGGGCTACCATAACCTGCTTTATCAACTCAGGGGCACATATTGCCACATCTCCTTGATTTTCCCAAACCGATCCTATGACAGGATATGGAGTCTTTTCTTGAGGCCCCTGCCACCAGCTGCCCTAGAGCCAGAAAGAGACCATTTTGCCTGGGAGCTGGAATCTGAGGCACAGTGGATGGCTACTCCTACCTGGCAGGCAGGCCCGTGTCTAGTGCTATAGGACAGTCCTCAGGACCCTCCTTGGACCTCAGTGGAACTCCATCCTGGGTTTCTAGGGTGACATACTCTTTTAGTGTTTATTCCCGTGGTCAACATAGTTCCCAGAACAAACCTCTGGGCTAAGATAACCAGGACTGGAGGAGCCAGTAGCATCAGTCCACATATTATGCCAAAATATCCTAAGTTTGGACTCCCCATTTCCTAAAGTAATGTCACCTTAAGGGACTTGTCCCTCCCCCCTTTTCCTCAGGGATACCATGTTCTATCTCAACAGAGCTTCCCAATTTGGCATCTTATGGGAGCCAGGGACTCTGGTCCTAGTTTCTTTTCTCCCAGAAGACTTTGGTTTCTCCCTGGATATTGTTCACCCCATTCTCTGCACCCAGCTCTGCAATATCCACAATGAAAGAGGCTCCATAATTGGTCTGTATAAAGTTACAGAAAGCTAACTTGTCTCAACTAAAGTGACAATATCTCACTCTCATGATCAGTTAGGTATTTCTTTTATAGACTCTTGGACTCATGGGTTGTAGATGGGTAGGAAATTTGCTGGTCATCTAGTCAAGACTTTTCATTTTACAAACATGGAAGCAGACCCAGAGAAAAGTGAGTCATCCAGAGTCCACACAGTGCCAGAGCTGGGCCAGAAGCCCTGCACCCCTGTCCACTCCTCTTTCCACGGCACCTCATTTTCATTTCTCTTTTGATTTTGTTTAATTTCATGTTTCACTGAAGAACTTACAGCTTTGTGTCTGTTATAGTAAGCTTCCCTCTTTTGGGTATAGGTGCATTAATAAATGGATTAGAGAAAAGAGGTGTCTCATAAATCTCCTGCTTCTTATGAATTATGCACACCATTTACATCCTTGAACATTAATTGTTCCACCTAGTTTTGAGTGCTGCCTGATAACAAAATGTTAGGAAATGAAGTCTGACAATGTGTAAAAAGGCACATATATTATGATCAAGTGGAGGTTATCCTAGAAATGCAAGATTGGTTTAACATTCAAAATAAATCAATGTTATTTTCCTTATTAAAACACTTTTTTAAAAAAGGAAAACTGTGATTATCTCAATAGATGCAGAAAAAGTATTTGTCAGAATCCAGCATCCATTCCTGATTTTTTAAATAAACTCCCAGAAAATTAGGAATAGAAAGAAATTTCCTCAACTCAGTAGGGACATCTATGAAATACCTAAAGCTACCATCATAAATAACAATGAAAGGCGGAATCCATTTCCCCTGACATCAGGAACAAGGCAAGGATATTTGCTCATACCACTTACAGTTTAAACTGTACTAGAGGAACAGTGCAGTACCAGTACATCTAGCCAATGCAGTAAGGCAAGAAAATACCTTGAAATCATCCAGATTGGAAAGGAAATAAAATGTCTTCATTTACAGACAACATAATCTACATAGAACAGCTATAGAATCTACCACAAAAAGGTTATGAAAACTAGTAAGCATCAGCCAGTGTGGCCCAGTGGTTAAGCATTGACCTATGGACCAGGAGATTATGGTTCAATTCCCAGTCAGGGTTGCGGCCTCGATCCCCAGTGGGGGGCTTGCAGGAGGCACCCAGTCAATGTCTCCCTCTCCCTCTCCCTCTCACCCTCTCACCCTCTCACTTCATCTCTCTCTAAAAATCAATAAAAAATCTTTTTCTTTAAAGTTAGACTTACACATACCAAATAATCTTTCATTCTACCCCTAGGTATTTACACAAGAGGAATGAAAGGATATGGTCATATAAAGATTTAAACACTAATCTATAGCAGCTTTATTTGTAACTAGAGGTCCAGTGCATGAAATTTGTGCATGGGGGGGTCCCTCCGCCCGGCCTGCACCCTCTCCAATCTGGGACCACTCAGGGGATGTCTGACTGCCTCTTGCAATCCATGACCACTGACTCCTAACCACTCACCTGCCTGATCACCCCTAACCCCTCCCCTCTGCCTGCCTGCCTGATTGCCCCCAACCACCTCTGCCTCACCCCACATCTGGGACCCATGATTCCCTCCTCCAGCCGGTCGCAGGCACCTGGGACCCCGGGCTTCCCTCCCTCTGGCCGGCCACAGGCACCCAGGACCCAGACTGGCTTCGCCTGGGCCAGCCACAGCCACAGGGGACCATGGGCAGGTGGCTTCACCCAGGACCACGGGGCAGGCGGCTTGTCCCTCTCCCGGGCCACAGCCCCAGCCACTGATGCTCGGGACCGTGGGGCGGGCAGCTTGTCCCTCTCCCGGGCCACAGCCTAGCTGGTCCCCATTCCTCTCTCCCCAGTGTTGAGTGTCTGAGCCATTATGGCCTGAGGGCGTGATGACCATTTGCATATTAGGTCTTTATTCTATAGGATAGCCAAAAACTGGGAGCACCCAAATATCCACCAGTAAGTAGATAAATGGATAAAAAATTGCACTATGTCCATACAATAGAACACTTCTCGTCGATAAAGGAACACACAATTGGTGCACACAACATGGATGAATCAAAAAATATCTATACATCATTTAAAAAGCCAGAATTAAAAGGATACAATCTGTGTGATTCCATTTATATAAAATATAGAAAATGATAACTAATATGTAGTGTCAAAGCAGACCTGTGGTTTCAGGGGCTGGGATACAGAGAGGTGCAAGGGAGGGATTATTAAGGACATAAAGAGATCGTTGTTGATGAAGGATGTGTTCATTGTCTTGATTACCAAAATATATCAAACTACACACTATAAATATATGCAGTTCATTGTATATTAGAGCTGTTAAAAAAATAAATAAGCATACAACCACAAAGAAAATAAGACTCGTTGTTGGAATTCATACTAGTAGTAAACATTACTGAAAAACTACGTTATGTAAATTAAGTACAGATACTATTGTTTTAAATATGTCAGTGGACACTTTTTAAAGCAAAGAATCTTTTTTTTTTTGTAAAAGTGATCTTCACTGTTGAATACATCTTGTTATGACTCCTGTTGTGATATGTTGTATGTCCTTAAAGAGGATGTGCACCAAATCTGCGGATAATGACAGCTCCATTCCACTTCTTTTCAAGAGCTTTTCATGAGCAACAGTGGCATTGTGTTGGTTGCGCTTTGTCTTACAGTGGCCAAGGGCAATTGCAATAGCTGGCTACATCTACTGTTAATACACACACTGCTCAGATCCCTTGTTAAATTGTGTATTGTGATTAAATATTTGGTATCTTAACCAAATTTCAACTTAGCAACTTACATGTATTTAAATCAAGAGAGCATTACACATACTTCAAAAATGATTCATTTCCTCTTAACACAAAGCTCAAATGAATACTTGAATTGGGACTGTGTATACATGAAAGTTTCTTTTCAGTCAGCCAAAAATCAAAACTACCAAGTTTTAAAGTATGTATGTGTTTTAAAATGTTTTGGGTGTTCCATTAAAGATCTGGCTTCATTTCCATGGGGTAAAAGGACGCAGTAAATGGAAACGGTAAAGTCAGCCAGAAAAGCCGACTCTCCAATATGTTTTCTGAGCTCATTGTGCTGAGCATGAAAATGCTAACGAGGAATTCTGCCCCTTTCTGCCTGGCTCATGGCAACGAGACTCAGGAACCATGAAGTTCTTCCTCACCTTCTCTCTGTGACTCAGATAGAGGTGACCCGGCCTCTCTTTCTTTCAGGGTCTGAACGGCATGTCTGTGGATGAGAAGCCTGACTCCCCCATGTATGTGTATGAGTCCACAGTCCACTGCACCAACATCCTCCTGGGCCTCAATGACCAGCGGAAAAAGGATATTCTCTGTGACGTGACTCTGATTGTGGAGAGGAAGGAGTTCCGGGCCCACCGGGCTGTGTTGGCTGCGTGCAGTGAATACTTCTGGCAGGCGCTGGTCGGACAGACGAAAAATGACTTGGTGGTCAGCTTGCCGGAGGAGGTACAGTAGTTTGGTTTGATTGTGTGTGTTGCTAATGGAGACATATTGGCTTGTAGACAGTTGGCTGGATGGGAGCTAGAAGGTGGACCCTGTGCCACATCCCCACTCAGGGGCTGATGTCCAAGTCACCCACATGTTAGGTTTATGTCATAGCCAGTTTCTATTTGATGAAGTCTCAGAGGCACGAATCTGAACAGAGCATCTTTCTTGAAGGGAACTGAACCCCACCTGTGGCTCACAGCCGCTCAGTTTCTGGTTCACTGACTCTTCAGGTTTTGAGTAGTTCACAGCCGAAGTTTGGTACAGTCCTCGATGTGGGATCTGAATCACTGGGACTGTTGCTATGATTTTTCTGTTTCAAATGATTGAAGGAGCACTTGAGTTCCCCTGAGAGCTGAAGAACGAGAGTATTCACAGCACCGTTCTTGCTTGGGGAAAAAGTAAAAAGCAAGCTGAAATTTTGACAGTTAATATAGGATGATTCTAAGAAGTGCAGACTTGCTTTTCTCACCATTGTTGAAAATACCCTACTCAGGTTTCTTAATTACTTCAGTAAATTGAGTCATTTCAGTCTATTGAGGACACTGGTGGCTGGACCTGATCTGTCCAGAGATGACATTCAATTGGATGGTTTGAGCTGCAGGAATTCAAATGATGGGCTTCACAATAAGGACAAACCACTAAACTGGCCACCCTTTGAACTGTGCATACAGTGTCTCTTCTTCCATCCTCCTCATTCCCCTTCATTTTCATGGGACCAAGGATAACACTAAGCAGCCTTAGTCTTTGTGTTCAGGGCCAGAATCACTCCCTGTGCACCAGCACGGTGCACAACCCCACGGCCACCACCACCACTGCACAGCTCCCAGGAGTGAAGCTCACGTCCATAGTCTATCCCAGAGTTGAGCAGTAATCCACTGAGCAGCTCTTCACAGCAACCCTAGGAGAAACCAAAGATCCCACCACCCTGATGTGGGGTTCTGATGAGGACCACTGGCATTAAATCGCAGGGTCATAGACCCCAACACCTCCAGAGCCCTGATCATACAAATGAGTAAAGAGGCTATGTATAAGGCAACAGGAAGTGGTGGGGCAAGAAAGGCATCTAAATTCAACATAAAATAAAAACAAATAGCCAGACAAGTAAGACATGGGGGTCAGAGAGGATCAGCAAATCCAGTCCCTTGTTAAGCAACATCTGCCATGAGTCCTGCAGAACGGGAGAGTGGCCACCTGATAAAGTGAGAACTCACAGAAAGTCTCCTTACTCTTCCTCACAGCACTTACAAACAGGTAACTAGAATGATCCCAAAACTAGAAGCCAAAGGACAAATCAGTTGAAGGTGGTGTAATTGGGGCTGGGGTAGCTTACGTACCGAGTAATGTGGGAAGGCCAAGGAACGGCAGCTCTGGTGTGACTGGGTGATGGGAGCTGGATTTTCCTCATCTGCAAGAGTGGGCGAGTACCCATTATTCCGTGGGATGGTGAATATGAAAGTTCTCAGCATGGTTCCTATCCCACAGTAAATATCTGTCAAATGTAAAACCCTTTGTTCTCTAGGTGAGAAGCAAGAATGCCTTTTGAATTTATTCTTACTCTGGAATTCCCTGGCAATATTTGGAAAACGTTTATTTATCCAAAATGGTCTTAGGGGGAGGGATGTGAGGCTTATAGTTCATTTATTACCTGTATCTCTTTGAGAGCCACCTCATTTGTATGGTTTTTTTTTTTTCACTGATTTAAAAAAAATTAGATTGTATTAAAATATATTTGTAAATGGCCCAGCCGGCGTGGCTTAGTGGTTGAGCATCAACCTATGAACCGGGAGGTCACAGTTCAATTCCTGGTCAGGGCACATGCCTGGTTGCTGGCTTGATTCCCAGTGTAGGGCATGCAGGAGGCAGCCAATCAGTGATTCTCTCCCATCATTGATGTTTCTGTCTCTCCCTCTCCCTTCCTCTCTGAAATCAATTGAGATATATATATATACATACATACATGTATATATATATTTACAGGTGTAAATCATGTTTTATGTAATCAGCCTCTCTTCAGTGTCTGCTGGCCCCATTTTGAGCCTCCCTGGACCATGTGCCGGAGCCCTGCCTGCCTGGTTACCTCTGGGAGTCTGATCTAGGCACTAAACCTCTGTGAGCCCCAGTCCTTATCTGTAAAAGCCCCTAAAATTCTGATGTCTTTGAATTATTTATCATAATATGATGCCAAGTCAGTAAAGTTTAAAGGAAACCGAGATATAAATGCACACAGCTGTAACCTGAAAGTTTCTTTTTAGATCAAAGCCCTGACAGTATCTTATTTCCTTGGCATGGGGCACTCTTTAAAGTAAGAGGCACACTGTGTAGTCATCACACAAAAACCTGCTATTTGACCTTTATGATTGATTGTGTTCCAGTTAAGTGGGAATATGCAATGTGTTGATTTTCTTTCTTCCTAGCCATGTAAAATGATTGCTGTCCCTATATTGTCTGCATTTCCAAACCATGAAAGCATTCTGGTTGCTCACATACCTGAAACCTTCATACATAACTAGATACTTCTTTCTTCCTGTGAAACATGAATTCCTGTTGTCCGTAACCCAGCTCTAAGTGTCTTGCTGATGGGGTGTGGGAGCCAGCCCCAGTGGCATTTTCCTTTGTGGGTCTGTCATTGTTTCTGAAGCCTCCTTCCGGGAGCCCCGTCCCCCTGCTCAGAACACCCCCGTGGCCCCCAGCACTGGGCATTGTTTTCTTCTCCTTGCTGTGTACACACTGAAATGTCCTTCAGGCTCTGTGGTCATTGTCCCTCCTAGTTCAGTGAATGACTTCATAGAATTTAAACTAAGTGGTGAACAACAAGAAATCCCAAACACTACCTTGGAAAGTAGCTGCCTGGAACTAACTGGCATTTGGTTCATGTGATGTAAGGAAAAGCATTTGATTAGCCCCTTGGAAATCTTTGAGCCTCATCATCATTCTCTCACTGAATTCAAGTAAGCTTCTGGCCCTGTCCCAGTCTTGTTCACACTTGGCTCACCTCTACACTCCTCGACAGACAGCTGTTGTATTTCCCAGGGGCCAGCAGGACCGAGTCTGAGAGCTCCTCCTCGGACTAAGAAACTTCCAGATACAGACTGCCACCACCCCTGCACGGTCAGTTTAGGCCAAACTCAGCTCTGCTTCCAGCTGCTGTCCAATTGTACATTTCTACCCCCAAATCCTGAGTATTGGTGGGCAATGCGATTACCAGCAAATTAGAGCCACAGTGCTGGTGTAACCTCTTAACTGGAAGGGGGAGAGACAAAAATAGAGACCTCCTTCCAGAAGCCAAGAAGTAATTGAACTATCTTTCTTTCTTCCCCCCAAAATGGAGTGGCAGATAGTCTCTAGAAGTTATATGAGTTGAGTGTTGGCTCCCCGTTGAAAAACACTCAGGAATGTGTGTCAGCCAACAGTGGAAGAGAAGACATTATACTTAGTACTTTCATTAAATAATGAAACAGATAATTTAATTTATAATTAGTAGGTATATTTTGTGCTAAGAGATGAAGAGAAAGTGGCTGCTGTGCCAAGCATTGCAAGGCCATTATCCCACTGCTCATTTGTATTAAAGTTGGCTCAACAAGCACCTGCTTAGCTATAGTCACTAAAACCGTTTTGGGCTGGATGCCGACCATGCTGGAAGTGCATCACAGTCATGAAGTTCATTCTTACGGTGTGTCAAGTGCAGAGGGCAGGAATGGGGTGTGCTTCCTTAGAAGACATGGAGCCCACAATGGGTTTGCCATTCAACCCCATTCATATAGGGCTGCTTGGCTCCCTTCCAAAATACCAGGGGAAGAGCAGCTGTTAAGAGGTTTTTGCCAAGGTCTGATATCAGAGTCAAAAGATAACAAGTGCTGACGAGGATGTGGAGAAAAGGGAACCCTGTGCACTGTTGGTGGGAATCTAAATTAATACAGCCACTGTGGAAAACAGTATGGAGGTCCTTCAAAAAAATTAAAAATAGAACGACCATGTGATCCAGCAATCCCACTTCTGGGTATAAATCCAAAGAAATAAAATCACTATCTTGAAGAGATGTCTGCACTCCTATGTTCATTGTAGCATTATTCACAATAGCTAAGATTTGGAAACAACCTAAATGTTTATGGACATAGAACTGGATAGAGAAAATGCGACATACATACATATATACAAACATACATACATACACACACAATGGAATATTATTCATTTGTAAAAAAAAAAAAAAAGGAAATCTTGGTGTTTGCAGCATCATGTGTAAACTTGGAGGACATTACGCTAAGTGAAAAAAAAGCCAGACATAGAAATACAAGTATTGTATAATCTCATGTAGCAATATGACATCATGTATGTAGCATCTAAAAAGAAGTAAACTCATCTAAACAGAGAGAGTGCAATGGTTGGGTACCACAGGAGTGGGGGGTAGGGCAAAAGGGGAAATAACTTTCAGTTATAAGATGAATAAGGTCTGGAAGCCTAATGTATAGCATGCTGACTGTAGTTAATAGTGTGTTTATATACTTGAAATTTGCTAAGAGAGTAGGTCTCAGTTGTTCTCACCACACACACACAAAATAACTATGAGAGGTGATTGATAATGTTAATTAGTTTGATTGTGGTAATCACTTCATAGTTTCTGCATATATCAAAATAACATTGTATACCTTAAATATACACAATTTTTATTTGTCAAAAATAAATATTAAAAACTAGAG
>NW_006383008.1:6762341-6764464 GCF_000327345.1 Myotis davidii
TTCTTTGGGCTTTTCCCCATGTGCTTTCATGGGGAAGGGTTCTTGCAGAGAATAGCTACAGGGTAGGGGTAAATATGACCCCTTCAGGTGGACCGTATGCTTTCTTAGGTATAAATGTATCTCAGACTTCTGCTTACTCACTCTCTAGCCTTGTCTTTTGCTCTCTCTCTCTCGCTCGCTCTCTCTCGCTCTCTCTCGCTCTCTCTCGCTCTCTCTCTCTCTCTCTCACACACACACACACACACACACATTTTAGGGCAAATCTTGTTTTTTCCAGTGCTAAGCAAAAAGGACAGCCAACCCAAAAGGATTCTGAAGAAAAGGCATTTGTTGTTAAGTCTTAACCACAGGGTGCAATAAAGAACGTTCCTGTGGTAGTACTGCCAAGCATAGAGGAAATTATGGCATCTTCTTGTCTGAAAGTTTTCAGAGGATATGAAAGCTGTTAATGTCTCTGGGATGGCTTAGGTCCAGTCTTTTAAAGAAGTAATAAGACAGGCATGATTGTCTTTGAACAGTCTTTTCAGTATGAAATACTATTTAATGCTACAGTACAGGATGCCAACAGCATTCTGAGCTTAGGTTTAACTATGAGAGGTGAGATTTGGTGAGAAGCAATGGGTGAGGTCTTTGGCAAGTGGCATAACCAAGATAGAAAGAACAAAACACTCACCTACCCCAGCACACAGAGTCAGCCCTTTGGCCTCACCCATTCACCACCTAGACAAAACTCTTAACAGGCAAATTTTGAGATCTAAGGAGCATCAGTAGTGAGTGACTCAGGAAACCAGAGTCTGGACCTTGGCACTAAATCCATGGAAGTTCCTGAGCAAGCCAGTCAACCTCTTTGGGCTTCTGTTTCCTCACTGATTCATTCTTTCAGCAAATATTTATCAAGGCCCTACTATGTGACGGGCATTATTCTAGATGCTGGGTGAACCTAGTAAACAACAGAGAGCTTACTTTCCAGTGGAGAGACAGAAAATAAATAAATATAATATGTACTTTGTTGGATGCCATCAAGGAAAATAAAACAGAGAAGGGGGTTAAGGAACACCAGGTAATAGGTATTGCCACTTTAGACATGGTGGTCAAGAAAGGACCATTTGGGAGGTGACTTTTAAATAGAGGCCTGAAGGAGGTGAGGAAGCCAGCTCTGCTGACATCTGGAGAAAGAGTGGTCCAAGCAGAAGGGATAGCAAGGAAAAGGCCCTGAGACTGGCATGTTTGACACACAGGAGCCAAGTGAGCAAGGAAATGGGAGGAAGCAGCTGAGAGGTAACAGGGCCAGGCTGTGAACCTGTTGAACACATTACCTTTCCTTGGAATGAGCTGGGAGGCCTTTGGAGGGTTTCACAGGAGATCATTTTGACTTCTGTGTGAAAATAGATGGAAAGTGAGCAAGGGCAGAAGTAGGCATGGCATGATGGCCTAGATCAGGATGATAGCAGTAGGTGGTGATCAGTGTCAGTTTCTGGTGAGATTTTGGAGGTAAAGCTTATGGGATCTTCTCTTGGTTGGACGTGGGATGAAAGAGAAAGAGAGGAGTTAGGATATCTTCAAGGTTTGGGGCCTGAGCTGTTGGAAGAATGGAGTTGCCATTCACTAAGATTAGTGAAGACTGGGAGAAGTAGGTTTGAGGAGGGGGTTGGAATTATGAATTCTGTTTTATACATATTAAGTTTGAGATGTCTGTTAAATCTAAATAGAGGTATCTAGTACACATGAGGATGCATGGCTGGCATCCATGAGAGAAATCTAGCCTAGAGTAGAAGTTTAATACCAGAGTATTGGGGATATTGAAAACCACAGATAGGACACAATCACCAAGGGAATAAGTGTAGATGCCGGGGCAGGGGGCGGGAGGGAGGTTCCAGGATTGAGCCTTGGGCTTTCCAGTATTCCAATATTAGGAAGTCAGGGAGAGCTCGGCCAGTGTCGCTCAGTGGTTGAGCATTGACCCATGAACTGGGAGGTCACGGTTTGATTCCTGGTCAGGGCACATGCCCAGGTTGTGGGCTCGGTCCCCAGTAGGGGACATGCAGGAGGCAGCCAATCCGTGATTCTCTCTCATCATTGATGTTCCTATCTCTCTCTCCCTCTCTGAAATCAATAAAAATATG
>NW_006383008.1:6764523-6805243 GCF_000327345.1 Myotis davidii
CCCCCCCCCCCACGCTGCTGCTCTGAAATTAATTTTTTAAAAAAAAGTCAGGGAATAAAATGGAACCAGCAGAATAGACAAAGAGTGCTGGAAGCCAGGAAAAGTATTTCAAGGAGGGAGAGTAATCAACCATGTCAAATGATGCTGTTAGTCAATTAAGACCAAGGCTGAATATTGACTATCCAGCAATTTGGAAGCCATTTGTGATTTCATTGAGCACTTCTGAGGAAGCATGTCTAGGACAAAGACGAAATCAATTGTATTCAAGAAAGAATGGGAAGAGTAGAATTTGAAAAAGCTAATGTAAGCTACATTTTTTAGGTCTATTTGTTTGTTTGTTTTTATTGTTGACACTATTACAGATGTTCCCCATCCCTTTGCCCACCTCCGCCCAGCCCCTGTGTCCCTCCCTCCCCTGGCCTTCACTTCACTGTTGTCTGTGTCCATGGGCTATGCATATATGTCCTTTGGCTAATCTTTTCAACTTCTTTTATCCAGTCCTCCCCACTCCCCTCACATCTGAGATCTGTCTTTCTGTCCCAGGTATCCATCCCTCTGGATCTCTTTTGTTCGTCAGTTTATTTTGTTCATTAGATTCCACATATAAGTGAGATTATAATGGTTTTTCTCTGACTGGCTTATTTCACTTAGCATAATAATCTCTAGGTCCATCCGTGCTATTGTTATAGGTAAGAGATCCTTCTTTTTCACAGCTGCATAGTAGTCCATTGTGTAAATGTACCAAAGCTTTTTTACCCACTCAACCACTGATGGGCACTTGGGCTGTTTCCAGATCTTGGCTATTGTAAATAACACTGCTATGAACATAGGGGTGCATATATTCTTTCTGATTGGTGTTTTGGAATTCTTGGGATATATTCTCAGAAGTGGGATCACTGGGTTAAAAGGCAGTTCCATTTTTAATTTTTTGAGGAAACTCCATACTGTTTCCCAGAATGGCTGCACCAGTCTGCATTCCCACCAGCAGTGCATGAGTGTTCCCTTTTCTCCACATCCTCACCAGCACTTGATGATTGTTATTTATTGATTCATTCTAACAGGTGTGAGGTGATACCTCATTGTGGTTTTAATTTGCATCTCTTTGATGATCAGTGATGTTGAGCATTTTTTCATATATATATATATTGGCCTTCTGTATGTCTGCCTTTTAAGTTAAAGGGAGCAGAGTAGTTCAATAACTGGAGGAAAATGGTGTCAAAAGTGGTTTCCTTTGTTTGTTTTGTTTTAAGTATAAAGAAATTTCAGCATGTTTTCACTCTGTGGTAAAGATTATCAGTATTCACCCATATCCAATTTTCCTCAATCCTGGACTCACAGGAAGACCAAATTTGCAGTCAGGTGTGTTATGTGACTAGAACTAGCTAATGAAATATGAATGGAAATCATGTGTCAACTCTGGTATGAGGCAGTTAAAAGTAGGTATGAGTTATTCATGTTCTTTCTGTTCATTTAACTGGTATAAAAAAAAAACCTCTAAGGTGGAGTTACTAATTTATAATTAGTACGTGTATTTTGTGCTAAGAGATGAAGAGAAAGTGGTTGATGTGCCAAACTCAGGCAGCCCAGATCCCTGAGTCACTTTTGGAGGAGGGCCATCTGACTCAAACCAGATCTGACGTGAATGAGAAATAAATTTTATGTTAAGCCATTAAGATTTGGTGTTTATATGTCACCACAGCAGAGCCTAGCCCATGCTGACTAATACTTGGTTTGATGGGAAAGTTCCAAAAGAGAGAGAAAACTTGCTGATACAGGAGACAGAAAGTCAATTATTAAATGAATGCCCTTGAGAGGACAGGATCTATTGACCAAGGGGACAGACTCAATCTAGCAAGGTACATCTCTATCTGAAAATGATGGACTCTGGCTGAATGAACTCTGAAGTCCTATCCCATGCTATATATAAATTTGTGAGCCTATGAACTTTTCTAGATCCCTGCTGGAGGGAGAAAAGAAATTCTGCTGGACAAAAAGAGAGGAGAGAAGTTGGGTTGAGAGGGAGGGAAAGACCATGGAGACTGGTCAGGAGAGAACCACACAACTTCAGAAGAGGAGAGAACTCATGTCTCTTATCTTTGTGAATATTCCCTGACTTTTCAGAAGTGGTCTTATAAGAGTTCACAGGAGATGACAAGGAAAGAACTGTAGAACCACTAATGGATGGCCTAGAACCTAGGCAGACTGTAGAAGATGGAGATCATTGCTCTCTAACCATTTCAGAAGGTTTTAGGATTTTTGGACACAGTATTTTACATTTAATGACCTTCATTTCAATAGGAGTGTGCAGGGAGTAACAATACGGGTTGCCAGCTTGGCGTGCAGAGCTGCTGTTCGGATTAATGAAATGGGATATGTTAAACTTCTTGAAAGGATGGTGCTATACAAACAGTAGTTGTTATTCTTCCCATAAAAGGAAAGCACAGTCTTGTCTGATGAAATGACTCTTACCTCAGAATCCTCATTAGAAGCTATGGTGCAATTTTCCAAGTTGCACTAGTGAGACTTGGCAGTAGATTAAAAAAAAAAAAGCAAATAAATAATAAGTCAAAATATTCCAGGTAACTACTTGCTGGCAAGTAAGAAGTTTTCAAGTCCTAGAATCGTGCTAATAATTCTGAAATGCCTAAAGGCAGAACTTATTTATAGTAACGCAAAGGTGACTTCCAGCCCTGAAATCTGGGCCCCAGTCTCACACGGGGGCGCAATAAAGCAGAGCCGTGAAGAGAAGAGCTAACACTGTTCGATTCCATCTCCGAAGGCTGCTCGGCGGTGCTGATACCGAAGGAGGGAAATCTGGTGTGAAAATAGCCACAGCAATAGCTAATTTTAAAACTGAAATGCATAAGCTGTTTCCAAACCCCTTACAGTGTTTAAATCCTGAGGCCAATAAATCCTATTTCAAGAAACTTATGTAGAAATGTTCCTGTTTGGACAAAGTAGAAGGAGTTGAATAGACAAAAACTAAGACATCTCTAAAAATTATTTTTAAGTGACCTGATTTCAAAGCCATGTTTAAGGGTTTCTTTCACTATAGCTGTTTATCCCTATATAATATAAGATGACCACAGTAATCAACATTTTAAGTGGATCTGTAACAAAGCCTCTGACAGTCCATTTGTTTGCATTAAACTTTAGTTACCAGTATATTTATTCATTCTAAACCTCTTCTCTACGTATGAATTAAATGTCCCTTACATTTTTCCTTTCCCCTATTATGGAGTCTCCTATTTCAATTAAAATTAATAATAACCTTAAAGACAAAAGTTCAGAGCTGTGAAATTCCTCACTTGATCAGTAATCATAACTATTATTTTGTCATATTTAATCATAGAACCTAGGCCTTTAACAGGATACTTAATTAAACTTTCAATTCATGATAACAAGTTAAATAGCACTTGGGAGGGTTTTTAAAAATTATTTCCACTTCCCATCCAGATTACAAAAAAAAAAAAAAAAAAAAAAAGGTGTGCTAGAGAGACGGAATGGCTGTCAGCCAAGGGTATTGTAGGTCATGCCAACATGAGCTGGCAGCAAGCCATTGTCCAATTAGTATGGCTTCATCGTTGCAGAGTAATCACTCTTGAGTAGATGGTTGAGTCACTCGTGATGTAGTGGTACTTCACTTGAGCCAGTACTTCTTAGAATAGCTTTCTTGTTCACTGTTATTACCTGCCCTACTTTGCCAATAAAAGTGCAGGACCATTTAGGCTGAAAGCCGAACGGAAGAGAAACATCGATTATGTATCTCATTTCTCTTTGCTTCCTGAAAACTGAGATTGCAATTAAACAGTGAAAGCATGGTGTGTTTTTTAAATGAGTTACAAGAAAATACAGTTTCCACACCAAAATACTCAGAGCTGGAATCCAAGAGTCGGTTTTTATTCTGTCTTTTCTTTGGCAGCTTTAACACTTGGCACACATTTGAGGATATCAGTAAAGTTACCTAATAATCTTAATGGATTTACATTCCATTAAAAACTTGGAATGTCACCAAACTCCTTCAGGTTTCAGCTCTATTGTTAGGGGTGTCCATGATATTTCTTGTGGATGTGCAGTTATACAAGCAGGCAGCTTTTGAAAGAGGCCGTTCTTAGGGTGAGAACACCTGGAATCTTGGTTGGACAAGCTGTAAACCAGGAAATTGATTCAGGAATTTCTTAATAAAATGGATTATATCCAGACATTGGAGTGGTACATACTTGTCAGTAGAAAAGGCTGTTCTTAGAAGCACAAAGAAAGTAAAATTAAATCATTGGCACTAATCAGTTAACAACTCTATGTTTATATTTTGTTTGTTTTGGTTCTTAACTAAAGCACAAACTGGATAAAGGGTTGTTTTTACTTTCAGGAGAGGAGCAATTAAATAATGGCACTTTTGGTTTCCTAATATTTCAGAAGTGTTCCTTTTTTCTATTAACTAGATGCATATCGTTAAATTTATCACTTGGCCATAGACTCCAAAATATGTTGACAGTCTTTCTAACTGACATTGACACCACCTCCAGACTAACCGGTGATTCAGTGAGCTTTGCTGTTGAGATGGACTTCTGTGTGCGGCCTGGCAAAGAGGCCGTGTGTGAAAAAGTTAATGCATTCAGCGCCCTGGGTGGGATGGAGCCAGGCCTCCAACGTGAGCACATTTTTTCACTGACTGGCAGCAAAGAGAAATACTGGCAGCTGTTTCCAAGCAAGCCGAAAGTTGGCCTGAGGGTGAGGGTAAAAAAATGCTGGGATTTAGCCAACAAAAGATTCCTGCGTTTAGAAGAAAATCAAAGGAAGGATACAGAAGGCCACATTTACAGGCCTTCAGCTTGTTGAATTAACAACTCTTTCATTTTATCTTCTGCTTTATAAAGGATAGTATTCAATGTCATTGCTACTCACTTTTTTTCTGATTCCTTGTGTGTCTTCATTTCTATTCTATTGATTTCTTTATTTTTTAATTTTTAATATATTTTTATTGATTTCATAGAGGAAGGGAGAGAGAAAGAGAGATAGAAACATCAATGATGAGAGAGAATCATTGATTGGCTGCCTCCTGCACGCCTCACACTGGGGATCGAGCCTTCAACCCGGGCATGTGCCCTGACCGGGAATCAAACCCAGGATCCTTCAGTCTACAGGTTGACACTCTATCCACTGAGCCAAACCAGCTAGGGTGATTTCTTTATTTTTTAAATTGTTTATATGCAGAACCAAATGACGATTTATTTTTCTAAGAGTGTTATATAGATGATACCATTTGGGGAGGCGGCACCAGCACCCAGCAGTGAGTGGAGCAGCTCTGGGAAAGCAATGGCTACATGTGTGCTGAGCCGTGTTGAGTGATGTGGTTTAGAGTGGAATTATGTGTGCAGGTCACTTCAAAGATCTGTCCAAAGAGGCGTTCTAAAACCTTACAACTTATCTATTTTCTTGTTATATATTAACAAGCTATTAATATATTTCAGCTATATTTTTTCCTCCATTTTTCCTAGTTAGGCAAAGATCCTGAATTCTCATGAAAAAATGCAGGCTGATTTAAGCATTAGGCTCTGAGATTCTGAGAGACTTGATACAACAAGCAGACTTTATCTATTCGTTACAAAAAGAGAAGGGTGGGGAAAACAAGAAAGTTACTAAAAGTCCAGGAAAATGTCTGCTAAAAAAGAGGACCTCAATGGTGTTGCCATGTAAAGGTGGGCACTCTGGCACCAAGAGAGATGTTTTCTTCCTCCCCAGTGGACACCTTGGACCATGTGTGAATATTATTTCTGCCAAATGGAGCTGTGGAAGCCCAGGCACTGAATGATGCTTTACAGATAGGAAAATGGAGAGATTAGAAATGTGGGACACCAAGATTCGGGATAAAACTTTCATGGTTCGGGAAAACGAGCAGGATTCTAAGAGAAGATATTTGAAGCACAGCTTTTGTAGATCTGGGGGAAGGGGTGAGTTAAATGCATCAGATTTACAAGATGTTCATGTTGAGAAGTGTGATGACCTTTCAAAGTTCTGTTGAACAAAGTTTCTCCGTGCCTCCTGCTTGAGGTTTTATAGTGGATGTTGACCAGGTGTTCTCATTCACTAACCGCAGAAATAGTGTCCCAGCTGAATGTGAGGGATTTCAGCTATATTAGGGGAAAATTTATATTAGTGTACGATACTAGACACTGGAGTAAGGTACAAAAAATATAGGATTACCTTCAGAGGAGTTAGGTTGTGTGCGTGTGCTTAAAACTCAAAGGTCAAACAACAAAAAAATGCAAAAGGCCAAGATGGCTTCAGTACAGCACTTCATAGAGCCAGGGGAATGTAATACATGATGACCCTTTCAGAGGTGACTTTTTTTTTCACCCAAGGACATTTTTCCATTGATTTTTAGGGAGAATGGAAGAGAGAGGTAAAGACCGAGAGAAACATCGGTGTGAGAGAAATACGTCGATTGGTTGCCTCCTGCATGAACCCAGGCGGGGGAGGAGCCTACCACCAAGGTACATGCCCTTGACTGGAATCCAACCCAAGACCCTTTGGTCCATCGGCCAACGCTCTGTCCACTGAGCCAAACTGGCTAGGGCCAGAGGTGACTTATTTAGGTATTAATTAGAAATATAAAGCAAGACCATTTCTTTCCAACATAGTTGAAGAATCAAGACAAAATTATAGAAATCGAAGGTGAACAATTCAAGAACTTGTGTTGTAAAAGCCAAGAGGTATTGGCTGTTGTTGTGCTGCAAAGGTTCAGATGGGGGTGTGGACAGGATTTCCCTTGCATCTCCTGCACAAAGCTTAGGCCACCTACATGTTAACTGATAAGACTGTCTTAGGGAACAAGTAGGGAGAGATCCTGCAGGGAAAGACACTGGTGTGACAGAGGCCCAAAATGAAGCTCTCAAAGGGCATTGAGGAGCCCGCTTTAATTAGCACAAATGGTAATTTGGGGAAATAATTCAAAATATGGTCAGATTATCTGGGGCCTTCCTGTGAAAGAATGAAATTTACACAGAAGAATTCATTCTTGATCAAGTAAACAATAGGAATCCACTGAAGCAGTGTGAAGTGACGTGTTGAGAGACAATTTAAGGAATATTTGGTTAGCAGTGGAATGCTTGACAGATGGAACAACAAACCACTCCAGACAGGGGGCACAGCCAGGAGACACACCCCGAGTCTAGCATGAGCCAGAGGAAGGTCTGTGCTTATGTGACGACCCATGAGAATGATGGTACCTTTCAGAGATCCTGAAAATTGGGTATGAGAGCACACATGTGGGGAAAGATGCCATCTGGCCTTGATCTGTATCTATAGTGCTTTCTATGTCCACTGAGAGTGCAGAACTGAAGAAACACGTGAGGCACACCAGCACATTGGTGATGGCCGACACCACTAGGACTTCCTCTAAGGAAAAAGAAGAGAAAAGAGGGCAGGGGTGAGGTTGAGCTCCAACACTTATACTGCCATTGCTGGTTCTTCTGTGAGGAACAGTGTACTCTGGATTGCTGGTTTTAAGTGTGTCTTCATTTATTTGGGAAATACCTCATCTCCCACAGTTTCTCAGGCTGAAGATACATGGAGCTCTCTAAATTACTTTTGAAGGAGTATGCCTCCCAAGTGATATTATGAGCACCAACCCTTACTTACTACAGGTGGATACAAGAACATCAAGGAGAGGCTAAATTTCTAGAGGACAAAGCCTTTGCCTCAAGGTTATTTGTAATCCGTTGCCACATATTTTGAAATGTCTGGAATAAATTCAGACAAAGATGATCACTTAGAGTTAAAACCATTATGATGAATGTATGGTGGGCATCAGTGGAGTAGCAAAGCAACACACAGAGACACAAAGTAATACCACACACACACTGCCTTCACACTAACCCAAATGGGTCAGCCAGGTATTAGATATCTTCTGATGCAAATATTCATAAAATGCACAGAATCCCCAATGATGTATTCAGTATATAGCTTGATGTTATAAAACCTTTTGCTAGCCAAAACCGGTTTGGCTCTGTGGATAGAGCGTCGGCCTACGAACTGAAAGGTCCCAGGTTCGATTCCGGTAAAGGGCATGTACCTGGGTTGCGGGCACATCCCCAGTAGGAGATGTGCAGGAGGCAGCTGATCGATGTCTCTCTCTCATCGATATTTCTAACTCTCTATCTCTCTCCCTTCCTCTCTGTAAAAAATCAATAAAATGTATTTAAAAAAAAAAAACCTTTTGCTATAACTTCCAATTAGAGGAAAATCAAGGATTAGAGAAATAAGCTTAACAACACCATGAGGAAGCAACAGGATCAACCCACAGGGTGGGATGTTATTCAGAACCAATGCCTGATTTCTTTATTAAGTCAGAGTCATATAAATGGGACCATGCTAAATTAAACAAGATTTAAGGGATTTAAAAACCAGATGCAGGATATGGTCCTGGGGTGGTTACTGGTTTGAACAAACCAGTTATAAAGGGCTTTGGGGAAGGGGCTGGGGATTGGAGAAAATTCAAATGTGGTCTGGGTTTAGATAAAATTTTCCTGAAATGGAAAGATGGTTATGGAAAAGGCAAACTGAGGAGTAGTATGCCCAGTATGATCTCGCTTTGATTAAAAAATACAACTGTGAATGTGTGTGTGTGTGTGTGTGTGTGTGTGTATGTGTGATGAACCATAAGGTGTTAATAATGGTGACCCATGAATTGTGGGACTGTGCTGGATTTTGTCTGTGTTTTCCAATTTCTTACAGCATATATTATTACATTTTTCTAATAATAAAAGGGTTATTTGAACAGTTCAGTGGATAGAAGGGAAGGATGAAAGGAAGACCAGATGAAGTATGGATCATAATACCGGAAAAATAAAACTCTACACTGTGGCTGTGTATGTGATTTCACAGGCCTCATCGGTTTTCTCCCTAAAAGCACCTGTCTATGATACTGAAGTTCTTAACTTGGGCTGAACCAACTTGTACTCACAGTCTCACTGGTTAAATGAAAATCAACCCAAAAAGCAATAAAGGGAATAGATTTCTTCTAGTGCTTTCTTATTAAGAGACTTCTTTGCCTTTCCATCTCTGGAAATTACTGCTGTTATTTTCAGCAAAAATAGTTCAGTAGTTTTCCAAGTGCCTGACCCTATGCATCCCCAGATACAGAAGGAAATTCTCACCATCTAGTCAAGTTTTGTGTGACTATGAAGGACATAGGGGATGTGGGGAGTGTCTCTCTTTTCCTGCCACCCTGGCATGTAAGTTCTTAAAGTACTGACGAACAGGAGAGTTCTCCCATGGGTATTTTTAAACATGCATAAATATTTATAAAGGTGTGCTTTAGGAAGTCACTCAGTAAGCTTAGAATTTACTTCAGGCTCTAGTTGTATACAGACTATCTCTAAGTAGCTGCTTCTTTAAGGCAGTGTCAGAATGTTCAGTAACAAGGACATGTTTTTATATTAATGAGAAGTATGATGACATTTTTTAAAAATAACTGTAAAAAAAAAGGCTGCTTCCAACCTTAACTAAACTTTATTAAAAGAGAACACCATCACCAGTAACTAATATAAATTATTGAATGTAAACTGTAATTGAAAATAAAATTTAAAGTTCTTTAAAGAAAGAAAAAGGACACCACAAAGACACCCTGTTCCTGGAAAGCCTGGACCACTGGGTGTCTCTGGACTCACACCGCTCCTTCCTAGCCACGTTTCCCTGTATCAGAGGGCCACTCACTGGGGGCCCTGCAGAAAGAGGTGGTTTCCCTGCAGCATGCCCAAAGCCTGGAGGAGACAACTGACATGGGTGTGATTGAGATTTCAGGAGAGTGAGTCAAAATAGAAATGATGCTCCAATGGATCTGCACCTGGGAGGCTCACACTGGAATTTAAACCAATTTAATGCAAACTGTTACCTATTCTGTGATCAATGGAATGCCGGTTCTGCCTGAAATGTGTGTGTGTTTGTGTGTGTGTGGTTTTTTAAGTTTTTAAGTGATTTTATCTTAAATCAATCTTTATTTTGTTTTCATGGGAGACCTATAGCATTTAACTCCTCTGATACCCATATAGTAGTCTTCTCAAGCTGCCATAACAAAATATCACAGACTGGGAGCTTAAACAACAGAAATTTATTTTCCCACAGTTCTGGAGGCTGGAAGTTCAAGATCAAGGTGCTGTCAAAAGTTTTTTTCTGACAAGGCCTCTTTTCCTGGCTTGTAGGCAGCCGCCTTCTCCTGTGCCCTCACATGTGCACAGAGAGAGAGAACGCTGGTGACTCTTCCTCTTAAGAACACCAATTCTAGCTAATCAAGGCTTCACCCTTACGACACCATTTAAGCTTAATTACCTCTTTAGTGTCCCTGTCTCCAAATAGAGTCACATTGGGGGTTAGCACTTCAACATATGAATTTGGGGGACACAAGTTAGTCCATAACAGCCCACTAAAATACAAAACAATATATGTGCAAGATTACCTACATGTATGTGTGTACAACCACACAACCACATAAAAAAGAAAGATCTCCATGAACTAATGTGGAATGATGACCAGTATTTTAGAAGACAAAAATAGGATGCAGCAGAATACATATACTTTATATGGTATGCTTCCTTTTGTACAAGAAACAAAGGAAAATAGGAATATATATTTACAATGTATTAATGTATATCTGTAATTTGTAAGTACATGTACATTGGCACATTTTGTAAAAAGAATCATAGATAAGATAAAAATATGAAAATGGGGGACTCTTTACCCAAAAAGGTGGGAGTTTCTCAGTAAATTTCCACCTTTTGCTATAAAAAAAAATGAAAATGGTGACCAATGGAAAGTGAGCAAAACAAAGTGAAAGAATTTGGAATGGCAATGACTCTCTGAAAGCACCTACTTTATGTTCACTTTTGAACCTTTTGGGTGTTTTACATAGTTAACAAATTAAAATTCAATCAAGAACATGAAAAGTGGCAAACCTTAAAATGTAAACCAGACGGAAACATGAACTCATTACATATTAAATTGGTTAATTAATGACCAATTTAATAAAAGAATAAAAGAATAAATCAGATTAACTTTTGAACACACCACTATGGCTAAACACCCTCTATGGGACATTCTTCAAGACAGTTGGCTGGAATTTTTCAATAATATCACTGTCATGAAAGTTCAAAATGATTGGGGAATGTGCTAGAGTAAAGGAAACTAAGAACAAATGAAATAAGGGATTCTGGATTGGCTCCCAGATTGGGAAAAAAAACTATAAAGGACATCATTGGAGCAATTTAGAGAATATGAATGTATATTATGTATAAGTTTATAATATTGTGTCAACATTACTTTTCTTGGGTAGTAAAATAATATTCTTGTTTTTAAGAGATGCTGAAGTATTTCGGGGTAAAAGTCATGATTCACTTTCAAATTGGCTCTGAAAAGAAGTGTGTACTGTGTGTACACATGTATAGAGAAGAGAGAACACACATTTAGCAACATTGAACAGTTGGTGAACCCAGGTTAAAGCTATATAGGTGAACATTTTCTCCATCTTTTGTATCAAGTGGAAATTTCAAGAAAACGAGTTAAGGAAAACAAGTAATGGAATTGGATTGTCATGAAGGTGCTCCATTCATTTAAGAAGCATTTCCTGAGCACCTGCTCTGTGCCAAGCCCTGTTCTAAGTGCTGGCGAGGATAGAACAGAGCATAATGGAGTTCTGGGCTACATTTAATGCAAAAGACAGATAAGAAAACAAGATAATTTTATTGTGAAAAGTGCTAGAGGAAAAATAAAACGGTGATAGGATGCATAGTTATTGAGGAAGAAATGGCTTTAGATAGGGTGGCCAAGGAAGGCTTCCCCAAAGAGGAGAGAGATTTGCATTGAGCACCCACTATATGTATACAGTATATGCACATAAGTTGGTGATAAGTTTACAGAAGAAAATAAAACACAGAGAAGAACAGTTAATGAAGGTCAGGAGTTGAAATGGTAGATATGGTAGTTCAGAAAGGGCTCACCAAGCAGGAAACATAGAGGCCAGGCCTAGAGCTGGGGTCCGGGGGGAGGTGGATCACACAGGACCTGATGGGGCATTTGAATGGCTTTTAGGGCTCTGGGTAAAAGAGTGACATAATCCTACTTTCTTTCTAAAGGACGGCTCTAGCACTGGGTTGCAAATAGGCTGGGAAGGGTTGAGGGCAGAAGCAGAGATACCAGTAAAGCACCTGCTGTAAACAAGAGGTAGTTTGTACAAGGGCGGAAGCAGGGAAGAATTGCAAAGGTTCGGATTTGGGCTCTGTTTTGAAGGTGAAGCTGCCAGGATTTCCCACTAGCTGATTAGAAGAGGGATAGGGGAGAAGGAATGAATCCAAGATGAATGAGGTTTGGGGCCCAAAGAACCAGAAGAATGGGAGTAGCCACGAACTGAGGTGGGAAAGAAAGACTGCCAGAAGAGTAGTTTGAGAGAGGACACAGGGTCGGGTGGGTGGATGGCAAGACCAGGGGGTGATTAGCAGCCCACAGAGGGAAAAGGCAAAAGCTGTACTGAGAATTTCAGAACAGACTTGTGCTAAGATAATTAAGATGGCCTTGTATAAATCTTTCTACTGAATTTTTTTCATTTATAAATGAACCTAATGTTAACTTGAGCTCTGTTGGCTCAGAGGAAGAGGGTAACTCCCAGCGTGTACTGACTTCTGCCTCTAAGAGTCTAACTCCTACATGGAGCTTCTGTAGCAGTCCCCCCTCCCCCACACCCCCACCCATCCTCACCCCACTCCTTGTTCTGGGTGCTGGGTGGAAGTTTCGGTGGGAAAGAAGGGATTTGTGCTGCAGATGTGGCCCTCTTCACAGTGACATATGAGGCGGCCTTGGTGGGAGTGGCCCTGCAAGGTTCAGACAGAGTGTGCAGTGGTTCCCAGACATTTTTTGCCAATGACCCTTTTGACATGTGACTGAATTTCACAGACTGCCTTTCAGTTTTGAACCCAAATTTCCCTTCCTTCTATGCTCCACGCCTGCGTCCATGAGGGACACACATTCTAAGCATAGTTCGTTCCTCAAGAGCAGGCTCTGGCAGCTTTGAGACTATTCATTCACATTCCATTGCCTCTTCTGCTCTCCCTCCGAGATTCCTACAGAGCCTGCTCTTAAAGTAATGAGGCTTATTTATTCAGATTCTTCCTCCCCCAGGAAGATGCTGAGTGCTTTTCATGATAATTCTTGAAGAATTGCTGAGGTTCTGTGGCCTTCCGAGAGTCCTTGAAATGGGAACTCCCCAGTAGACGCTTATTGATGGAGACAATGGTCCTTGAACCTACTTGGCCAGGAGGACCATCTCTGCAGCGTAGTGCATCCTGCCAACTGCAATCTGGCCTAAGAGAACACTCCAGGGGACTTCCTTTACAGCCAACACCAGAAAAAAAACGGCAGGTGGATTTGCCCTCTCCCTTCTGCCTCTCTTTCTTCCCACCTCCCTGGATTTGTTTTAAAAGCCATATTAGCATAATAAACCAGTGACAAAGGGACAAATCCTGTGTGATTGCACTTAAAGGTATCTAAAGTAGTCAAATGCATGAAACAGAAATAGAATGGGGACTACCAGGGGCTATGGGGAAAGGGGAAAGAGGAGTTGTTTAATAGTTACAGGTGAAAAACTTCTGGATATTTATTTCACAATTATCTGAATATACTTCACTACTGAACTGTACACTTAAAAAATGGTTGAGATGGTAAATTTTGTGTTACATTTTTTACCACAATTTTTTAAAAAGCCACATTAACAGCATTACTCCATTAAAGTTACCGAAGTTCTAAAGTATGGGATGCCGTAGGATATAGCAAAGAAATAGAGTCCATGGGGTAAGGTTTTTTATGTTATAAATGTAGATATTTCTTTTATCCATCTCCCCATGATTTTGCTGGAGATGTGTGCGCGTGTGTGCACTCCAGCATTTTGTAGACAGGTATGGGTTTTCTGTGGATGGTTATCATTATCATTACATCACAAGAAAAAGGCTTCAACATCACCCTTGAGTTACCCAGCACCTCCACTGGCCAGTCCTCTGCTAGGTTTAATATCAGAGTAGCAGTCTAATTCAACTCTAGTTGGGGGCAAGTTTCTATTCCAGCTCCTTCTGATAGTGAAAACACAATTGTATTTTGGTCCAAACATTCCTGAAGCTTGTCCTCTTTTGTGCTTTAGACACTTGGCCCCCTTTTCTAAGCAGTTGTTGAATTGTGTGATTCCCCAGGTCCTATGGAGTCTGGCTTCCATTTTTCCCTCAATCTCTATTAGAAGGTTATTTTTGGACCTTAGGATTCATTTCAGTCCTTTTTGGAAACAAAAATGTATGAAATGTGTGTAATGGTAACGTGCTTTGAGTTAAAGGAGATTTCTGAAAGAGCACGATTATCTTACTATCCAAGGCTTCCTTTCCTGCTCCGTCTTCCAGAATTGCAGGGCCAGTTTCTGCATCAGCGTGGCCGTCTGTGATCAGGTATCAGTGTCAAGAGAAGGTCCTTCCAAGGCCAACCTAACAGCATGAGGCCTTGGTTCAATTGTTCACCTCAACTCTGTGTCTAGGGTTTGACTTAGAGCAGCCGTGGGCAAACTACAGCCCGCAGGCCGGATCCGGCCTGTTTGAAATGAATAAAACTATTGAAAAAAAAGACCGTACCCTTTTATGTAATGATGTTTACTTTGAATTTATATTAGCTCACACAAACACTCCATCCATGCTTTTGTTCCAGCCCTCCGGTCCAGTTTAAGAACCCATTGTGGCCCTCGAGTCAAAAAGTTTGCCCACCCCTGAGTTAGAATCACTAATTAGAGAACAAGGTCACAGACCTGGGAGAATGATCCTAAAAATTCCAACCCAGAGTCGGATCCCAAACATCAGCACAGGAGACAGAATGGTCTCCAGGAGCCTAGGTGCTCCCATCGCTGCATGAGCATCTCTTTTGCCTGTGTCTCAGATTGTTGGTTCAGAACTATGTTCTTTCCTAAGTGCTTACATTCTTGATAAATGAATAGATGTTTATTGACTATCAACCATAAGTAAACCACAGTACTTGTTGCCATGTTTTAGAGTATGTCCTTCACCCTCGCCTCACTTGTTCATTGCCTTGCATCCTCCATCTCTTCTATTTATAGTCAGCTCTTCTGGTTTCTTTTCCACTCATTAGTAAAGGTGTTGAGATTACCTGGTTCGGTTCTAAAACCTGTCCAAGAGATTATTAAGGAGGAAAGACCTTGGGCTCTTTTCACCTGCCATTTTAGGGTATAGAGAATGGGAAGGTGTGTACAACTTTCATGATATTCTTAAATGGCTGCTATTATGCCAAGTCCAGGAAAATACAAGATGGGGCATGCTGCTATCCATTCAAACAAAACCCCGGACCCAGGTGACTGACTGCACTAGCTCCTCTGACAGGTCTAAATAGAAAGGGCTTACTTGTTCAGCAAGGGAAAATCATGCCTGGAAATAATGCCTGTATAAATGTCTTGAAACTCAGACTGCCGAGTCTGCATTTGTTTAATTTCAAGGTTCTGCAACTGTACAGTTGAATTTTTGTTGAACAGGTATGATGGCCTTTGAAAACTTACATATTTAGGAAATCACTGACTCCTTATTTTTTTAATACTGCCGTCCATTACATCCTATCAAGGCTCCCAGTGTTCTCTGCAAATTGTTCATGATCTCAGCAGACTGGTTGGAGTAGGTCAGCATTCCATACTAAAGTAGCTTGAAGGGTGTGTCATTCGTAGACTTACAGGAGACTTGGGGAAATTCTAGAAAGTGCTTTGTTTTGCCAGCTCACGAGTCCATACATTTTGCCACTGATACCCAGAGTAAATGAAAACACTATCAACCTCATCTTTCTTCTCTGTCAATTTTTATCCAAAGTGCTTAAGCAATACTCAAAACCATAACTCCTCTTATTTATTGTGGTAGGAAGTGAGGGGTGTCAAGGATTGAAGTTTAAAAATAAGGCATGGTAGACGTTGTCTAGTCCAATATCCCATCCAATTTGGAATCCTTTCACAATAATGACATCAGTGCTTCTTTGGTGTCTGCTAGAACACTTCCAGAAACGGAGATCACCACCACTTCAGAGCGTAGAAATCCACCTCCCTTAAATTTTCATTGTGATATTATTTATGCCTTCTGGAATGGAAGAGAACAAATTTTATCTCATCTTTTCATGAGAGCCCACTAGCTCTCTGAAGATAACTCTTAAGTGAGTTTAAATCTCCTTTTCTCAAGATTTAACATTTCTGGTTCCACACACCTCCTGAGACATAGATTCAGTGCTCATCATGATCCTTGTTGGTCAGGCCTGGCTCTTAAAATACAGGAGTTTCAATGTGATATGAATAGTAAAGGATAGAGTGAAGATATGACCCCATTTCTACACAATGCCTCTATTTTTTTTTAGAGAGAGAGGAAAGGAGAGGGAGAGGGAGAAACATCAATGATGAGAGAGAATCATTGATCAGCTGCCTCCTGAATATCCCCTACTAGGGAGAGAGCCTACAACCCAGGCATGTGCCCTGACCAGGAATCAACCTCCTGATTCATAGGTCGACACTCAACCACTGAGCCACACCAACCGGGCCATTATGCATCTCTTGATGTAACCCAGGATCGTGTTAAATTTCCTGGCAACTGTGTCACAGTACTGACTCATCTCATTAAACCAGGACTCTTCCATCCTGTCCCTGCAAAGTTGACATTTTAACTCCCGGTACAGGATTTGATGTCTATTTTTGTTAAATTGCATCCTATACATAATGTCAGCTTGTGGTCATCATTAGGGTCTTGATTCTGTCTCCTAGATCTGTGGTTGGCAAACCGCAGCAGGCGAGCCACACGCGGCTCTTTGGCCCCTTGATTGTGGCTCTTCCACAAAATACCACATGCGAGCGCGCACGTACAGTGCGATTGAAACTTCGTGGCCCATGCGCAGAAGTAGGTATTTTGTGGAAGAGCCGGTATTTTGTGGAAGAGCCACAATCAAGGGGCCAAAGAGCTGCCTGTGGTTCGCGAGCTGCGGTTTGCCGAGCCGCTGTTTGCCGACCACTGTCCTAGAGTATCTTACCAGCTTGCCACTCAGATCCTCTCCAAGTCAGAGATAGAAGTGAAGCATGACAGAGTATGGGTCTCATTACCAGACCCTGTTCGTCAGATTAAAGTTGACATTGATCCATCACCCAGCAACTGATTGCTTAATTTTACTATCTTCCAGACCCTATTTTTTTCATATTGTTCAAAGAGTGACCTAAGAGATCAGCTGCCTTGCTAAAATCCTGGGATGCTGTTTACTCTGCATTCTCTGAGCGGTAATCCCATCAAAATCAGAAATGAAGTTATTTTAGCATGACTTCTTCCTAATGAAGCTTGAATCATCTGCTACTTTCCAGTCTAGGTTCTGAGTGGGTGATGGTTTGTTTGCCAAACCCAGAAATATAGAGTGTACAATTCAGATGTAAGTGCCGTTTAAATACGTAGTTTTACTCATTAAGAGCATCCAAACTCTCAGAGAGCGAGTGGGCATATTTAAAAGGGCCCCATGCACACCTGGATTGAGTGACAGGGAAAATGTCAGGGGGGAAATGCTGCATTGTGTGTAAAAATTATACAATAAAAAGAAAACCAAAAGTCTCTACAATTCTTGGGAAAATGGCTAATAAAATCGGGATATTATTTTAAAAAAACAAAAACAACAAGAAACTTTGGATCCCTGAAGCCCATAGTGCTATAGATTTCTATTAGAGAAAAAGCAAGTTGAGTAGAAACTCAATAGGAGGCAGCCCCATCCAGACAAGGGTATGAGTCGAGGGGGTGGGGGTTCCTGAGGAGAAAGGTCCCTAAAATGACAGCTCCTGCAATGTTCCAGCCCAGGCACTAACAGGCCATGCCCCTGCATGCAAGGGGCTGAGTTCACCGCCAGCACCAATCTCCCTTACCTTGTGTTTCCATTTTCCTGTGGACACCAGGTTTCTGAGACAGGCCGTGTAAGTCCTGCTGTAACAGGGCTGGGGCGTGTGAGCAGCACCCAGTGGCCCTCACCCTGCAGCCCCTTCACTGTTTCATAGAGTTCCTCAAGTTTCTTTTCGGCATCAGAAATGATTGAATCCTGGAAAATGCTGCTGTGGAGTTATTTCTGGCTCCCTTCCCTCCAGCCCTGGTGTCTGCTTGCTCACTGACAGCCATTAACAGCTGTTAGAAAGGGCTTTCAATTGCCTGGCTTCTCGCTGAAGTGCTGTAACACCAGTTTTCTAAGCACTCAACTACACTGTAGAGGAGAGAAAGATGGCAGGAGAGTTACATAAAATCCCCTTCATTTGGGGTGTCGGGTTCTTCTCCCCTTTTTGCAGGAAAACTAAGCCTCTGGCTGAGCTGTAGGGGTGCTGCCCGCTGAGTCCTTGCAGAGGCTAATTCAGGGGTCCCCTCTGCCAGCCCAGACGTGGCCCGGTGTCATTCTCAAGGACACCATTAAGAGGTGCTGGACACTGGTGCATCCTTGATGTGTGAATTTTAGCATCCCACCCTCACAGAGTTGCTGCCACCTCCCTGCGTCAGGGCCAGACAGAGAGGCAATGGCCTGCACCACAGGCTGGAAGCTGCTGCCAGCGCCCCCTGAGGCCCCCGCAAACCTGGACCATCAGCGCCTCCAGAAGCCCAGTGCTGCCAGTGAGGCTCCCAGGTGGCCTCCTCCTCGGTTGTTACTTCCCCACAAAGGGCTGAGAACTACAGTAGACATTTGGAAAATTCTGTGCCTGCAGTTTGGGCAACACTCCATAACGCAGTTTTCTGTCCACTAGTCCTGCCTATCTCATACAATTTCTACTCAAAGAAAGCCACAATGGCGTTTTACTGGGAACACGGAGTCGTGCCTGTTTTCATATAAATGCAAGAACAGGCTTTTTGCGTTAAGTACATGAGGATGAAACCACTTGGTGTGTGTGGGTGTGTGTGTGTGTGTGTTTCTTTCAGTCCACCATTCCTGGTTGTCTGGTTTGTGTATTCTTCCAAAATATCCTGGCCCTCCTGCTTGGGTCCCTAAGCAGCTATGCTGCTACCTCACCTGTTTCTGAAGCCCTCCTTATGTTGAGGTCAGAGAATGACGCTCTCCCTCACTACTGCTTTGTGTTGCAGAATTTCTTCAGGACTAACTTAGGTGATTTATGCTTCTATCTCAGTTCTCTGTGACCACACCTCTGCCTCTCTCCCTCCTTCTGATGTTTCAACACAGCGAAGTTCTAAAGAAGACCTATTTGTTTGGCTGATGTGGACATTCTTATAATTTTAGATGTTCTTCCAAAGAATGGATATGGAGGACAATGTGTTTGCTATAATAACCCCATTTTCTGTTGCTAAAGTGTAGGGTAGGGAGAGAACATGGCAGGAGATGAGGCAGGATAGATCAGCTATAAACAGCCTTGAGGCTCAGCTGTTGTGTCTCAATGGTTAAGCATCGACCTATGGACCAGGAGGTCATGGTTCAATTCTCGGTCAGGCCATATTCCCACGTTGTAGGCTCATTCCCCAGTGTGAGGCATGCAGAAGGCAGCCGATCAATGATTCTCTCTCATCATTGATGTTTCTACCTCTCTCTTCTTCTCTGAAATCAATAAAAATACTTTTTTAAAAGAGCCTTGAGTGCCATGCTGAGGGGTTGGGTTTTATTCTTTGGGAAACAGGGAGATAAAATGATTGGCATTACAAAGGTGAATCAGGCAGCAATACAAAGAAGAGTTCAGGGAGGAAGCAACAATGGCCAGGTTGTTGGAAGGGTCTAAGCGAGAAGTAATAAAGCCACAGAATAAGGCATGTTTCTTGGGAAAGAGCTACATGACTTTTAAAGACTGAAGAAAAACAGAGAAGACCTAAATTGCATAATTTTCTGTTGTACATTTCTTACCTTATTTAGCTGTTTATTACCAGCGCCTTCCTCTAAGTCACAGTTGTCCAATAGCATTTTCTCTGATAAAGGAAAGGATCTGTGTTGCTCAGTATGGTACCCGCTAGCCACATGTGGTATTGAGCACTTAGAATGTGGCTTCTGTGACTAAGGAACTCAATTTTTAGGTTTATTTAATGTTAATTAATTTAAATTTAAATAGTCACACATGGCTAGGGATCACCATCCTGGACAGTGCAGAACTAGAGACAAGTTCCAAGCATCATGCCTGCCTGTCATTCTGTCCTTGGAGCTCAGAACAGTGGGCTTCTTCATGTTTTTCACCAAAAAAATTCTTTATGGAGAATTTTCACCCCCATCTGAAACAGAAGAAGGAGGATGGAGGTTTCCCATACACATGTAGGGTATCTCCCACATGTTTAAACTGAAGCTCTCAGCATGTACAGATGGAGGAAAGTTACACCAAAGGGGACAGGTGAACATCGGCTGTGCGGTGGGAAAATCCAAGTTCAGGGTCTGTGCTGTGGTTCCTGCCTTCTTGGTCCTCATTTCTGGCTCTTACAGTGCACAATGCCCACACTCTTTTCTCGAAATGTGTAAGGGTAATAATCAAAATGGGAAAAGCATTTTTGGAGGAATGAGAAAAAGAAAATGTGTTCAAGTTGCTTTGTTAGAATGCTAGAGTGATGTGGGGGAGATGGCACATGATCTCTGAGGAGCTCAGGATTCAAGCCCGTGACCTTGGCCATGTTGCCTAAGCTCTCCAAACCACAGTTTCATAGAAAATAAGAATAAGAATAATAACACTTCATTTACCAAATTGTTGGGAGGAAGAAATGATGTAGTAGAAAATACTGTGTTTCATAATCCATAAAGTTCCATTCAGATGTTGGTTATAATTTACACATATTGGAATTCTACCCAAATGCATGCCTGAAAGACACAATTATGTTAAAACTAGAGGCTCAGTGTACAAAATTCGTGCACTGGTAGGGTCTCTAGCGGCTACCAGCTGACAGTAGGTATTCCCTCCCTTCCCCTGGCCGCCTGCTGCTGCTACTGCAAGCCAGGGCCTCCCTCCTTGTCCCAGCCAGCCCCACCCCCTGGTCGAACTCCCGGATAACTCCCCATCGAGAGGACAATTTGCATACTATGCTTTTATTATATAGGATACAATTCTGATATGTGCCTTTCAGAAAAAGAAAAATAATAAGTCATCAAGTTCTGGACACCTCCATCCAAAACAGAACCTAAATGATCCAAAAAGACTTTTATCTCTCTTAATATTGGGGGGGGGGGGATCTATGAAAAAACTGATACCACAGCCTCCTTCTTATAGCTTATTATGATTCAATAGTGCTGTTGCCAGGAAGTTCTTTGTGCATTTCCATCCTTTCTCTGCCCTTCTAGATTCATTGGCTACCTCTCCCTCTCTGTTTGCCCCAAGACCACCTCTCACTTGCCATTACAGCTCTTTATTCCCTTCCCTCACCTTCCCTGCTCTGTAGTTCCATCACCTGTCTCTGGTCCTCTGTCTTAGCAGTAAATTTAGACTCTGTTCTCCATGAACTGACCTCCCCGAACACACACGTTCTGCAGCACCTAAAGCTTTCTATTAAGAAACCTCTCTAGCAACCTGAGCCCCACAGTGCACCACTTTCCCCTCACCCACCCCCATTCGTCTGTCTTCAGTCTCCATGATTATAGCAAAGTTTGTGTCATCCCACTGGTACTCACCACCCACAGACATGGAGCTCTGCATAACCCTGTCAGACAATATCATATTGACACTGGTATATCAACTCACACGCTTTCTGTAAGTAACAACTACCTATAGGAAAGGCAAAACTTGGCCCATGTGTCAGGTTCTCATGCTGTGCCCCAGATCCAGGATTTTTTACAGGGATTTCTGCTGAAAATAGTTATTAAGTTGCCACTAGAATTATTTCCTCACAGTACAAAACCCATTTAATAAGACTTTCTTAAATATGACCTTCTTTCTGATCTTTTTGTCATTTTATTTCTCAGAGCGTAATGTACTTATTAAAATAAGAGGTCATAACTATAAGCAATTTAAATAAATGCTCATCAATTCAAGGAACCCGAACATTCATTTTCAGGTTTCACCATCATATTCCCCTTACTCTTCCTCATGGAGAACATATTCTCTTTCTGACCGTATTTAAAGATGGGAATCACTCTAAACCCATTGGCTTTCAGCATATATATATATACTTAAATAAATATTTTCTATCTTGCATTTCAGTTATATCTTTTTTCTTCCCAAAATATTTACATTAATTAAGCCCAACCAGAATTTAGACCACTTGTCATATTTAAATTTTAATTCTAATTCAAACATCTCTTTATGGTTAGCACACAAAAGATAAGGCCACACTAACACCAGTCATTGGTAAAAATACTGAAAATGAATGAGTCTGCAGACAGTCAACAGTATGATACCTGACTGTATTGATAACAAAAGGGTAAAGTGGTAAATAATACCCTAAAATTATTTTAAAAAACATAAACAAAATAAAAATGATATATTTTAGAGCCTTATGATATAAGAAACAAAAGCTGTTGGACTTTACAAAAAAAAAAGCAGCAGTACAAGTCCAAGACCCAACACCTTCTAGTGGAGGCCAGCAAAGCTCTGCAGATGCACAATTAGGCGATTCACACGCATACACCCAAGATCTGGGTTCTCAGGCAGTGTCCTCAGGGCTGAAAGGCAGCAAAGAAAAAGAAAAAACACATCTGACCCTTCTCCTCCCTCTGGAGGGTGGCCACTCAGACTTGGGACCTGGTAGTAAGGGTTAGCCCCCGTGCTCCAGCTGTGTTTCCAGATCCACCACTGTGAACAGCCTAACCTGATGATTATAATCATAATAATACATCGACCCCGGGTACTTATAAAACACTTTCATACACGGTACTGTGTACAGCCAGACATCGCCCCATGTTCCTATACAAGACCAGGTGTGCTTTTCACTTTTCCTTTCACCAAGGCTGGGGTGGGGCAGGACTCTTCCCTGAAACAGATTTGTTTTTCATATGCAAGTTACATAACTGTAGGAGAATCTTCACTTCACATTTGCACTACTTGAAACATTTCCATTGTCTCATGCACTGGTCCATGCAAATGCGGGTTATATTTTCTGGTGCCCAGTGCCTAAGGAACAACGCTAGAACTGACAGTTTGGATAAATTGCACTTTAAGAGTTTGTAAAGAAATTAGTCATTTGGAAAAAAAAAGTAAAAATTTATAAAAAAGGAGAAATTAGTTGTTTGAACTCAGCGTGTATTTTTTCTGGAAACAGGTTATGAAGAGTGGTTAGTTTCCTAAACCATCTTCCAAATCTCATCTCTCTATCGCCTTTCATTGTTTTAAATGTATTCAGTTAACAGATAGTTATCACTATGCAAAGAGAGAAGGAAGTTAATTCCACAGTCTGGGAATAAGTGAAAGGCCATCCTAATGAGAGAAGACTTCGGTAGGAGACAAGGTGTGGGTAGGATTTCATTCCGTGGGAAAAGGCCATTTGAATGCAGTGTCCCTCATTACATACATGTAGTGCCTTCTCTATATTTCTGTCACAGCAGCTTTTGCATTGTATTGTCATTGACTCATTGCTTGTATTTTCCTCATTTGTACACTAAGATCCTTGTACAAGATTTCTGAGTGGTGGTGATGGTGCTGATGTTGTTTTCAATCTACAAATTGACCATCTAGATGAGAACAATGCCAACATGGGAGCCATTTGTTAGCGTTTGTCAAATAAATGAACGATAGATATCCTTTACAAAAGTTCTAGAGGCAGGAAAGCATGCAGTGTACATTAGATGAGAAGGAGAGGAAGGAATGGAAACAACTCATTGAGCGCCAGAGGCCTGAATGCCAGCAAAGATGATTATCACTGGGTTCCACTTCTGATGCACTTTTTAAGCCACACTTTACTATTGATTTCTTGTGTGTTTTTTAAATGAGAAAATTCTCTGGGGTTCCAGCCAGGGAACCCCTCTTCTCTCAGTATCAAGGGTGCACCAGCTTCTTCCAGAGAGGGATAGAGATCTTCGGGCAGCATTATTTATCTCCATAGATTGGGGTATATGAGCCCGTGGATCTGTCTCCACCAACCACCCTAGAAGTTCACAACAAAGAACAAAGGGCAGTTGCTCCCATGAGCCTTCATGAGGTCTTGCCTGCCGTTCACCTTCAGTACAGCTTATTCATAAAGTGGGAGCTGTTCATAAGCCAGGGACAGCATGTGTTTCATAAAAATGCTTTCGGTATCTGATTCTCTTTATTTCCACAACTTGCACAAACAGAGCTGGAGAGCTTTGCTCATCTTTTCTTTGCATTATCAATTTCTCTCTCTCTCTCCTCCCTTTAAAAGTCTTAAGTTAATGTTTGTATGTTTATTTTGCGTTTATTCTAGGTTAACACAGCCAGGCCAGTAAATTTAGGTCGGAGTGGCACTGCCTCAGCTGATGGCAAATAACCTTGAATGAGGGCCTGGGCAGCCTTCTCTAGCTACCTGCAGAGTTGATTCTCCAGGCTTCAGTTTCAACACTATAATTATGAGCCAGAAGCCTATCATTAATTACGATTCATGAATGGGAGAAATTCCTGGACTTATTTGCATTGGTTACTTGCTGGTGGTTTCTCTGTTGAGGTCTCCATCCTTGTTTTTACAGAGCTTTTGGCGGGTTTCTGCAGTTGGTGTGTGAATTTTTATGATCTGTTGCGTGTTATTCATGCAATTTCCTGCCCCGTAATAGTATCAGTTTTCCAGACGCAGAGGAATACAGAGTAAAACCCAGGAGCCTGCATTAGCATAAAATGTCCTAGTTCTGTCAGTTTGATTAATTTGTCTCTTTGTCTCCACTCTATATGATAAGTGCTATTAATGGTAGCAACACTTCATATGTCAAAGTCTTTCTTCCTAATGACTTGAAAATGCGGTTTATTTCCCCCTTTTTGTATTATTTTTCTCATTTAGCATTCCACTCAAGTATAGATTTATGCCATGCTCTTTCATTATCTTACTGGTTGCAGCACTGGAGTGATTACATATGGTGTAGAGTATGCGTAAAGATGTGATCCCAGGGGCAGCAGCTGCTGATGCAAGCTGAAAATAGATCCAGCGTGCGCTCAGCACTTTTCCCAGAGGCCTTTTATTTATTAGTAACAGTCTTGGTACAGGACAGCTTGGATCCTCATTTAGCAAGATGACTTTTTGCCTTTCCGAACACAGCAGTGACTTTGCTCTATTTTCTGACACTGCTGTGTAATTTTTTTTAACCGCCTTGTATCTCAGCAATGACTTAACCCAACAGAAATTGTAATATAATCTCGATATATAATGAACTCAAGAAGCGACAGGCTCCATTTGAAGTAATGGAGCTTGACAGATCTAAGGTTTAAATTAAATAATCCTATTTGTAGGACAGCATTTGTACATGGTACACTGCTTTAAAATGAATTTCTATTCTTCTCTCATGCTTCTTACACCGTTTTTAGTATTCTCCCTTTCAAAGGGATTTTTTTTCCCAAAAAAGAAATGCATTGTAAAGCCAATGGCTCATTCATAAGGAGAAATAAAATGAATTTTTTTTTTACCCATTTCAATCACTGAACTGGAACCGGTAACATTAATGATTTGAGATGGGTGGTTATTAGTCCAAGCTGGCAAATCCAAGTAGCTCAGACTTTTCTATCAGCACAGAACATCTGTGATATAAATATAATAGTGGAATTTGAGATTAAGATAATAGCTCACCTTCTGCTCATATTTTAGGCTCAACTAGGTATTTTTTCACAAATTTCAAATGTCCTAGTAATGAATATATAAATTTATTTTCTGAATAAATCCAGGAGTGTTGTAATGTCATTCTGCTCTTTGAGAGGAGGCTTCAGACAGGACAGGGAGGAAGGGCTTTGTGCGTGTGAGCAGAGGCATCAAGACAGCAGTTCCTCGCTGTGTGATAAAATCTTTCAAACTGCAAAAATGAAAACATAATAACATTGAAAGTTTATAGAGAAACAACATGAGAGCATTATTTATTGGCAAGACCTTGAAGAAAAATGAATTTATAGAGAGAGAGAGCAGGCCTCTTTCTGGTAAAGTTGGAAATAGACAAGGCAGGTTAGTAACTTTGTTTTTTGCTGATTTGTCTGTGATTGTTCCTGCTCCAGAGTCAAGAAGGCATCAGAGAAGAGGAGGGCAATTCCCTCCTTAAATCTGTCTTTGCCCTGAGATAGTTCCATGAGTCCTTCTGTTTGGTAACGGACATTTTATTAATTCCATGATTGAATATGAAAGTTATATGGGGTTAAACGCATGATTTCCTGCTGGGCTAGGTTAAAAATTATAACTGGATTCGCGATAAAGAAATAAAGTGTGATTGTTTCAGTTTAGTGAGGATATGCCCCATAATGTTGTTGAAAGAGCAGTAATTCAAACCATTCCTGCAGTGAGCATACCAAGGGGCACTTCAGCAGACTAGAGGAGAAGGCCCCCTTTTCCTGCCCAAGTGCACAGTCGCACGAGAAAGCATAAGACCACAGTATTTTATCAGCTGTGATCATTACAGTTCACATATTCTTTCCAGTTTGTTTAGGAGTTTAGACGGCTAATAGGCTGGGCTGCTGTCCTGAGAGCAGCAGCCTGTGCCCGCCTATAAAGATGCCCTCGGCAGGAATTGGCTGATGTGCCCGCTTTCTCAGTCTTCTTATTTTGTCTTCCTTTCTTCCCCTCCGGCCCTGCTTCCCATTCTCACACACAAAGAGCACCCAAGCTTGTTCTCCAGGCTTATCCTTAATTCCCTCCGTTATGACAACGTAATGTTATAGCCAATTTCATTCTCTGTCTAGTAGCCTCAGAACAGTGGGTGATCTGCTTGCTATGGGAGAAGTGATACTCAGGCATGACAGGATGAATTAAGGATGGGTTTAAGTATTAACTCTTCATTTCCTAGCCATTGTGGTTCTAAATTAGATTCGGTGTTGTTATAACTGGGAGAGTGTGAGCATTTATATGTATGTGTGTCTGTTGCGGAAACCGCGTTTGATCAATTGAATTGACCTTGTTTTTCTGGTGAAACACATAGACTGCATTGTGAAACAAGCAGACCAAATGAAGAAAAACATTTCACATACCTTGTCAAATATTTCCCTGGGACCTCTGCTAGCTGGTACTTCCCTTCTGCCACCAGATCTGAAATGAGACAAAGGCACTTCATTTCAAAGAGTGGGACTTTGTTTTTCTCTGAAACCTTTTCATTTCCAAGCTGTCTAATGAGAGTTACCTCAGTTTGAGCCAAGCTTCCCAATGGTGTAGTCTGAAAGAGGCTCTCAGAGTCAGTTATAAGCAGTGATTTGTAAACTAAAGACTGAAGGAAGACATGCATTGCCAGTTAGGGGTCAAGCAGAGCAAGAAGAAGGAAGAAATTGCCTTTAATGAGCACCTATTGTATGCCAAGTGAATATGCAAATAATTTGAGCAAAATAAAGTTCTCCCATCAGAGGAACAAAAGAAGATCAGTAGCCTTGCAGAGTTGGGATTTTTTTTTTAATGGAAAAGTATGTTTTATAGAAGTGTTTGAATAGAAGAGAGAAAAGACAAGGGCGGGGGAATGAAGTTGCTAAAAATCTATCAAAAAATGTAATAGTAAGGTGGAAGAATTTCAGCCATGGGGACAGAACTACTTCATTTGAGTTTAATGCCAAGATAGTTGCTAACAAGTAGAAGCATAATATTCATTTTCGTTCCTGTATTCCATTAGTAAATTCTGCTTCTTCAGATTCTTTTGAAAATAAAGAAGTCTGCATCTGAAACTTCGCTTGGCTCTCAGTCTAGTGTCTGCCTCACCCAGAAAACATCATCAGGAAGCCCAAAATCACTGGAATTTTTTTCAGTGGATAACTTAAGCCAATTCTGAGTCTGGTTTAAAATTCGCTGTATAAATCCACCCAGGCTTGCTACAGCTGTGAGTGTCCTCCCTTTCTATTGCCGACTCTCAGAAAAACATACATCCACTCTACTTCCCACACTTCAGATTTCAAGTGGAAGAGAGCTATTGGGAAGCCCTCCTCTCAAAATGGACTTCTTGGACCTTGTAGAACTTGCCTTAAAAGCTACCACGAGTATAGATGTATATGTGCTTGCTGTTTGAAAATGATCTTCGACTCAAGAAAATTATAGCATTTGTATTTATGGGCATGCAATTATGCACTGAGCTTTCTTAAAATACTGCTGTAAACAAGCCAGATCCCCATGTCCCTCTAGTTTGGGTTATATACCCTGTTCTACTAAAAAGAAACATACGCTTCATTCAGCTAAGATTTATTAGTGAGGCCAGCAGGTGATAATGGGACAGTAATTTTTACATCTCAGCTTTGACTTGGTACCCTTGATTGGCAGCAAGGAGAAATATTAAAAGATCTTGCTGACGCAGCATGATGCATGGGAAGTAAGAATGTCAAGGGAGTTTATTTCTTCTGTGATATATTGGGAATCATAAAACGTTGGTCTTAAAAATCATCTGACCCAGCACTAAGGAAAAGGGCTATATTTTACCTTCTGTATATCCCGTGTGTCCAGTACGGTGCTGTGATGATAAAAAATAATAATAATCTTTACTGAGCATTCACCACGTGCCAGGCTCTGCTCCATGCACTTTACGTGTTTAATTCACTGACCCTGTGGGATTGCTGTGTTATCTCCATGTGCCAAATGAGGAAGCCAAGGCAGGAGAGGTTCATTAACTTGCTCCACGTTCAGATCCTAAATCAAGGAACAAGGGTATAAGCCTGGCAGCCCGACTCCAGCGCCCAAGTTCTGAAGCCCTTGGCTCAGTGATGACAGTAGTCACATTCATTAAACATGCACACGTCTGTGTTTTCATCAGGTGGGAAAATGCAAACCAGTGAGCTGTAGATGTGGGGACAGCAAGTGTCTCCCGCTCTTGTTCAAGGTCTCTCTGTGCCATGCAGAAGTCACCATGAACCCAGTGCGAGGAATTTCTCTTTACAGAAGAAATAATGAAAAAAGACGCTGAGAAGGTTGAAATGTACAGTGATAACAAAAAGAAAATATCTGAAATAAGTTTTCTTTTTTTTTTTCACTTTACCCATTGATGACTCTTCAGTTCATACCCCGTGTTCACCTAAGGACCTTCCTATCTAGGTCACCTTGACTTACCTAAGGAGCTGCCTGCCTTTGTCTGCTGCCTCAATTTTGAGGCACTAAAGTCATAAGACACATAATAACCCAGTGTAATAGGCAAAAAAACAGCCCCTCCCCAAGATATCCACATCTTAATCCCCCCAAAACCTGTAAATATGTCACATGGCAAAAGGAATTTTGCAGATGTGATCAATTTAAGGATCTTGAGGTGGAGCTTATCCTGGATTATGCAGTCGGGTCCAGTGGAATTGCAAGAGTTCTCGTAAAAGAGGGAGATAGGAGGGTCAGAGTCAGAAAGTTGAATTTGAAGTTGAATTTCACTCAAATGATGATGGAAGAAGCTTCTAGGGACCCAAGTAGAGATCCTGGCCACAGAACTGGGCTGCTCCACAATTATGATCAAAATCGATGAACAAGGAGGAAAGCTGTCTTTTCCCATCTCTGACCATAGCTGTTTTCAACAAGTCAGTTCATAGTATACTAGTGTTCTATCTTCCAGTCTTCTTTATTTTTTAAAAAATAAAATAAAACAAAAGGACTCCTCACATTCTGTAAGAACTGTCACCTCTTTCTCACTGCAGACCAGAATGATTTATTGGGCAGGTTTGCTTTTTAAAAAATCCTGCATCATGCAGTAGCTAAAACAACGGACTAGCATCAATGGTTGTCTTCCCTTAAATAAAACTCTAGGCTACAGGACTCTGCACCATATCCTCCTCAGGAATATGACTCTGAGTCCCAAACTACCTTGGTGACTCCCGTGAACTTTTATCTAATTCCTACTGGAACAGTCATGCGGTAAAGTGTCCCAAATGGCTTCCAGCTGGAACCTTATTTTCGCTACGCTGGTATCCAGGTTATAGCTTTGGTTAATTAGTTAGAAGCAATGTGACCTTTTTAAACTTGTTCACATCACCAACTCCTCCTCCTAGTGGCCTCTCTAATCTGTCGACATCTTGCCACAGCAACTGCCTGTGTTCAGGCCACAGTTGGTGCTTGCCTGGACTTCTGTGACCGGCTTGCCCCCTGCCCAGCTTATTCTCCAAATGCAGCCAGAGTAATCTCCCAAGTCATCTCCTGCTCGATAGACGCCAGTGGCTCTCCATTGCTGGCCGGCCTCCTCTGCAGGACATAGAACGGCCTCCCTGGCCTTCGCCCTGCTCATCTCTCCAGGGTCACCTGTGGCCACCCCAATGCCACACCGCATTGTGTGCTGGTTCTCTTTTGTCTTTGCACACTCCTTTCCTTCCACATGCAACACCAGTTCCCACCCAGTACCTGGCTAGTCCTCATTCAGGCTTCAGTTTGTATGTCACTTCCTGAGTTAGATGTCCCTCTGTCAGCACTCATACTGCCCACCACCACCACCCCCATTACAGCTCTTATCAAGCTGTGTTACCTGTTGACTCGTCTTTGTCCCATCTGTCTAGAACCTCTCAGACCAGGTACCCTCCCTTCCTTGTTCAGTGTTTTATCCCCTCTAGCACCTGAGACTCTGCAGAACCATGGGAGGAGATCAATATGTATTTGTGGAAGGAATAAAGTGATCTGTACCCTATATTGCAAAGGTGCACGCCATACAGTAAACTCCTAGTGGGGAGAATGCCTGGTCTCACCGCCTCGTGCTGGGTGACGTGGATTCCTCAGCTACAAACCTAAGGCAGCTGAGTACTGTCATGTAGCTGAGATCCGCTAGGCTCCGCATCACGCTGCACGCTTGCCATTTTGACGCATCTGCTTCCCTTATCACTGTGTGATGAAGGTGAGCTAAAAGGGGAGTGGCTAGCTCTAGAGTGTTCTTCATTGCTGGCAGATTCAGCAGTTCATAAAGTTATGTTATCATCCAGGACAAACTAAAAACAAGTAAAATGGCTTTTGGTCTCCAGTCAATGTAATCAGCTAACATTTTATTCTCTCTAGTGAACAAACATGTCCTTTTTCCCCCTAGAAAGGACACCATTCACATTCCTCGTATATTTTTTGAGGCAACTTGCTTCTCTTGCCTTGCCCTCTTCCTATGTCTTGCCCTGTGACCCAGATACAGAAACATCTTGTGTCCTGGTGCTCCCTCTCCTGGTCTTGTCTGCCCTTCAGCAAGACCGTGCTTCTGGAATTGTGCCTTTTCCACTCCTCAGGTGGGGGCCTGGCATGTGAACAAAGAAGCCAGCCAGCCTGCAGGGGCGTTGTAAGATCCGTAGGGGACCAGAAACAGATCCGCTTTTTCCTTGTTTGCTGTCCAGCTTAACTAAGTGAAAAAGGGCCACTCTGGTGCGGAACAGAAACATGCGTGGCATCCTTTTGAGAAATGAAATGCTCTCCAGGAAAAAAAAATATATATAATAAAAAGCACTTGATAGTACATATTTGGGAATATGCCTTCCTGGAGATACACAGATTCTCCCAGGATGTGCCCTATCCGTTCACAGGGCTAATTACCTAATTATCTGGTCAGGTGCAATAAAAACCCCTTTGCCATTCTGTTCCTTCCATATGCCAGACAAAGTGTTCTGGTGTTTGCTGTGTGCCTGTTGTGAGGAGCACACTAGATTCTCTTCCCAAGAGGAAGAGTATGGCATGGTCTCCGGGGCTGGCTGGGCAGTGCCTGCCTTCCGGGTGGGAGGCAGTGGGAGGCCCCATCACAGAGCTGGCAGGACGACCTGCCCTCAAAAGAGAGACCAGATTTCAGAGGCCTTCTTGGCCCCGAGCAGCCCCCGACACGACCTTTGAGTTCTGACTCTGCCCGCCTTCTTTCTCCTGTTGCAATTGTTCTTAGACATTTCCTAATGTTACCTGTTTACCTTTTTTTCCCCATTTGACTTTCTGAAATACCTTCCTTGATAACTATGTCATTTTTTTTACTTTAGTGTAAAAGGGGATTCTGGTTTTGCTTTTTCTCAAGCTGATCTAGAAGAATCCCCTACTCTCTAGGTATCTTACATTCCCCCGAGCAGGCTATGGAAGAACCAGTTTTGCTCACCCACTGAACTCCCCCAGCTTTCATTTTCAAACCAGCCTGCAGTCCTGTTTGCTCGGTCCTGCAGCTCCCACGGCGAGGGGCTGTTTCTTCTGAAGTCCCGTCTGTCTTGCTCTGTGACTCTCTGTGCGCTGTCAGGTTCTTCCCATGGATCGTTCCTTTTTCTGCCATGGCAATTCCTTTTACGAGGTCCAGGTGAGGTTTCACTTAGATGGGGGAGGACACTGGTTCTCCCGGGTAGAGCAGGGTGTTCAATCCTAAGTGCTTATGGAAGACCCTTTCCTAGAAAGACCCAGGCTGTCTCAGCAGGAGCCCAGTATTTGGAGGGCAATGAACGACCGCATGTGTTTTGTGCCCGTCTTGCAACCTACTCAGATTCAAGCTTAGTGCTATCAGACAACCCATGCTCTCCTTCTTCCCTGTCTTCTCTTGCACCAGGAGTCTCGGCAATTTAATTATTCTCTGAGTATAGATAAGACATCGTGAGTTCCTCCAAAGTAAAACTATATATATATATATTTTTGCTTCTTTCAAATTCACCTCAGTACCCAACATAGTAAATGTTCAAGTAAGTATTTTTGGATTGGTTATTTAGTAGTGTCTTGTTTATGCAAGATACCTGGCATATACACAAAACGACTCATGGCCCCAGCACTTGTCTATGACCTAATGATTTCCTATCGTTTAGTCTTTTTTTTAGTACTACAGTATTAGGTTGACATGAAAATGTGACCTTATGCTAATTCCTTTTATTTCTTAATATATTTTTTAAATTTATTTCAGAAAGGAAGGGAGAGGGAGAGAGAAATAGGAACATCAATGATGACAGAGAATCATTGATCGGCTGCCTCCTGCATACTCCCCACTGGAGATCGAGCCCACAACCAGGCATGTGCCCTGACAGGAAATGGAACTGTGACCTCCTGGTTCATAAGTCAACACTCAACCACTAAGCGACACTGGTCATGCTGTTAATTATTAGGTTAATTACAATTAATTTGTAATATTAATTGCCTTCTAAAAATAACTAACAAACTCTTCTTCACAATGCAACTATTTAACAAATTTATTAAAATACATGTAGATAGCCCTAGCCTGTTTGGCTCAGTGGATAGAGCGCGGGCCTGCGGACTGAGGGTCCCAGGTTCCATTCTGGCCGGGGGCACGTGCCCGGGTTGCAGGCTCGATCCCCAGTGGGGGGCGTGTGGGAGGCATCTGATCAATGATTCTCTCTCTCATCATGTTTCTCTCTCTCTTCCTCTCTGAAATCAATAAAGATATATTTTTAAAAATACATGTAGATGTCACGTGAAAGTATGTAAAACTTGGTCCTTAACTTGCAGGAATTTCTAATCAAGACAGGCACAACATTCAGATAACAAAGCAAAACAACACTCATGTGATTAAAAGCTAATGCTGGTGGTCTATGAGCAGCAGCTGTTGTCCAGGGGGTGTGGGTGTCCAGTTTAGTTACCACCTTCTTTGCAAGGGTTTCCCTGGCTCTTGCATTCCACATTGTTGGGCACATATGTGACAGGTACAGTTTGAACCAGAGATGCAAAATGAAGATCGCATCCCGGCATAAGCATGGCTTGAGCAAATGCTAGAAGGCAGGAGAGAGGCTGGCAGTCTGGCTCAAGAGGATCACTTAAGATGAGACTAAAAAGGAGTGCATTGGGGGAAACTGGGGAGGTCAGACAGAAGAAAATTAAGTTTGCTCTCTGAAGCAGGGAATTGCTGCTTGAAACACAGCCCATGTCAGGAACATCCCCCAAAGACTCCCCAGCCTCCCTGTGATCAATGATCCGGAAAGATCATCAAGGTGCAGGAGGGAGGAGAGGTGGTGTCAACGGAGAGGAGAGGTCATGAGCAGAGAAGAGACAGTTTTCCCTTTTGCTTTGAGTCTTAGTACTTTTACCTCAAGGATGACTCCACCTAGAGATTCTTGGGCCCTGGCCGCCTACGCTTGCTCAAGAAAGAAATGACGATGGTGTTCTGACACCTGCTAGCTCAGCTGGGGTTTCAAAGCTACACCATTCTGGAAAGTGGCTGTGGCTGAGTTCTGCGATCCTCCCTCCCACGAGCCAAATACGTCCCACTATAATGGTGCAAGGAAGCGGGAGGGCTGCCTTTCCATTTTGTTTGTTAGGTTTCTGACGTCCAACCTCAGTGACTAAGATTCCATCGACACTCTGGAACCCCGCTGGACATTGTCGTTTCATCCTAAATGAGCACTCAGAAATAATCTGACTCATCCCAAAATGGAACACCTGGTGTCCTTAAGATTTGGTCTTTGTCAAACACCAAAGATTCACTTTCAGGATGTTTGGATGTCTTTATTTGCAGTGTTTTCTTAGTTAGGCACTGTAAGGAAAGAGGTCTTTTATAACAGTTCAAGCCACGTTCAAAATAGCCCAGAACAGCTTCCAGGGTGCAGCCTGGCTGCACCTGTGACTTGTATCCTTTTATCACCGTCTTCTGAGTTAGCGTGAAAAGTGTCTCAGCTGCACAGAAAGTGGACACAACAACTCATTGTTAGACGTTTCTGCCTCACCCGCTTCAGCAGCAATGCTGCCAAAGATGACACCGTGTTGAAAACAGAATGCTGCCTTCGTCTCCAGCACTCTGAGGCCTTCTCAGCAAGGCCTGTCCCAGTCCGCAGTGACATCATTTGCAAGCCTAGAGCCCTAATGTCACAGGAAAGCATGTGGAAGGCTGTAGGACAAGAGGAAAACAGACCTGGGCACAAACAGTAGCCGTGGCCATGCCGATGGATAGAATCAGCACCCTCTTCTTTCCCTCCCTTGACAACAGGAATCACAAATAGAAAAGATTAGGATTCAAGGGGAGGGAAGGAGGGGGCAGTGGCTGAGTGACAAAACAGGAGTGTGGGTATCGTATCATAACAATTTCTACAGCCCTGATGGCTACAGAGCCTAATGTCCTGTCTGCTAGTCCCCAGCTAAGGGCAGCCATTGTCCAATGCGCATGTGGGGGTATTGTGTTGGCTGCTGTTTAAATCCTTACAGAGCACAGATGGCACCTGCATTGTATCAGCAGTAACTCTTCCCCGTGGACAGAGCCCATTGTGGAAACAGGAGCAACGAGAAATCAGAGTTGTATGGTCCCTTTGGTCTGATTTCCATATATGCACTTACCCCAACTCACTGGACAGCCTTGGGTAACCAGTCTCAGCATCTGTTATGTGGTGGTTAGTGAAGGATTTCAGTGAAGGAAACTGTAGAAATATTGTTATTGCTGTTGTATAAACCATGCCTATGAGGTGAAACCTGAAGCTTGGTTCATGTGTAAAGGACAGGAACACCCACTTTCACTGCAGAGGAAAGCCTACTGCCGGAGGAGATGGTGCACATCTTAGGACCTTCAGTGCTTGTGTCTCAAAGCCCTTCGAGTGTATTCTCTGCATTTCCTCAGCATGTCCCTACTTATTTCTGTTTTGCAAATGAAAGGGGGAAATAGCGGCAGAGTTTCTCAAGTAATCAGGGTCAAAGATTACCTTCCCCTCTACAACCAGGGTCCTCTCCTGTGGCACCGAACCCTCCTGGCTCCTGGAGTAATCATGGAGTGTAAACCCACTTGTTTCCAGAGGTCAAAAAGAAAATAACATTTTTCATAAGAGATGTGCGATCTGTCAGTTCTTCAGTTTTGATTTCAATGGAAAATATAACTTAGGTTTTTGAAGAAGAAAAATTTCCCTAACCAGGCACAACAGATGTCTTCAAATATGTGATGGATTGTCGTGTGAAAGAGGGATTCAAATTGTCTGCTGCAGTGGGCATTGCTAGGGTTAGCGCAGTTCAGTTCAACTAATAGTTATGGAGAACCTATAGTGCACAAGACCCATGATTTAAATAGAAGGGGGGGTGGGGGAGATGAATATCCTGCTAAACTCATGGCACCAATTATCACAGAAGCAAGCAGGTTTGACAGTGATATGAAGGTGTGAAATATTTGGTAAATAATTGGATAAACCAAGGAGAAGGGGAATACAAAAGCAATTCTTCTAATCTCCAATGTCAATCCAACAATGGGTGAAGCAGGAATAATAAAAAATTAAATTGGCCCTATGGGCATGGTTGAGCATAGATCTATGAACCAGGAGGCTACGGTTTGATTCTTAGCCAAGGGCACATACCTGGGTTGCAGGCTCGATCCTTAGTGTGGGGTGTGCAGGAGGCAGCCGATCGATGATTCTCTTTCATCATTGATGTTTCTATCTCTCTCTCCTTCTCCCTTTCTCTCTGAAATCAATAAAAATCTATTTTTAAAAATTAAATTGGAGATTATCACCAGAATAATAAGTAGAATTTCTGAGGTAACCCATGTAACCTGATGAGCAAAAGGATATCACGTTGAAATATGGCTATGAGAAGGAATTTTATATCCACTGGGAAGAAATGCAGAGCGGCAATGTATGTCCACAAGCTCTATAAGTAAGTCCAGAAACATAAGGACAGGGGCCCCCAGAAGAGGAGTGGAGGAGAGGAGAAGAAAGAGGGGCAGCATTGCTGTTGGTGTAGGAGCTCATTTGGGGTAATATAGTGAGGGCAATTTCAGATTCCACGTTCCTATCTCCATTTACAAAATTCGAGCAAAGGAGAGGCATGGTGCAGAACTTCAACTGTGTGAATAGCTACCAGAATTCTCTTCAACTAATATAAGAATACCTGAGTAGTTATCAGTTTGCCTTACTGGTAATTTTACCTTCAAGAAGGTAGACAATTCAAGGGTAGAATTGCTATTTTGGTCCTAGTAATAGTGACTAACTACAAGGAATTCACAAAAGTACATATGAGACTATCCTTAGCATTGTAAAAGATATCATCCCTGGTAACCACCATTCCACTTTCTGGATCAGAAGGCTCTGATGAGGGACTGAACTTGTCATCACTAAAAACCTTAAAAAAATGTTTTGTGTTTCTGGTTGAATTTGATTCGCATTTCTCTGGTGATTATTGATTTTGAGCACCCTTTCATGTGTGTGTTGGATACTTTATATCTTCTTTAGAGAAGCATATAAATCTATTAAAGTTATTTGATATTTTTGTCATTGAGTTGTAGGAGTTCTTTATATATTCTGGGTATTAACCTCTTATCAGATAAATGATTTGAAAATATTTTCTCCCATTCCATAAGTTGCCTTTTCACTCTGTTGAGTCCTTTGATGCACAAAAGTTTGTAAGTTTCATGTAGTCCCACTTGTCTATTTTTGCTTTCGTTGCCTATGCTTTTGGTGCCACATCCAAGAAGTCGTTGCCAAATCCAGTCTCATGAAGCTATGTCCATTAGATGGAAAAGTGAGAAAAACTTGTAGAAAGAAATGGAAACCCCAGGTAGATGAACAATATGAAAACATCTAAGTTCCCAGTCTGGATGAAATAAAGCTCCTAAACTACAGGAAAAAATTAGATATGATTATGGCACAATTTGTTATGGTCAATTTCTTTGAGGAATTGTGGAGTCCAGGAAAGCATCAGAAGTCTGCAGACCAGAAAAGGGTATCATAGTTTTCAAAACAAGGAAAGAAGTGAATCTTCAAAGTGTGCCTGAAGAGCAACTTGCATAATCTGAATATCTAGACAAGTGTATACTCTTGGGTCAAAAAAATCAATTTTGCAAGATTATGATGGACACATGGCTTATCAGTAGCACATGCTGGGGAAAAAAGCTCAGAGATGTTAACTGACAACACCATAAGTAATAAGTGACAAATAATAAATCTTTGTTGGTATTCATAGAAAATAGGGAGGTGAAGGTTCTGTCCTTCATACCAATGATGGAGCATTCACTCAGTCCAGATACCCTGCAGGGGGTGTAGTCAAACTCAGAATGGTTCAGAGGAGAGCAATGAGGGGGGTACTTCGGTGTCAGGAGTGGGAATTTTTGGCTTGAGAGAAGAGCCATTAGAAGGCTTTGATGAGGGATTGAACTTCTCATCACTAGAAACCTTAAAAAATGTTTTGTGTTTCTGGTTGAAGATCAAGTAGTTGATGGTGGGCTTGAAATGACTGGAGGGATTGAGGAGGTAAAGTCAAACCTTGACTCAAAGACATTCTGGTCTAGGAAGATCACTGGTTTCCTGAATGGGGAGAGGGTCATTTAAAATGGAAATTAGGTAATTTTTTAAATAATTGTAAAAATAGTTTTTTGTTGGAGGCAGTTTTTCAAATGAAACTGTAAACTTAGATGCAGGTTTTACTACTTTCTGGCTGGTGAGTGGGATGCTTTTCACTTTCATTTTACTCTGAAAAAGGTAAAAAGTTACTACCACCTTGTACCTATTTTAGGCTCTACACTTATACCGAAATTGAGTTTTCAAAAATTATTCCATGAAGTTCATTATATAATGTTTCAGAAGGGAGATTTTTCTATTTTATTATATGCTTTTAGAGTAAATGTGAATACAGTACCCTATGTTTGTATCATGTATAACTTTTGCCTGTCACTTCCCTGGGAAATGTAACTATATATACATGAATGAGAAAGTAATGAAGGCCACAGATGAAAGAGAAGGAGTTGAGATGAAGGGGTAAAACCACGTAGATGAAATGAAGGTTCCACGGGGTCAAGGTATTGCTAATTCTCAGGAAAGACAGTGAATGTTTGCTTCCCCTTCTCTGTTCTCATCCACCCTGTGACAACCAAATACATACCTGTGGGGCAGGCCCCGCTGTCCTGTAGCCCCATGATGATTCTGAGCTGACTAACACAGGTGGGGGACACATGCCGTTCCCTCTCAACATCAGCTTCATCAGGCTGCTTTTCTACTTTGGAACAAAGCTTTGGTGCCAAGGCTCCCCGTGGAGAAACGCATTTCTGCTTTCATGTCATCCAGAGTCTTAGGACTGGTGCTGAGCTGATCCTGCTAATCTACCAAATTTATATGTGATAAAAACGCTTCCTAGGGTTGACAGGGCAACAGAGGGACTTAGCAGTTATCTCCATTTTTCAAGACACTGATTCTGAAGAATGTAAATAATTTTTTTAAATCTTTTAAAACGACAAAAGAATTCTTAAGTGTCTTTTTACTTTTTGATCACAGTGCTCATACATTCCCAAGAAAAAGGGCCAGGCATGAAACAATAGAGATTAATGTTTCTTTCAACAAGTCATTGTGGGAAATAAAATAAGTACCACTACCTCACAGACACAAACTTTAACAAGGCACGAGAATCAAGTGTGAGATTCACCCTCCTCATGGCCAGGGAAGGACCACTTCCAGTTGACCAGTCTCCTTTGGAGGGAGCGATAGAAAACTGAATATTTGAAAGAAAGAAAAAATTGAATATTTTAGAGAATGTCATAAAACTCACAGTAACGTCTTTCCATAGGAAATACATTTCTTTCCTTGTTCAGTTCAGAGAAGCAGCAACAGATGGGAAGGGGGCATGGCAGTTGAACTCTGCAGTCAGGAGACTTGAGTTGAGCCCTGGCTGACCAGCCGTGTGACTTTGGGAAAATCCCGTCACCTTTCTGGGCTTTCTGGACTTCACCTTTTTTGGCTTCCTTGATTGAAAAATGGATGAGGATTGAGTCAGGGAAACAGAAACCATGCCAGGTGTTTCAAACCGAGGGGATATAAAACAGGGAATTGGTTACACAGGTGTTGGGAAACTGGAAGAACAGAAAGGGGAAGGAGAATTAACCCAGTGATTAATGACTGAAGGAAGCAGCTACCCTGGCTAGGGGAGGAGGGCTCAAAAGGGACCTGTGAGCGTGGAGGAGGGGCCGATGCCTCAGGAGCTGCATCTGTGGAGGAAACGGCCCCTTCCAGGCACTCCAGCGGGAAGTCCGGACGCAGCCACTTCCACACACACCACTGAGGCAGGAAAGAAAGAAGGAAGGAAACAGAAGAACCCGTAGCATAGCTTCTGCTTTCCTCTCACCCTCTGATCTCCCACCAGTGCCCCCTATTGGCAGAATCCAGTAACAAGGAGCCAGGGAACCCCAGTTTATAAACTCCTAGCCTCAGCATTATAAGAGGGAACATGACAAGAATGGACATGAGGCAGAGAGACAATAAATAGTAAAGAAGCAGTTTATGAGTTTATATTGTCAGATGTTAAAGTTAGTAGTTGGTCACAGCTAGATTTTCCTGTTTATATTAAAATAATGCTATTTTAGTACATAGATCAGATGGATGGATTTGGTTCTGACCTAAACAATTTTGGAATAATTTTAAAGTTTGGGTTTTTTATTTTAAAAGAAGTTTGTATTTCCTGATTTAGGATAACCTACAAGATGTACACTCTGCAAACCCTTGAGCCAGGAGAACTTATAGGGAAAGTGTGAGTTAGTGTAGGGTCCATCCTGCAATAATCCCAGGAACTAATTTCAGGGAGTCTCAAATAATGCCTTTTAATAATGGGGACTCGGGTCAGGTCATTGTTTGCTTAACCTACCTGGTTAACTAATCAAAAAAAGAAATACCATGTATTTCAGTTCAAGATATCCATGATCCTGCCAGTCACCACCAACCTACCCTGTGATCACAATAGCATGCAAGCTAGCTCTTGGAGTTTAACTCAAATACTAGTAGAGTTCCACTGTTTGACCTCCACCCTAGGATGCCATCACCCCCACTGAAATCAGGGAACCGGTTTCAGCTGCAGGGGAGATAGGGTGT